>NW_027526225.1:110397116-110509146 GCF_048455015.1 Haemaphysalis longicornis
TCATTGCGGACGTTTGTTCCAATAAAATATCTGTTTGCTGGCACCAATTCATTTTTGTGATTTATTGTTTTCTCTTGATAATCATCGTGACATTGGTCCTCTTTCGAATTTCTTTCGGGTGTATCCCTGTGTTAGTGCAATGTACAAATCTGCCAGAATATATCCCAGCACAAAACAATTCTGTCCAGGCGCCTCCATTAATAACGGCTGTAAACGACCGCGCCCGGTGAAAAAACGTATTGCATGGTTAATTAACTGCAGTAACTAGTTACATAATTTGTACCTAGAGGGACTCGATCTCTGGTTCGTATGAGAAATAAGAGGCCACAAATCTGTAATTTCAGTTTACCCGATCGATTGATCGCAGTCTTCTCTGGCGCGTATTCCCAGAATTACAAGTCTGCGTTTTTCACTAGGTTCGCACATGAACGTACGGCCGCGAGTGTAGTTTAGTGTATCCGGCTGCGAAGTCGGGGAAGCAGGGGCTTTTCACGTCGCTGTACGTGCACACACGCACAACAGCATGTGTATGTTTTTAGTCTACTCACAGCAGCCTATAACGACATGAAGGTGAAGGAAACATTTCTACAAAAACGGCAAAGCACTCTAAACTGCGCGGAATTAAGGTAGGCTGTAGGTCGTTAGTAAAAGCGGGCGCAGAGTGAACGCCGCTGAGGATACACAATTATCGCAAGAAAGGCGAGTGCAAGGACGCCAGCGCAGCGCTCGAACTACGGCATTTGCGAATGAAGCCGCGAACCGTGCGCAAGACCTCTGTGCAGTGATTGCACGACCACAGTCACGCGAATGCAAGAACTGAACTACCGTAACAGAGCAGTTTGAAATGTCCACGCTCGATCCTTTCGCATTCACGAGCTATCCTGAGGTGTTACAGAATGCCGCACACGTAAACAAAAACCGCGCTGTGCGTATGCGCCAGCGGCATCCGCCCCGCAAATATCCCCTTGTAGACAAAAATATAAAACAAAACACTATCACTCAGTGCGTGTTGGTAAAACGGGGCTCTAGAAATCCTATAAATGCTACCAAAGAGCGATTTCGGCGGAAAAACAAGAGCAAACTGCAGCGAGCGCCCTGAAGCGTAGCGAGGGCGTCTGCTCTCAAGTGGCCAACAAATATGGCGGCCACGCCGCGGAGTTAAAGGGACGGCGGCGCCGCGGGTGAGGGGAGAGAAAAAAGAGGAGGGCAGCGGAGAAGGAGGGAGCAGTTGGCGCTACCTTAGTTCTTTCAGGGACCTTAGTGGCAAGCGTTTGGTTTGTTTTTGCCCGCATTTAAACATGGCTTGTTTTTGTTCTGGGAGAAAATATTCGTTCCCTGAAACAGTGCTCGCTCGACAAATGGGGTCACGTAAGACACCGTTGCTTGCGTCAATCGGCCAGTGTCGTCTGAGACAACCCCAAGCCCCATAGTGCTGTGCAGCTAAACCAAAGCATGCTGTGCGCAGTACGAACAGCAGAACGCATCAGTACTTCTATGTTTACATATGCTTTCGTAACTTCCACTGTTTGTCCCATCATTCCTATTGCTTTGTAAAGAATGTGCCCTAAATTTAAGCGCAAATCGCTCGTTCGTCTAGTTTGTAAGCTCTACCTAATTTGCGTCTGCTTCTGCCAGCCTCCGCCAATCGCAGAGCTTAGCCCATGTAACATCACAGGTTCTGTTGCGGGAAATGAGCTGGTGGGTCGCATGACCATTCCCGTTTTTCCTAATTATGTAGCTTATTTGAGCGAAGTTTACGTTAAAAGTGGTGTCAGTATGATTCTAACGAGACAATCTTTTGAATGAACCAAACTTGTGTTTTCTCTTCATGGCTCCTTTAAAGGCAGCATCGTTATAAAGGAGCCATGAAGACAAAATACAAGTTGGGTTTATTAAAAAGACTGCTTTGTCCCGATAACAATGATACTAATATCATCGCAATCTTAGAACAAGTAACGGAGATATTACAGAAAACGTTTGAAGCAGTCGCGACCGCCTAGCCCAATTCCCGCAACTTTTCTATGACGTCACGGAACCTTGTTTGTGCGATTGGCGGCCGCCTAACTGACCTGTCGCGACGACACATGACTGGACGTCTGTAATGGGGCCTCTAGTTCTATTTGACCGCATCACTTGAATGCGAACGTGCAGTTAACGCACTGAAAATTATGTTTTATTGTTGGCCCGTATGACGTCATTCTTGCTCATAACACGTCACTGTGGCGCAAAATTTGAAAGTTTTTAAACACTTCTTGCTTTTTTTTTTCGTTAAAAAAACATCTTTTGTGGCTCTAATGGAGCTGAGTGAGATACTGAATCCTAGATCTTTCAAACTAAACGAAGTTGTATTTTCTCTTCATGGCTCCTTTAAAGGCCAACTGCACTCAAATTTCACCTCGGCCAAATTTGTTTTTAATGCGTAGTAAGTACCCCCAAATAAGCTGAGACACAAGTGGTAGCCCCGTGAAACGCCTCGTTAATCAGTCAGAAGCGTTTAAAAAGGCTCCGCCGCAGACCACTCTGCACCTGCCGGCGGATCGCGTAAACAGCCATGACGCGCCTGTGACGTTCCAGCCGACGGTGGCTTTTTCCTCTGGCCAGCCACGCAGCGGGAGAACCGGTCGAGCTCTGCTGCCCCGTGCGCGCGTAGAGCTTGCGCGCAGACATTCTTCCGAACTGGTGACCGTCCGGCCGCTCGCTGGACGGCTGCAACGTCACTGCAATGGCCGCGCTCTCCTCGGTTTCGGTTTCAAAATCGCCGATTTTTGCTGGCCGCTTGCGGCGTCCACGTGCGTATTTCAGCTGTTGTATTTTGCATGTTGCTTTCTTTTTAAGCAGACTATACGGAAATAGGGTTTTCAAGAAGTCGAAGTATTCTAGTTCACTCTAGCTGCGCCAACTTCTTTATGCAGGCTTGGCGGCATGTACCTCTAAGCAGTCATCGTCACACGGCTGGTAGCCAAGCACCTTACGACTTTGGAAAAGTTACGTAACCTGATCCCCTATTTGTGCATTCGTCGTGACTTTAGTTACAAGTTATTCAGCGATGGCGCAGACTTTCAAAAATCCCGCTTTTGCGCTAAGAAAGCCTCTCGATACCCAATGACAAAAAAAAAAATCAGAGCTGATTTTCACTGCATTAACGTCACACAATGCTGGCCTGACTATAATAATGCTGCTGAATTGTAATGGACATTTTTTTGTTTTGAAAATAAATCGGGAAGCGACAAATCCACGAAAAGCCGCAACAATCCTACCCTGAAGCCGAGCTGTAGCCAAACGCGCTCGATTTCAGTGCGGACATTTGATCATGCGTTTAGTCAATTTGATCGTGCGCTTGCTCGCGCTGCTTCTGTGGCTTTTTCCCACCTTCCTGGAATGCAGTTGTTGACATCGTCATGTTGGGAGCTACTGCCGAACCAACGATGCCTGCGTCGGGAACATTCAGGTAAAAAAAAAAAAAAAAGCCGACACCAGCTTGTTTGGCCCGACTGCGCGAAAATCCTCCTCCAAACGAACCGTTCAGTCGTAACTGGTGTTTGAGCTGTGAAGGGGGGCGATTGTTTTTGAGCGATCTGCCCGAAATAGCTGGGCGGGTATAAAGACCACGTCTTTGTGCTACGAAAAGCCGGGATACCTGCAAGAACCCAAACAAGTAGCGTCGCCCGGAGCAAAACGCAGGCGATGCATGTTAGGCGTAAAATACACCCGGTTGCATTGCATGCAATGCAACCGGGCGCATTGCAATGCATGCCCATGGAGAACCATGGGCATGCATTGCAAGATGCCTAGAATATGTGTTCATATGAAATGAGCGCAAATCTACAGACCGACGACAAAATAGTTGTCAGTGCCGTTTAAGTTGCATAAGTGGGCAAGGTGCGCTTTATGAACGTGGCCTTCACAGGACCACATTCATCCGAATACACAAGAGTGATTTTCATTATTTGCAAAGCAACACATGTACTAATCCTTTCAAACAGGTTAGCTAAGCCTTTGGCTTACCATGGCAACCAAATTATTTCCGCCGAATAATGGCGCGCAGTTTAACTGCCACAAGAGAGTATCATTTGGCGTTACTTTGCTGCATCAGAATCACATTTTTGGCCCGAATACTGCCCGAAAGTTCGATGACTATCAGCTTAAAAGCCCTTTATGTCTTAACTGCCCGGGCAGCCTAGCTGTCAGACAACCGCAGCTTTTAAAACACGGCTAAGTAGTAGTAGTAGTAATTTTATTTTGCCCAAAAGTTGTGGTGATTGCACCACTGAGCTGTTCGCTCAGTCATCTAGACAGCGGGGCTCCCGGTGTTTTGGGAGCTCGGTGTCTTCAGCCAACTGGGCGAGGGCTTCTTGCACGTGGGGAGCTGGGCTAGAGATGGCAGCCTCCCACTCTGTTAAGGATGATATTTTATGAAGGATGGGATGATTTCTTCTACGTGATGCGGGTATTAATGGACATGACCAAATGATGTGGTGAAGTGATGCTCGTTCCACAGAACAGAAGGGGCAAGCATCCTTATATTCGCCAGGATATATGATAGACATGAGATGTGGAGTGGGGAATGATAATGTTTGGAGCTGCCTGAGAAGGACTGCATGCTTTCGACTGAGCGATGGATGCGGTGGTGGAAAAATTGCCCGATCCTGACGGAAATGGTCAAGGATATCACCGAAAGTATGGAGGCGGTCCTCGCTGCTGTGCTTCTTTTAATGACTGGCAGATAAGGCATTACAAGTTGCATGCGTCATCCGTGTCTCAATCTAAAGCTACAGATTGCAAGAGATGTCTGACTTAAATGACAACATCCCTATAGTGGCATGAGTTAACTTGCCAGTTCCAGACCCTCCACTTGGCCTGTTGTGATTGGCGTAGCCCATTTTCATCACAAGAGCCAGACATAAAGCGGTGACTTTTGTCTGGACTAGCTGCAGCTTGATGTGGGACAGTTGCTACGGCACAACTGAAAAGGTTTAAAAGCACAATAAAACACGGATGCAGTGAGCTGAAGTTGACTGGAGTGAACAGTGCTAGTTTTTTGGAACTGCTTAAGTTTTATCTGCAATAAACGGTGATTCAGTTTGACGATTTACTTTTAAAAAAATTTTTTTTCGTGCAGCGCCACGAGATTTGTATAGGGTCTGAGCTTGCGCTTTATCGGACATATTTCTGAGTGCTTTTGATCAGTGCGTAAGTGCCAGCCGGGGTGATGAAAGCGACTACACACAATCATTAAACATGTGTACGATTTTCTTGTTGTTGTGAAAGGTGTCGCAGTGGAAGATGCAGGAGGCACTGTGAGCAATCCGTTGACTTGTTTAGGCAGTCGTCTGATGCGCTGAAGTTTACATGTGGGAGATGCCAGTCAGAAACGAAATTCGGTTTCTCAATTTCTTGATAGCGTTTGAGGACACTCACGTGTGCTGGCGGTATCACCCGCGTGCCAGCAATCAACTTATCCCCTTTGGCTGGGCACACTCAAAGCTGTAGCTCTTAATTGCCTGATGGCTGCATTGAACAGATCGTGTACCCACCAAGTACAAACCAGCTTTCACCATCAGAGTGGACGACTCAACAAAGCAGGGTTTCTTGGCGTGTGTGAGGCGCTTTTGTAGGAAGTGAAGCACGAAGGAAAATAAAATTAAAGCCGTTCCACTCAATGTGAAAGCTGTCGGAAGTGCAGAGTAGTGATTCGCCATAATGGTCTGTACCACCATTATCCACTCACTGCTACCACCCAACGCAATCCAAATTTCCCGCCTTCGCAGTGCCTGCGCGCCCCCCGCCTGAAACAGCACCAGTGGGAGGTTCTGTTCTTTTTGTGCTTGCGTTTCCTCCTGCGCATGCCAGCGTTGCAGCTGCCACTTCTTTTTGCTTACTATTGTAAAAACCAACCCGATGAGCATTCCTAACTAAATGAAAGCGGGCGCTGCCGGTTAATTACGTATAGTTTGCCCCAAATGTATCTGCAGTTTTCTTTGCGCTAAACAACGGGGATATGTACGACAAGCGCCAGTGGTTCACGACTTTCAAACGCTTATGACTATATAAGCCGCTTGGCCTTCGAAGCCTCTGAGTTACGCCGCGACAACAGCCGCTACGCCGTAACGCCGTGTGGCTCTACTGGAGTCCAGTGAGTGAGCTACGACGACAAGGCGAGCCCCCAAAGTGCTTTGCACTTAAAAAGGAGGGTGAGCAACGAAAGAGACAAGAAGAAGGTTCACGTCATCCCTTACTGACACCGAGTGTCACATGGCATAAAAAAATGTAGCGCAGAGATATGGGGTGAATGTTGCCTTTAGCACACGTGGAAAGTTGTCAAAGACTTGCCCGATAGTGTGAAAGACAAAGGCCCCATAGCGCACAAAGAAGCATGAGACGCAGTACACTGAGTGCACAAGAATGTTGTGTATCAAGTCCCGTCCTACTCCAAAGTTTACATCAAGCAGACCAGTCACCGTTTTAACAAAACAGCATGAGAACATAATCGGGCTGTGAAAAATAAATCTGGACGGCACATATCTGACCATTGTAAAAAATGCAAGTGCATACCGGTTAAAGCAAACAAAATTTCTCCACAGGGCTAGTGACAGGCTTGAGAGAGGAATTATCAAACTGTTCTTAATCAAAAAAGCGGGCCACAAGTGAATGAGCAAACCATGTAGTATTGCACTTTTAGCAAGAGAGACTGAATTCCTGCAAAGTGAACCAGAGCGCAATGGGTGATGTTATGTGTGATTAACACATGAATGCAGTTTTTTCATATGTAAATTTCAGTTAGCAGTGGCACCTCTTCTGTCTCGTTTGCTTTGTCCTCGTGTCGTCGTTTTGTTGCGCCTTTAAACCTTTTCAGTCGTGGCTTTTGTCATTTGGCGCATTCATTGGTTTGAGCATTCGCCTGCTTAGAACAGGAAGGTTTGCAAGCTTTTGTGTCAGATGTGTGTTTTTGCTCTGTTTTCGCAACAACCGATCTGACTGTCCATTACGTGTCCTCATGCTCTACCAGGTGGTGCATCAGAAGGCAGATGAAGCAGTCAGGCATGTCCAGACGGTACGGATGGAATCAAGACTCAGGACGGTCAAGTTCGACATCACGTGCGGCAGCATCTTGGAAACTAGCATCCAGAAACGCAGAATTTGACTCTAAGCAAAGGTGAGAACACCGAACTATACAAATTGCAAGGGCAACGTCAAAGTAAAATGTTATAAAGCTGAACCGAAAGAGACCACCAAAAAAATTCGTTCAGCGTGTCAGATGCTCGACCCCAGCGTTGAAAACGTGCGCATCTGGTTCACACTTCTACAGGGGAGGACGGTGCCAAAACTATTTAGGGGTCCTGACTGGGTCTGAAGGGCAACTGTTCACCCTCCCCTATTTTCCTTGCGCTGCTTTTGACACCTTTTGCTGGGAGCAAAATAAAAAAAAACTTGAAACACTTGCACAATGTACAAGTTGAGTTACGACTGCTGACTAGACGTCAGTAACAAGCTTAGCAACCAATTACGCATTGCTATCCAACCTAATGGTTGGTGAAAAAAAAAATGAAAGCATAGAAAGACACTCATTTGTGTCGCAAACAAATAAGTGGGAAGTGGGAAAGAGAAACGGCATCTTTAGAAGGCTTGACAATCAGCTCAAAAAGCGAATCAAATGCCAGTGGCATGTGAGTAGTACGCTAATTCTGTATTGTAAATGTAATTTCATTCCATTCCAACATATTGTTACGGGAAGCAGCACTGGACACTGGCACATAGCTCCGGGGAACTGCCCCTGCTGTCGCCGAAGCACTGGGTGGTACGGACTTAGCTCGAGCTGTCACGGCCGCATTGTAAATAAATCCCTTGACGTTGTTCGTAGATCGCTTCACCGCTAACCATCCCTTGTCTTGCCACTACGTAACAATACTGTTGAGCCAACCACCCCCGACATGCTGTCAGACCTAGAGTGAGGGGGACAGCATCCTGTAGCATTATCTAGAGAGTCAGTTGGTGGGGGAAAAAAATGACAGTGGCCACGTGGAAGTCAGGTAGCCTTTCTGGCTTTCAGCATTCCCCCTAGGGCTTACCAGCCCAGATGTCCCCTTGTCCTTGTCCTGACAGTGTTCATGAATCGTCCTGCTACAGTAATACCTGTGCCACACGCACACGAAAAATGACATTAAGCGCTTCAGGCCTTAAGATACCGAATGACATTATTTGGGTGGGCCTGGCTACATGCCAAAACGCAATGGCATTAAATGTGTTAGGCATGATGGCGATAATGACCAAAAAGAGAAATGCACTCGTATTTGAAATTTTTAACAAAAAGGAAAAAGTCTTATGAGGGTAAAAAAAAATGTTTCTTTTTTTTTTGTGAAGGAAAACGTTATGGTGTGAGCCGTTTCTAAAAGTGGCTTCAGCAGCTGCATGCCGTCGCCTACCAGCAGTAGCCAATCCGAAAAATTCAAAACGAGTAACGGGATGTTTTGCCTTTTGCCGCTGTTTTAGTGAACTTCGTCTTCCTCAGAATTTCGCCACCAAGAGTGCACAAAAAATTGTATTATTTCGAAGTTCAGCTACATTTCTGCGTCAAAACTCTGGTGCTGAGAGTTTCGTTGGTTTCATTTGGTGCTCATCACCATTCGAGAGTAGGCAGATTTAAAGGGACACTGAAGTGATATGTAAACATTGCGGGATTACTAGCGCAAATTGTAGTCCGGTGTCCCCAGGCCATGTTTTGACCACTCTGGGCGCGTTTACGTGATTTTATTTAGTAGAAAAATTAATTCGAAAATGCTGTCCTCCTCTCTTTACGCTCGCCCATTTTCTGTGGCGTTTTCGTGTGACGTCGGGAGGAGCCGAGCTCGCAATTGGCTGCGCTACTGCACGGCTCCCCGACCTTCAGACAGAGTCAGTCGGCCCAGCGTTTCGTCCGCCGGCCGCCGACGGGTCGTCGCAATTCGTTCGCTCAGTTGAAACGAAGCCAGGACACGTTTGTGAATGGAAGAATGTGCCTTTCTTTACTTGGTTAGTTTGTACACTATATCTAGCTCCAAGTCAAGATCGCTTCACACAAGCGCTGCACAAGCGCACATGCCACGCTTCGCTGACTGGTACGCCAGTAGGAAAATATAAGGCCTCTTGAAGGCGGGAGAAGAGTCAGCGAAGTCAATATAGGTACAAAGGAAAAAAAATCAACTGATATTTTTACCGTACAGCGTAAAACTAGGGTGCGGAAAGCACTTTTTTGCGCTGGGCGAACAAGCACAGCGGCCAGCAGCACGACTACGCATCTGCGAACGCTTTTCTGTCTAAGAAATGCAATTGCTAGACGTGAGATATTGTGGAAACTTGGGGGATGCTTACTGCACGAGCGCAAAACAACAAATAGTCACCTAAGCTGCTTGGAATGCTAAAACTAAATAAAAGTGTAAACTGGTTATACATTATATACCTTATACTTCAAGGTCGGCAGCGCTTGCCCGTGGCCGAGTGGTCTGGAGCGCTAGGTATGTCATCGCAAGTGTTTTGCAAGTCACAAGTTCGAATCCCCGCGGGTACGTTCTTTTTTTTTTATAAGTTAACTTTTTCGTTTTCCGCCGATGTTTTCTATACTGAGTTCACCTTTTTTGGGGCCGCAACGTCCACGAACTAGTTCACAGAACGCGCGCAGGCTGGCAGTGGCGCGCTAGCGAGTTCTCGTTGGCGTGCTGTTGCCATAAGCACTGACTGCTTGCGGGCAGCGGGCACAGGCCAGAATCAACAGACCCTTGGCCTGGTGCGAACACGCTTTTTACGATACAGGCAAGAGTGAGGCAAGCTCCAAATATGGGCGAAAAGCGCACGGCATTTGAGCGTCTGCGGGGACGCAGAGGGCGTTCATGCACTGCGTAGGCTTGGCTAGTGAATGCTACGATTCCAAGCCGTCCTGGGAGGCTTATCTTATGCATTTTACAGCCGACAACATGGCAGAAGCGCGGTACGATGATTACTGAGATATTGAGAATGCCCATCCAACAACGCCATCGGTTGTGTTTTACAGAACCGAAACCGAAACCGAAACTTGTTTGATTGCTAATCTTGGGCATCGTCCAATCGCGGTGCCCCCTCCACCCAACGTCACAGCCTTAGTTGGTGCGGCCGCCGCAAACCGCGCATGGTAGTTTTTCTTCTTTCGCGCTTTGTAAAATAATTACCGATTTGTCAACCGGATAAACGATGAAAAGTGTGCTAATTTGAGCCAGTCTACGCAGTGCAAGCAAAAACAGGAGCTTGACAAATTCACTTCAGTGTCCCTTTAAGGCGTTTGTGAAGGCGAATGAGTTGTGCAGAACTCCTTAAACCAAAAATGACATTACAGTGAACAGCATTAGATTGTTGCGAGTAGCAGCAAATTAATGGCATTAAAACTTAAGGCATTAAGCACTTGTCATTTTTCGTGTACATGTGGTACAGGTACAAAGCTTCTTTCCACATGTGCTCACAGAGTGTTCGCTGATGCTTAGCCCGTCGTTATATCAGAGCGTGGGAAGCATAAGTGGTGATTCCAGTTGCATGGGGACTTTGTAATTCAGTCAGACGGGCAATATGGATTAGCTAGTTGGTACTCCATTAGTAACTCCGTTAAGCACAGCAAAGAAAGCACAGGACACTTCGAAAGCACAGGAAACGCTTGAATGACACTTAGTAGTCATTTCAGCTTGTTCTTCTTTTATATTTATATGTCTTGTTGTTGTTATTAAAATTCAGTTGTAATTAGCGCTGGTCCTTATCTCCTACGTCCTATGTTTTTTTCGCTGCATTTAAGGGGAGCACACGGGGGGGGACCCAGCGGCGAGTCAGGCTGTCAACATGGCGGGTCAATGCGAGCTGGTGTTTCCCCGGCGATCTTCTCGAGCCCGTCAAGCTTGGTTGATGGTTGGCTGATTGTGGGGTTTAATGCGCCGACGCAACGCAGGCGATGAGGCGTGCTGTAGTGGAGGGCTCTGGATTAATTTTGACCACCTGGGGATCTTTAACGCGCGCCGAAATCTCGAACAGACGGGCGTTTTTGCGTTTCGCCTCCATCAGAAAAGCGGCCGCCGCGGCCGGGAATCGAACCTGTGACCTCGTGCTAAGCAGCGCAACGCCTTAGCCACTGAGCCACCGCGGCGGGTCAAGCTCGATTTGCCCCATCTGACGTTATACAAACGGTCAAAGTGCGTGGTAGGGCCATTGAATTTTGTTCCTAGACATTAGTCAATGGCATGGATGCAACGGCGCGTGAAGACCGACACGCTCGAACCGTAGAATTATAGCAGTGTCGTCAACAACTGGGCGCCAAAAAACTCGTGTTGCAAACTTCACGGCTGCACACTGGGGGAAAAAAACTGCCCAGCGATCATGCAAAGCCTTCAGTGCAAAACCGGTCACTTTTCACGATTGCACCGTGTACCCAGAATGAGCGTTATTTGATTTTCTTAGCTCAACAAACACAACCTCAGACTCGAGCCACAACATCTGCGGCACTTTCCAGTGCGAAACTACCGTAGTGTTCCTTGACGCCCGCACGCCCCCCAATAAAAGAGGCCACTTCCACTGCCACTTTTATGCATGCCGACCACAGCGTCACGCAATGTTTGGCCAAATTGGAGCACGGATTGCTCGCGCCCGGCAACACCTTCAAATAGCCAAAGTTCACTGCCTTGTTTGCACCTGAATAATGTTTTGCTTCAGTGAATATGTTGCGGTTTTATTACCAGCAGCTGTCACGCAGTTTAAGCTGAAATGCTTTAGCTTTTCTCAAGTGGTCGCTTATATCAAAATACCGCTTATAACGAGGAATCACTGTAGTTGTACTGTTCTTGAAGCCCTGTTGCATACTTTTAACTATTATCACGGCGACCATGAGAATTACCATCAGCAATTTCTCACAGCAGTCACCTCTCGTTGGCTAAGCACACTACCTGCAGATTCTCTGGGATAAATATTCCCTAAAAAGCCGTGCTTGCAGCTGCCTCCGCAGCGCTGTGGTATAGTACTTGGATTCAAACGCGAAGGCTCAGGTTCGAGTCCAACATTGCAATGTTCTTTTTTTTAGGTTTCGCAATTTTTCGGTCATCGTGTTTTTGGTAATGCTTTTTTTACTCTGATTTCTACGATATCAAGAGATCAACACGCAGGACTTCTAGAATGGGTTGAATTACGTTTAACATAGTTTGTGTTCTGTGTCGTTGGGCTGGGTTAGATTAGGTTGGTTGCAGCTTGGCTAGATTTGGGTAGGTTACGACACGTTCAGTCAGGTTACGTTAGGTTCAGTGAGGTTATGTTGTTTTAGGTTACGTTGGGACGTAATATTATTCAGCAAATTTTAGGCCAGCCAGCTGTTACGGAAACTGCCATGCGAGTTTCCCGGAGGAAATTCCAACGGTTGCCGTGAGATTAGACGCAGCCTATTTTTAATGCCTTTTCCACCAAAACTCAATCACACCACGCCTAAAAGTCAATTTAATTAAAGTTTTCACAAGAATGCCATATCAACATCAGTGTTTCAATTCAATATGAGCCAAATACAGACTTATCACCCCGATATTGCTCAAATCGATGGCCTAATTTTTTATTACTTGTGGCCATAAGCTTCCCCTAGCATATATGCAAAATACATCATATAATGGCTTTGACGGTGTTGCATTTAGGTCTGGTAACAAACAACTTCCGCTTGTTGCTCAAATTCGCATTAGGTGGATCTGGCTCATTTCGAAAAAACAAAGAACGCCTCAAGTGGTCAGTCATCATCACGAGCCCACTGGTGTCCATTTCAGGATGAAGGCCTCTCCCTTGTTCCTCCAGCCATTCCCTGTCCTGCGAGGCCCTTGTCCAGTCTTGACCTCCAATCCCTCCTAGCTAAGGGTCTTTCTCTGCTTCTAGCTCCATCTCTTGGCAGCCACTCGGTTACCCTGCTGGCCCTCCGGTAGTCGGTTCTGTGAATTACATGCCCAGCCCAGGTCCTCTTCTCTTCCTGAATTTGAACTACAACAACTCTATGCGAGTTTGTTCTCCGATACGGAATGCTACGTGTTCCTCCGTGCCCCTTCCCTCCACTGGCCACGTTTTACTTCAATGTGCTTAGGCACCACATTTCTGCGCCCTAAGCCATCCATGGCAGTATGCATTGGCTGTAGACCTTTCTTTTCAGTGGTAGATGCCGAATTTCTTTTTCATGGTTGGAATTGGCACTTTCAACTTGTTTAATATAATCTCACATTCATCGATCTCTTTAAGCGTTTCCTTACCTACACCGAAGGTGAGAGGCTCTCCGCATTTCTGTTTATTAGAATCATTCATGTGCTCTATTTAAATAATGGTGGTTAAGGGGGGACATGGGTCTTAAAACAACTTTTAATTTTCAAGTAAACTTTGTGAAACTCGTCAGTCTTGCTGTTTTTTTCCCACTGATTTCGAATATGCCATTGTTTTTTCAGTTGGTCAATTAGTTCTCAAGATAATTAGCCATTTTTGGTGAAACAATTGACAAAACAGTGTTGGTCATAAAATTGTAATTTTCATATTTTCCAACAATATGAACCCTGATGAGTGTAGTAATCGAAGCAGATTTTTGATGCATTGCTTGGAACTAATTTTACTGCTCATTAAACTTTGGTGTTTCAAATGGGCACTCAAAATGGTTCCTTGCCACTGGTGCTATTAAAGTTTAATGAGCTGTAAAATTAGTTCCAAGCAATGCATCAGTAAACTGCTTCGATTAATGCACTCACCAGGGTTCATAGTACTGGACAATATAAAGATTACAGTTTTATGACCAACACTGTTTTGTCTATTGTTTCACCAAAAATGGCCAATTATCTCTAATTATCTTGGGAACTAATTGACCAGCTGAAAAAAGAATGGGATATTTGAAATAAGTGGAGAAAAAGCAGTAAGTCTAACTAATTTCACAAGATTTGCTTCAAATTAAAAGAATTTGTTTTAAGACCACTGTCCCCCCTTAGTAAGTCCAGGCAATCACTCAACATACCCAAAACATACGCATATGTAAACCCACAACAAAACAGACATTATGATGACGGTAATGGTTAAAATTATGCCCGCATGTTTTGGTTAGATGCCCTAAGTGGAGCGATAAGTTTTCCAAACATGACAGCCGGCCCTGAACTGCAAAGCGACTTACAGAGTTTCTATTAGGCACGTGTGGAAAGGTTTCATAATGCACCGTATCAGTTCCTATTTTACATGACTGACATGCTTTGTCAATACATTTCTACTGCTGAAGCAAACCAGTCATTCGAGTCGTGGTGGCCGGGTAAACTACAGGTTTTCCCGCTCAATTTAATTTAATCACCATCTAATTTAATCCAGGTGCCAGCCAATTTAATTCAAGTGCAATCTAATTTAATCCAAATACCTTCTAATTTAATCCAGGTGCCAGCGAATTTAATCTAAGTGCCAACAACTTTAATCCGCACGCCAACCAAATTATTTCAGCTGTCAGAAGGTTGTTCCGGGGTGTTTTGTGCCAAATTAGACGCAGCTTTGCGGACTTTGTTGCGCGTTGTGTGGGGAAAACAACGTTTCTTGATCCATTATGAGCAAAATATCTTATGTGCACAGCTTAATGGCATTTACAGGGGTGAGACAGCTAAATCTGTTTTGGGAGCAGTTTTTGGAGCAGCGAAATTTCGATTTTGGAGCAGAAGAACCTTGATTTGGAGCAGAAGGACGACATTTATTATGTCACCTCCGGAGCCTAAAAAATCACATTTTTGGCAACTTGGAGGAGAAAACTGCACTTTTTAATAGGGTTCGAACATACATAACACTGAAACAGCCTTTTAATAAAGTTTTTTTCTACCGGAGCATCACAAGGTACGAACTGCACTACCTTTTTACAAGCCATTTTTTTTTACTTTTTAGGATGTGTGCATAGATAGCATGGAGTGCCGTCGAAGATATTGAATTGAAAAATTGCGCAATCGTAAGGCATTTTTATTATCATGTGGATGCCGAAATTAATATTTTTGTAATCCCATAATCGGCCTACGCACAAAAGTATTGATTGATTTGATTGATTGATTGTAGGGTTTAACGCGCCGACGCAACGCAGGCGATGAGGCGCGCCGTAGTGGAGGGCTCCGGATTAATTTTGACCACCTGGGGGATCTTTAACGTGCGCCGAAATCTCGTACACACGGGCGTTTTCGCTTTTCGCCTCCATCAGAAAAGCGGCCGCCGCGGCCGGGAATCGAACCCGCGACCTCGTGCTCAGCAGCGCAACGCCTTAGCCACTGAGCCACTACGCACAAAAGTAGAGAGCCCCGGCAAAAGTTGCGCAAAGCGAGGGTCCCTTACAATCTTCGCACTCCACCAGCCCTCATTTCAATCCCCAAAGTGCACGTTCACTACGACCGTAATTTGAGTAACGGTGGTATTTCTAGCCACCTTTCTCTTTGCATTAAATTTAACTTCCGATAGGTGAACCATTAGTTCGCCCGGCGTGCAATAATAGCCCGTCCCGCTATCGGACACTGCTTGAACATTTTGCGGCGATGTAGCCTGCGCCGCCACTTCGGCAGTGTCGATCGCCCCATTCCCGCGGCTCGCGAGCTCGCTGTCACAGGCGGCAATAACTCAGCGTTTCATAACACTGCAATGACTCCGAAATTTCATTTCAAGCACAAGCTGCTCCTCACACTCCAGGCCAAAACATGGCGAATTCGTGGGCATCACCTTGTTTTTGATGAACTCCCGTCTTTCGAGTCGCGCAACTTCCCGCAACAACTCAAACGACTAAATGCAAACCCAGCCACCCCCATAACCAAAACCACGGCAGAAATTGGCGAAGAGCACTCTGCCTGAACCCCGAGCAACTTCTTCGCCTGGCGGCCACGTTTTCCAATCTCACCACACCAAGATGGCGACGCCCAGTTATGTCGTTTCGGAGATACGGCGCTCCGAAAATTGCTGTTTTTTCATCAACTTGCACAAGCAGTTTGTCGCCTCCGTACACAGCAGTATTTTTTCTGCAGGAATTTGCAATGGTTTTCGATGGGAAAACATTAAAAACTCAGAGACTATTATAACATGTGCAACCCGACATTGTCATTTTAAAAAAACTGTCTCAGGGACAATTTTAGGCCGGTATTTTATTGAATGATCAATAAATTAAACCTTTACAAATAGCATAACATCGGGGGTGCTGGAAACTTACGCCATCACTAAGCATTTTCCCCACTGAAAGTGACGGGAGCGTTAAAATCCTTGGCTCTCGGACTGTTTTGGAGCAGTTTGGCGCAACTTTTGCAATTTTCAAGCTTTTGGAGCAGCCTGGCGCAGGAAAACCAATTTGTATCAAAACTGCGCAATATGCGCAGCTGTCTCACCCCTGCATTTACTAACACCCGCAGACCAAGAGAGCGGTCGTTTTTGATCCACTGGTGCCGTGTGCTGTGAGCTGATCGCCCGCAAGAGCGCCGGTGATAACTCTCGTCAGAAGCATTGTCTGCTCCTCGCGTAACGATGTCTTCAGAAGTTCCTTTGATCAAAACACATTACCTAAATGCCCTTTGCATTCTGATTTTCAATTATTGAATGCTTTTCTGCTGTTTTAAGTATTATTTAAAAATTATAATATCGTCTGCTTGCATCAGAAATATCGCCTGCTCACGTCAGAACTATCGTCTGCTCGCGTAACCATGAGCTGGCAAGTCTGCTGGCATAACAATACGCGAGCAGACGACACTTGTGACAATCTCTCAGACGATCAGCACACGACACCAACAGTCAAACAAGACCGCTCTCCTGATCTGCGTGTGTTAGTAAATGTTCATTAGGCTGTGCGCATAAGATATTTTTCACGTACTGGATCAAGAAAAACCACGTTTTCACCACACTTGGCGCAACAAAGTCCACAAACGTGCGCCTAATTTCACACAGAACACCCCTGAGCAACCTTCTGACAGCTGGATTAATTTGGTTGGCACGCGGATTAAATAGGTTAGCACTTGGATTAAATTCGCTGGCACCTGGATTAAATTAGATGGCATTAGGATTAAATTAGATGGCACTTGGATTAAATTGGCTGGTTCCTGGACTAAATTGTATGACGATTGAATTAAATTGAGTGGGAAAACCTGGGGTGAAGTGCTTCAAGCACGTTGCCCAAATGACTAGTGATGGCTTGTCACACGTAAACTGGGGTTAAGAGCCACCACTTGGCACCAGCCGAACGGCAGAAAAACTGCCCCTAAGCTCTGCTAAAGTCTGGGTTCGCAACTTACACCTAGCCTTTGCATTCCGTCCCAATTCAACAGCAGAGCTGTGTTTTTTTTAAGTGCAGAGCACTTTAAGGGCTCGCCTTGTCGTCGTAGCTCGCTCGCTGGACCCAAGTAGAGCTACGCGGCATTTTGTCGTCGCGGCATCCCACAGAGGCTTCGAAAGCCAAGCGGTTTATATAGTCATAAGCGTTCGAAACTCGTGAACCACTGGCGCTTGTCATACATCTCCCCGTTGTTTAGCGCAAAGAAAACTGCAGGTACATTTCAGGCAAAATATACGCAATTAACTGGCAGCGCCCGCGTTCATTTAGGAACACTCGTTGGGTTGGTTTTTACGATAATAAGCGAGAAAAACTGGCAGTGCAACGCCGGCACGTGCGGGAGGAAGAGCAAGCATCAAAAGAACAGAACTCCCGCTGGCGCTGTTTCAGGCAGGGGGCGTGCGAGCACTGCGAAGGCGGGAAATTTGAAATGTGTTGAACAAACCTCCGCTGAATTCATCAGGAGAGGAATGAGACAGGGCGGCGAAGAGCATGATGGGTGGTAAGAGTGAACAGATAACCACGCCACAGCCTATTATGGCGAATCACTGCTCTGCACTTCCGACAGCTTTCACATTGAGTGGAACAGCTTTGATTTTTTTCTAAAACATTTTGCAGGTAACCACAGTGTGTGCCATACCTACAGCAATATCAACTGACCCTCGCCATGACTCTCGGCTACGACACGTATCATGACTCGTGTGGAGCGAGAGACGTGATTGGTCACTTTGTGTTCAACACTGACCGCACTTGCAAGCTGTGGTACTTGGGGCCTCTACTCACCGGTCAACAGGAACGCACTGGCTGTAAGCCTTCTGTATGACCCAGACTGCTCATCGGTGAAGATGCTGCCCCCCTGAGGAGATCTGTGTCTTCCACAATCATCGTCTTGGCGATCAGCTCCTGCAAGGTGTGGCCATGTTTTCTTGTCTCACACTTGCCACTCTCAGCTGCCTGGTTTATTTCACCACATTTTACGAATGTGCCACGTTTGCTGGCTAAAATACTTCTGCAAACAAGAAGATAACAACAGCGTAAGAGTTGTCTTACTATCTACTATCTCGTATCGTTATTATCAGCGGTGCTTGTCAGATCACGCAAAATGTACAAGTGGGCTAACAGAGCTGGCATGATTTACGAGATAAACCAGACCGACAAGTCTGGTCAAGAAACCGCACGACGGAAAGAAGGCAGCCAATGAATTACAAAGCTTACGGTGCTGAGTGTCAATAGAACGCAAAACAAAAGGACCCAAGTGGTGACTAATGTCGTTTTGCTGCACCATGTGGCTAAAAATGATGTGGAAATCGTGATGTGAGCCCTCGGTATGGCATTCAAGTGCTTGTGAGTGACTTGGCGTACCACTGGATGTTATTGTAACCAGTTCTACTATCGGGCACTGCCTAAGCACTTCACCACGACACGCGCCGCAACTTTCCGCATGTTGATCGTCTAATTCCAGGGACTCACAAGCTTGATACGAAACAGCAATAACTCAGCGTTTTACAACATCGCAACAAGTCCGAAATTTAACCTCAAGGACCCCATTTATCGACACACGCACCGCATTTCACTGAGCGGGCGCCATGTTCTTTTGGAAGAGCTCCACCTTTTGAGCCGCACAACTTCCCGTAATCTGGCACACGTTTTAAAGCCTTATCACCGCGGTAACGCGACTGTTCAGTACCGCAACCGACAAAACGACTAAATGGGACCCAGCTGCCCGTGTGACCTAAACCATGTAAACAATTCGTGAAGGTCGTTTCAGAAGCTGTTGTGGTGAAGGCCCAGCGGTCGGGAAGGTCGTTTCAGAAGCTCTCGTTTCCTTCGTTTGACCTTCTGGTATTTTATACCCGTTGTGGGTTTTTGAGAGACGAAAAAGGTGACCAGAAAGAGTAAGATGACAGCTCGACCAATCTAACCATACCAAAACTGCGGTGCCCGTGTCATTCCGGAAACAAAGAGAACCAACAATTGCCATTTTTTTCATCAACTTACTTTAATAGTTTGTCACCTGAGTTGACACAAGTATTTTTCAATGGCTCTTTGCAATTGTTTTGGGCAGATAAACTTTGGAAACGTACAGATTATAACACGTGCAATCCTAAAATGAGACTTTCTAAAAACCCGCCTTTTGGGCATTTTTCGCCATCTAATCCCAACCACTAAAAAACGCCGTTGCCTTGAGGCTCCTAAGAAAATTGTGTTGTGAAGTCAACATTTTCCCCCATTAAAACTGACGTGAGCGTCAAAATCCTTCCTTGCCAGGTTGTTTTGGAGCAGTTTGGCGCAATTGTTGCACTTTTCAACACTTTTCAAGCTTTTGGAGCAGCATGGTGCAGGAAAAGCAGATTTATATCAAAACTGCGCAATATGCGCAGCTGTCTCACCCCTGTTCATAGCCCCTTTAATCCGCCATTTTTCATCACGAGTGGTGTTCCCGTTGGCTGCTAAAAAGGGTCGGAGCTGTTGGAAAGCAGAGAGCTACCAGCTCTGCTGGCTGCTTTTGTGATCACGTGACTGGTCACACTTAGTATCTCTCCATACGTTGTTGCATTTGTGCAATTATCGCCGCAAATTTGCTTGTCTTATATACATTGCAACCAACCACTCAACGCTGCAGCGGCTACGCAGTCAATCGTTCTTACGGGACTGTCGTCATAGCAGCTCATTTTCTTCCAGAAAAGTAAGAGTCAAGGACAAGGGCAAAGAGAGAGGCAGGCTTGCAATCTCACGAAAAAGGCGGATCACAAACCACGGAGGTGAAAATGTGTGTTACCTGATTTTAAACACTACGACCCCAACACTGGGCAGGTTTTGTAACTTCTAGTGCCACGCTGCCATGGATGTGGACCTCAAGTGTCCACCTTGATGCCTGGTTCAAGGTGGTATTACCACCGGAAGCGACACTTAGTGACACCACAACTGGTAAGTCTGAAAGTGCGAAGTCATCCGCCCAGTCTTGGTATTTGAGAGTACGGCATACGACCCATCACCCTAGGATCACCAGCCTCCCCCAATAAAGTTACTTCTCTTTCTCTTTCTCTGTCATGCTAGTAGAAAAATTGTAAACATTCGTTGGTCGCTGTCTAAGATAACAGCATGTTGAGAGACTGACCGATAAGAATCGAGGAATCTCCAATTAGTATGATTTGTCAGGAGAAGAAGACGGTTGTTTGTTTGTAGACGGTGTCGCTTCTAATCCCACTTGAAGAAGGTACATGACGCACCTTGGAAGTATTTTTCTTTGCGCAATGTTTGCTGCACCCCTTCACGCCTTGCAGCCCCTACACAACTGCACGAAGTTTGTGAAACAGAGTTTAGGCTTAGAATTCTTGGAGCCAATGGTGCATCTGCCAAACGCTGCACCAAACCTTAAGCCATGTGTTACTGCTAACTTAGTGAAGTGGAGTTTCAACCGTAGCTTATTTCAAATGGAGGGTTAGAACAAACCTAGAGTGTTTGGATGCAGGCTCAAGCCCACGAGCTAACTTTGGATTTTTAAGAGTGTTCTAAGGACCGGAGCTTCATACCCAGTGCCTAGGTACAAACTTGCAACATCCTAGGGACCATTTAATGCGGTGTTAAATCAGTGTAAAACCACAGACAAAAGGGCGTTAGAAAGTGGCTGCTGATGGCTCTCGGTATGAGCCCTTCTTATACCCTTTTATATCTCGCCCTATTTTTATATAAAAAAAAATTATCAACGTAGTAACATTTGGAGGAAAGGTTGTGAAGTTGGGGAGGGGTCTCCGTGGTGCGCTGCCAGAAGGGAATGCCAAGCACCGAAGGTTTAACAGTGCCGGGCTAGAGAGCGCTTGGGAGAAGTAATTCCTAAACTATCAGCGTCATTTAGGTTCTTGCGCATAACTTAACCCCGCCCCCTTTTACCTTACTGTGGTTTCGGCCACATTGCATGCAGTAACTAGTGCAGTATGCGTGTGTAGTGACCCGAATAACTTTACAGACTATTTTTTTTTTTTGCGACAACGGTTACTTCCCGAGAGTAAGCTATCATTTCACTAAGCTCCATTTTTTCTAAGCATTTTGATGTTCCTGCGAACTTGGTAAAGTAGAGTTCCCCGTTGCTTATTTCGACTGAAAAAATTTTCGGCCCATGGCATTTTCGGTATATTTTTTTTTTCGGACCACAAGGCATCTCGCGAACGAACGTAATCTACGAATGCCAACAGTTTACGGTTTCAAACTTCATACAAACTGGCAAAAGGGAATAAACAACGGGCACGGCCACCCGCTCTCCCAATATCGTCAACGCAGTTCTCGAAGGCACAAGCGCGCGAATGGACGGACGTACACACTTGGACGGACGTACGGATTAACGATGACCTTGCCCGCTGCGGCGGTTGAAACACAAGTTGAAATTTGAGCTGGTGAAACTCGTCGAGTCGAGCTCAGAAAGCCTACAGAAACCACACCATTCCGAACGCAAACGTGCGCAAACCTTCCCGTAGCTCCCTGCGCACGAGGGTAGCAAAATCCGCCAATCAGGAGCCGGAAAGACAACTTTTGAATCGTTCGGAGCGGTCGTTTGGGAAAGGTGACAGGTGTTTTTTTTCGTCTACTGTTTTATGCGAAAAGAAATTGCTGTGTGTCGGTAGTTTATGTTCACACCGTCTCAAAAATCGCTGCGGGTTTCTGCTCCGGCGGCGTCAGCCGTGACGCGTGCTTTTGTGTGGAAGTTGCAATTTTTTTTAACCTCCTTGGCGGAAAGTATCTTCACTGATGGCTTTGCCTGCAACGTTCAACGGAAACATCGTCTTCTTATGGAGTAACAATCCGGATGGTAACCACGAAGGATTACAACTGCCGAACGTTGTGCAAAGTGTGTGCGTGTGTGTTGGAAGCGGATACGGCGAAATGCCGCGGCTACACCCGACGCAACATTCATGCAAGTACCATTAGTTTCCCAGACTTTTTCTTTTTGTCCGTTTTGTAAATTGCCATTGTATATTACGTCGCAGGTCCTGCGGAGTTGCCGAGTCACCTGTTTTTTTACGCATTCTTTTGCGTCTTAGTAGCGCGACGTTGTCTTCGACAACATTACCGTTGGGTGACGCGAGAAGCCGTTGCGCGAATGCGTATTGGCTCTTCACAAATACTAGCTGGTGCGGAATAATTGTTTCGGCGGAAACACAATTTGTTGGGGACCGCCAGAAGAACTTCGCGGCGATTAAGTTGTCAGGCTCGGATAGTTTGCCCGCTAAATGTGCCTTTACAGGCGCGGCTTCCCTGCAACACATGCTGCTGTAGGCGAAGACTACTTCCAGGCAACGGCTTTCTAAGTGGTATTGATGACGTTCTGTCAAAAATTAATGCATTTCCCCATGGACCGGTTGGTCGACCGAAAAGCTCTGGTAAGATCTCTCGACACGCGGCGCGTGCGTGGAACGGGGTTTCCATTGTGTCAAAGCGGTTACTTGAAAATCGCGAAAAAGAAGCGGTTCTAGATAAGACAACACACGCATCGATCACGGGGGAGTGCAATTTATACATTTCTCTCATAAACCACGTATGGGTCATAAACCACGTATTTACATTGTTCGTAGATGTGTTTACTTAGTGCGCGAAAAATCAGAACGTGGGTTCGTTTTCGTTTGCGAAAACGAACTGTTGGGCAAGGAAATCGCGTTTCTTGATGGTGTATAATCTGGTTGAGACGGCATGTGTCCTGGTGAAGGTGTGGATTTTTCAAATTTTTGTGTTATTTTTTGTGTATTTTAAAGGGGCACTGACACAAAAATTTTGCATCTTGTTTTTTTTTGTTGCGATAAGTAGCTAGTGACCTACTTATAACCTGTAGAAACCTCATTTGCTTCAGCGTGCGACGGTTGTTTAATTAGAGGCATTTTCAATACGGCCAGTCGCAGTTTCGGTTTCAGCGAGTGCCGCGGAACGATGGATTTTGTGCATTTTGTGTGAACGAAGCTGACCACGTGACCGTCGGAGGGATATCACGGAGCAGAGCCGCCGTAGCACTGTCGAATCCGCATCGACGGCAGTTGCTGTGAATGCCCCCACGTACTGATCTCGTGAGGCGCTTAATTAAAAAGCCACCGTGGATGTGACGCAGGCGCTGCGAGTGCAAATGCTACCGCGGCTAAAGAACCACGCGCGACGCTCGAGACGGTAGGTGGCAAGACGCGCGCTGGGAGCAGCCGGCCGGTCTGCCTACAGGTCCGCCTACAGATGTGTTCGGCTTAGCACTGCGGCGGATATTCGAGTGCCGCTCTCGTAAGCGGTGCAGATGACAATTTTTAATGTAACCCGCCATCGCATCATTAACCCCTTTCTCATGTAAGCCACCATGGTCGGGACTTGGGGACAATTTCGTGCAGCGGTAACAAGCTATCACTCGAGCTACCTGCGCCGGCCTGGGCCACTTCGCGGCCGTGGCCGCCGCCTGCACAGCGACCGTGCGGCTAGCTCAGTGGACTTTTCGTGCCTCCGGCGCGTTTTCGCATCCAATGGTAATAAACAGTAATAGAAACAGAGTGCCTGGAATCGCTGTAGAACTTTGGTCGCGGCCAGCTGCCCGACGAGCTGACGAAATCACGGCGCCTCCGCCGCCAACGATCGGGTCGTTCGTTCTCGATTGCAGAAGCTCCGCCCTCCGATCGGAGCGGCGAGCCGGGCGAGCCGGCGAAAAATGCCGGCAGTGCGGAAGCGGCAAACACAAACTCGTGACGTGTTTGGATGTTGTTTATTTACACAATATCCTCGGGATGTCGATTGCGCGTGGTCCTCTGCTGGCTGCTCGGTTGCGTTTCGCACACTTTAAAATTGATTTTAAATATGTTTTAGGCTGTATTCGCCGCTGATATTTTGCAGATGATGTATATGTGTTCCCACCAATCTATCTCCGAAGTTATCTCGCCTTCAAAATTTTGTGTCAGTGCCCCTTTAAACTTTTCTTGGTTCCACATGTCTACGTGATAGTAGTAAAAATGCGCGTGGAATCAACACAGTTTGTTAGTCTGCGCTGCGTGGTGTGTCCTCTTCTATCGTCCCGTCCTTATAGCGCAAAGTTTATTTCCATTATGTCAGACCAACGAGCCCGTAAGGATGCTTTATTGGTCTTTTAGGCTTATTTAGACGCCCCCCCCCCCTCCAGACCTTTTTTGTTAGCGAGCCTTCCCAGATAACGCAAAACGGCCTGAGGACGTCCTCAAATGGTCCAAACGTCCTGTATCCCATTCTGGGTTTCCGGGGGGCATCCACAGGATTGGATATTGTAAGTGATCCGTCAATGATCCATCCTAGAGCTTACTTTGGATGAGAATGGATTGCGAATGATCTCTATCCGTTGTATTACTTCTTTTGGATCACAATCCATATGGACGTGTGACGCTGCTGTTACCGTGGAGGAAAGGCTATTACACAGGCTATTAAAGTAATAAATTATGCTTGCCATTGAGGTGCAAAACACCCCCTGCATGCTTGTAGAAAATGTTCCGTCCACCAGTGTAAACAGGTACAAAATGTCTCCAAAGTTAGGTCTCTTCACCTTTTTTTCTTAGTTGGCGGTCTTTTCTTACATCCTTTTTCTTTACGCCCTTTTTTTAGCTTCGAACACCCTAATTTGTAGCTTTGCGCCCTTCTAGCAAAAAGATGTAGAAATAATGAACACCCTTTTTGAAGGGTGTTGAGGTGGCGGGAAAATTTGTTTGAATTTAATAAAGTTCTATAAGTTATGGAACACAAAAACTACCTCGTGATCAAAAAGTTTTTGCAAATCCGCGTGTTAATTTGTATATTGTCGTAGTAAAATCGATGGCGACTGGTGCAAAACCATACCCTCCCCTGTCGCTACCACCTGCAACGTATTTATCCTTCCGTCTACCCCTCCCCCAACTGCCCGGCCTGCGGAGCAGTGGAAACCCTGGACCATCTCCTTTGGAATTGTCCCCACAACCCCTTTCCCCCCCTTACCAGACGGTGGGCACTGGGCTGAGGCGCTGGGAAGTTCCGACCTGTCTACCCAACCTGTCTACCCAACTCATTTTAAAGCTCATTAAACTTTGGTAGCACCAGTGGCAAGGAACCGTACACCTGTTTAATGAGCTTTAAAAGAATTCCAAGTGGTGCATCAAGAAACCACCTCTCTTATTGCATTCACCAGTGTTCATAGTATTAGAAAATGTAAAGTTTAGTGTTATGAAGAGCACTAGCTGTTTTGCTAATTGTTCCACCAAAACTGGCTACCTCTAATTATCTTGGGAACGAATTGACTTACTCAAATAATGGCATATCTGAAATCAGTTGGGGAAAAAAGCAACACGACTGACAAGTTACATAGAGTTGACATAACAATTAAAAGAAATTGCTTTAAAGAGTCATGTCCTCCCATAAGCAGTCACCCACTCGAAGAAGTACTCACTCTATGCCAAGCAGTAGGTACCGATTCACGCTGTAAAGCCCAAACCCAAACGCAAAGCCTGCAAAGTGCATGCCAAAAAGTTGCTGCAATGATTCTAGAAAACTGGGGCACGCCTCCAGAGAATATTCACGCAGAGTGGGATTGGCCAACTGAAGAATCCATCACGAGAAAGCTGCTTAGATGGGGGGTGGGGGGGTGCATTATCTTTGGAATGCTGCAACGATTGTAGAGGCTGGTAAAAAAGTTAACTATCTATACTTTTCAGTTACTTTCTCTATCACCCGCGGCTGTGGCTCAGTGGCTAAGGCGTGGTGCTGCTGAGCCCAGGTCGCGGGTTCGATTCCCGGCCGTGGCGGCCGCTTTTCTGATGGAGGCGAAGAGCAAAAAGGGCCATGTGTTCAAGATTTCGGCGCCTGTTAAAGATCCCCAGGTGTTCCAAATTAATCCGGAGCACTCCACTACAGTGCGCCTCATAACCTGTGTAGTTTCGGCTCATTAAACCCCGTAATCAATCAGATATCTTCTCTACTTTCCTCCCGCACTGGCACGCAGGTGAGGGAGTGGGAGATCAACCAGACCATGCGAGCGCTGTTCCCGGAGACCCACGAGCCGAAGCTGGCCTTCGTGGTGGTGACCAGGCGCATCTCAACGCGCTTCTTTGCCCGCCCCAACCAGGCGGGCCCGATCAGCGACCCGCCGCCCGGCACAGTGGTCGACTCAGAGGTGACGCGCCCCGAGCGCTACGACTTCTTCCTCGTGTTGCAGAGCGTGCGCCAGGGCACCGTGGCGCCCACCCACTACAACGTCATCTATGACACGACGGGCCTCAAGCCGGACCGCATGCAGCGCCTGACGTACAAGCTGACCCACCTGTACTTCGACTGGCGCGGCACCGTACACGTGCCCGCTCCGTGCCAGTGCGCCCATAAGCTGGCCTTCCTGGCCGGCACCAGCCTGCACGCCGAGCTGCGCAACAAGCTGTCCACGACGCTCTTCTACCTCTGATCGGCGGGGCTGCTGCTGCATTGTTGATTGTTTTGTTAGTGGGGCTCGAAGATTGTGCCCCAAGCCCTGGGAATTGGGCTGTGGCCCTGTGCGTGCATGCTCGTTTGATTGCAAATAAAGGATTTGCGCCCAAATTCTGTTTTGGCCAATCCCCCTGCCTCCTGTTCATTGGGGAGGCTTGTTGGTACAAGGAGCTTGTTTTTATGAGGTTGTCACGAGGGTGATACATTGGTAAGGCGTGCTACTCTCGCTAAAATTAATATGAAGAACTCTAAAAATTTGTATTAGTCAAACCCGGTTATATCGAATTCGCAAAGAAAAAACACCTATCAAATTGATATAGCGGATGATTTGATATAGGCAAGCTGACCGCTACTATCCCACAGTGGTGATAACACTGGCCTTTAGAAGTTTCATTGTTATGCTTGCTTGAGGTACTGTCACATTGCTGAGTGAGCTTAAGGGCGCCATGATGAAATCCAAGTTTGGTTCATTGCCTAGTCCCGATAGTGCTAATACCAATTTTATCACAAACTTCAAATAATGGACAAATTACGTCTCCTTTGTGTGATAGCTAGGTTGCCACTGACCTAAGCCATCACCAAGAAACGTGGCTAGGTGATTGTAGCGGGGTCTTTGGTTCTGTTTACATTTTAGTGCTGACCTCTACTGCACCACTGCTGCCCATGTTGCGCCACTGTAGCGCGAAATTGAAATTTTTCAATATTTCCTGCAAATTTTTCACTTCAAATAGCCTGCTTTGGAAAGAATGAAGCCCAGTGAGTTAACAAAACCTTGTTCTTTCGTACTGAAGTACCATTTTGTCCTCTCAGCTCCTTACATTAATCAGACATTGTTTTTTTTTTTTTGCTAGTCCTTGTGCAGTTTATAAATCTCAAAATATAAATTCAGTCTGCAAAAAAAAAAGCTGCTTTAAAGCAGTTGTGGCAGCAAAATGACACCAAGGAGACTAGTTTTGTAGAGCAAATTCAAGGCTCACTTCCAAGCAGTATGGCACATTTGTGTTAGAGTAGGAGCGTTTTTTATAGTGAGCTCATCGCATTGCTAGTATACTTGGCAGTGACAGCTGTGCTTGGCAGTGAAAAGCTACCTCAGGTGTTTGTCTCTGCCGATAAGGTCTTGCCAACGTTTTTAGAATCTAAAAACGTTGCGTCTTGCCTGGTCGACACCACCAGCTTTCCCAGATGAACAGCTCCAGCAAGAAATGGCCGCGTATCTGCTCCTTTCGTTGCAAATATCGACGAAAGACGACAGTCGGCTGGCACCTCTGCCAAGTAAATGCCTCCCTTCTCTTTCCCACTCACCTCTCAAGCCGTTCCTCCCAAGAGAACACGCTACAGGTTTGCTCAAGTCAATTTAAATCTACCGCGTTCTACTGCTCCAAGTCGGGTGCCTCGATGCCAGCGCTGCCGTAAGGCGGAGACGTGCGTGAATCAAGGCACCCTACTACAACATTTATAGAACCACGTTGCCCTATTCCACGAGCGTTCCAAGCGGAACGCGGCACCTATCTAGTAGAACCTTTCGTTGCTGTTGCCGTTTGATTTCTTAAAAGCCGCGACGAACTATTGTAGCGCAGGCAACAGCAGGCGATAGTTTTCTGCAGTTGATGTATTTCATTTGCTATCGCAGAAACCGAGCATCATTACTAAGTAACACTGCAAATATCATTTATGTATTTATTTTCTGGATTATATTTGAATAATGTCTTGCCCTTATTCAACAATGTTGACAAGTATGCCACCGTACTTACAAGGGCATCACCAAACGCTTTCAATACTGCCGAAGGATTGCCATCAGGACTGCACGAAAATGATGCCTTCATTCGCTTTACAGCTTTTGAGACAAGACCTGAGATTAACATTTCTGAGCAGTATAGAGCCCCAGAGATAATTGAGGGGGGAGACGTTTGGATTTGGCTGTGAGTATTAAGACTATTGTGCAGCTTCTGTTCAACTTTGGCTGGGTTGGTGAATCGAGTCCCTGACAGACAGAAAAAAGACTATCGTCTTTAAAAATGGGTGATCTTCATAAAGGTCCTTGGTGGTAGCCACTGGAAGCTCCCATCCTCGGATTCGGAAGGCCACCATAGCTGGAATTGCTTTGTCCTCAAGATATTTCTACCAGGGGTTTTCGGTCTGCAACCAGGATATATATATATATATATATATATATACAGGTAAGTAGTGAAGTAACCACTCCAGGAAATGGCGAGTGCTTCTTTTTCCAGCTGAGAGTAGTTGACCTCCACAGTTGTAAAAGTTCGTGTCAATGCCAGCAACTCTGAACCATTTTCC
The DNA here is from genome assembly GCF_048455015.1 of Haemaphysalis longicornis. Classification (NCBI taxonomy): domain Eukaryota; kingdom Metazoa; phylum Arthropoda; class Arachnida; order Ixodida; family Ixodidae; genus Haemaphysalis; species Haemaphysalis longicornis. The sequence continues at coordinate 110,426,128 of NW_027526225.1, forward strand.
AGCCACCACAGTAAGAAATGGCGAGTGCTTTTTTAGATGCAAAGCACCTCTTAGTCGACCCTCCGTCGTCCGGCGTCTGCACCTCTCCTCTCCACAACTGTGATAACGCCGCTCTCTCTCCCCTCCCCCTCTCCACACCACCTGTGCGCTAGCGCGCGCTGCTCCTCCTCTCCTCTCTGCACACCAGCTGTCCAATCACGCGCATACGCGCTGCTGCTCCTCTCCACTCCCTCTACTGTGCAAATAAACCCGTCCGCGCTCCGCTCAGTTGGTTCTTCGGTACTTCGCCGTCCGATGACTGCAAATGGACGCCAACGATTCCGTCAGCGAACTGGCTGGCACACCTTAATTCAACTAGCGCCAGCCAGCACACTGTTAGAACCGCGAGCACCTCCGAAGACAAGGCTGCACAGAGGAGAGCTCGCGACGCCGAACGTAAAGCGGGATTCAGACGACGGAGGAACAGGCGCGCGGAGGCGGACGGATATGCGACGTCAACAGCACGTGACCGGATTATCCGGCCTGGCGGCGCATCAACACGTGCGGAGCCACGGCCGCAGGATGAAAGGCGCTCTCATCCAGCGGCCGTGGCGGAGCTACTGTCTACGTCTTCCTTCGTCCCTGTTTTCCTAGCGGAGCTACGCGGAGTGACTAGCAGACGACAGCGCCGAGGAACAGGTTCCATTCCCCGCCGAGGGCCACCGCCGTCGATCGAAAACATGCGGAGGCATTTTCTTTCGCGGAGCATCCGCGGGCTATCCCCACCGAGAAGCGGAGCCTAAAACCGGTCACGTGAGCGGGTCCCGCGGGCCAAAAAGAGAGGGTTTCTCCGTCGTGTGAATCCCGCTTAAACGGCAGCGTCGAGCAGCGGATTACTCGCTTCGAGAACGAGAAGCCGCAAAACGTTCCACACTACTCGATAAATAAATAAGACATTTAATACGCTACTATACGTGTCTTTACTATAACAACCAATTAACACGCTACTACTCCACGGCTTTGCATCCCCTCAGGGTTCCCACGTGGGAAGATGGTGTAATTTTTTTTAGCTGTGGGGAGCTTACCCCTATAGTTGTGAAAGTTCCTGATGTCAATTCCAGTATCCCTGAACCGTTTTAAAACCCTGGTGACAGCACTCTACGATGATGCCTTGCAACTAAGCAAACGAATGTGCACGTTAGCTTCTTTGCTTCTAACAAAGGCTTTTAAGAATTCTGTTAAGCCAATGCGGGGTCAGTGCCCTTCTGTTGATAACTACTGAGTTTGAAGGGTGGAAGTCCAGCTGTTGTAATCTTGTAGGCTTCAGCCTCATTCCGTGGTCCTTTATTCTTTGAAGGACCATCTGCAGGTGCTCCGTATTATTTCCGCTCGCCAAGAGATGACCAGGGATTCCAACAAGAATTTCTTCAACACTCCTCGAAGGTTGCTGGAACCCGTGACGTGTCAAAAGTGAATTTCTTGTACATAAATAACTCTGCGTGTATGACGACCATAAGCCTGCTGGTTTCCTCATCAACTGGCACTTAACCATGTGCATCATGAAAGTCCAGCTTTGAAACCCTAGCACTACCCTTGAAAGGATAGGACTTGTCCTCCACCTTGGGCTTTGGGTACCGTGTTGCCAGTGCTGCAAGGATTCACACCTTTATCTGCACAAATCTATGTTGTCCTTTTTAAGTGCACAGCCCTCTAGGCGCTCGCCTTGTCCTAGCTCGCTTGCTCGACCCAAGTATCTAGAGCACCAAGGCGGCATCCCAGGGTAACGCTGTTGTTCGCGGCGTACCCCAGATGCTCCGAAAGCCAAGCGGTTTATATAGTTATAAGCGTTCGAAACTCGTGAAACGCTGGCACTTGTCATACATCTTCCCGTTGTTTAGCTAAAATAAAACTACAGGCACATTTGAGGAAAAATATACGTAATTAACCGGCAGCGCCCTCGTTCGTTTAGTTAAGGACGCCCGTTGGGTTGGTTTTTACAATAGTAAGCGAAAAAAAGTGGCAGTGCAACGCCGGCACGTGCGGGGAGAAAAGCACAAAAAGAACAGAACTCCCGCTGGCGCAGTTTCAGGGAGGGGGTGCGCGAGCACTGCGAAGGCGGGAAATTTGAATTGCATGTGGTGGTAGCAGTTAGCGGATAACGGCGGTACAGCCCATTATGGCGAATCACTGCTCTGCACTTCCGACAGCTTTCACGTTGAGTGGAACAGCTTTAATTTTTTAAAAGATGAAAACTCTCCGCGGGCAATTCGTGTGATGTCCACTAGTTTCTGGTTCACTTTACCTTCAAGAGAATAAGGCACTGACCAAGCATTTCGGTACTATGGTGGAGCGCAAGGTTCATTGCCCAGACCTGCATGGTTTTGAATTGCATCAAACCTTTCCAGCGTTTCGTGTACTTTGCCTGTGTAGGCATGTTCATGCAGCTGACACTTATAATTGGGCATAAAATCAAATTCATACTAGTCACACTCCGCCTGCAAGTCACCACTACGAGTCTGCTGACATTCAGGCCTGTTGCAGCCGAAGGTTATTTGGCACAGATCTTTGTAGTGCGTGTCCGATACCAAAGACACGGGTTCGATGTCTGCTTCTGCAAGGCGAATCATGGATGCACTCGTAGGTATCTTAAAAAATAAGCGAGAACAGAAAATCTAAGTTTAGCTCCATTTCCATGAGTGCTTTGACGACCTTGAACCTTGCAGTGAGTAGGGGATATTATCACGAAGCCAAAGACGACGAAGTTGGCTTGAAGGAAAAATAAGTTTACTGGAGCGAACTTGTGCTTTCTTAATTAACAAAATACACAGGCGGCGAAGCAGCAGTCAACAAAGTGACGTGCGCAGGCGAGTGTCGGTTAATCGAATGACATGGCCTCAGCTCTGCAGGCATTTATCTCTCGGCGCGAGTGTTTTTCGAACCATCGAATTACACCGAGACAAAGAAGATTATTCTAGGCTAGTGACGTTAGGGCGAAACACTCTCCCTATTGAATTAGATAACCCGTGCGGCATGAAAAATAAAGAATGGAACAAGCGCTTCACTTGGCGCACAGGTAACAAAGCCTGGTGCGGCCGCGCGGCAAGAGCAAAACAAACAAACAAGCGCAATACATGGTTCACGCCAATATGGAGCAGCAAGCCTTGGGGAAGAGCCCTTGTTCCAGGACCCCTTGAAGCTGTCCAGCTTCTTGGGCTCTCGTCACCCACAGCTGGTTGTCATTTCCCGGTGCTCAGAGGAGGGGAAGGGCAGGGTGGGAGTTTTTATCACAGCCCCACATAACATGGTAGAGGGTTGCCAAGAGCCTTGCAGAAGCGGCATTGCGAGGAGTATACGGTGGGGGCCAAGATATTGGCTCTAGTTGGGTAGGGAAAGGTGTCTGGGTGCCTCGTAGGTAGGTATACGTCTTTATGCGAGTTTTTTGCGTTGAAGGGATATATTGTTAACGATGCATGATTTCTCTAAAAAACAAGAACACACAGATCTGCAACTGGTCGCCGGAACTCTCCCTGGTATTATAATACCGTGAGCACAATCCAAAACTTCCTCCTCTCCGATCCCCTCTTCCCACCCCTGAGCTGTGGGAGAACCTGGTCACCAGCGGCCATCTGGACATACAGAACCTCCAGGCATACAGAGCGCAGGCTTTCTGCTCAGCTCATGAATTCCCGGACTAGGGAACCACTCCCACTTCAGAAATCTCAAATAAACGTCTCTCTCTCTCTCTCTCTCTCTCTCTCTCTCTCTCTCTCTCTCTCTCTCTCTCTCTCTCTCTCTCTCTCTCTCTCTCTCTCTCTCTCTCTACAACCCAGAGTTGTACAGGCAGACCCCGCAACAAGCCACCGAAAGCGGTAACATCGAAGCAAGGTGTGTTGTGGCTATTTCCATAGATATTCCTGCCAGAATACGGACAGACACGAAGCATCCCAAAATGCATGAAACTGATCAGCTATACATGTTATAAAAAAATCGAACTGCCTCTACATTTTAAGTATTAGCAGCAAGCAAAAGATGTGAAATGAAACCAACTTTGTAGAAAAAAGATGGCTTTTTGTGTCAAAAAACAATTCATATCCATTATCAACAAACTTACGTATGCAAAATTGTATCAGGTGAAAAATCAGTACCTTTTTCATTACTTTTTATCAACAAACCTATAGATGGTGTTCACTGAAAAGTTTAGCTGTCGATTTCTTCGCTTGGCAACACTGGAAACGACCATGGACATGGCCGAAGCGCCACTGACATGGCACGGCTTAAGTGCCACTGCGCCCGCACGCCGCAGGAAGAAAAACGCTGGCGTGCATCGTCTGTTCCGTTTCAGCACAATTCTCAACGGTGGTGTCAAGAGAGATGCTATTAATCGCACTCACATTGGAGTCAAGGCATTACTTAGCGTTCGGTGGGGTAGAGTTTGGAACGTCCAACACACATGTGCTTAGCACGGACAACTACCGCCACCCCGCGGAGCGCGACGTAACCAGAAACGGCACACTCGCATGGTTGCCTGCACGCATGCGTCGCCAGGGAATACAACCTATATGTATTCGAGTGATATTGTGTCAAAGGAAGAATAAGTATCTCTTATCGACAAAACCAAGCAACAAAATTGTGCAAAAGAAACAATCAGCATCTATTATCAATGTACGCAAACAAAATTGTGTCAAACGGATAATCGGCTTCTATGTATGCGAACAAAGCAAACACCGATGAAAAGCGTGAAATGCGGGAGTCGAGAATTTCACGAGGTTTATGAACACGCCGGATGGACCGACCGGCCCGGTGTACGTAGCAGGCGCGCAACACTAGAATGTCTCGCAGCGATTGCTCGGGTTCATGCCAGTGCCTGGCGCGCAGTGGAAGTGCTCGGCGAACTGGGGCATGTTCATGAGCGGCACGTTGCAGCGCATGTGCATGGGCGAGTAGTACTTGATGGTGGCCGAGTCGTCGGCCGGGTTCGCGGCTCTACTGCGCATGGCGCCCTCCGCCGTGCACCACTTGTAGCAGCTGCTGATGAAAAACAGCTGCTCGGCCGTGTACCGCTCGCCGCCCAGCCACTGCGCCGGCTGCGGACCCAGGGACTGGAACGACCTGCAGAATTACCGTCATTTTCATCATCATCCCATCTGTGTCCGCTGCAGTACTGAGGCCTTGCCCATATTCTCCCACCCTTCCTGTCTCCCTCTCCGTACGGGGCGATGGGAGACAGGTGCGGGTCATTACCGGGGAGACCGCCATCAGAAGCGCAGCGCACGGGTACGTCTTTCAGCCACCTTTGACGATTCTTGCATTGGCCGTTGTTCAAGGCATTGGCGTGGGTCACGGCACCCACCGTGTCGATTTGCGCATGGCTTGACTGCGTCAGTGCGTTCATCTAGGATATCCGGTGAGCCTCCGGGCATTTCCCCGTGAGGTCAGCGGACGAGCGCCGATGCGGCCCGGTCGAGCCCATTGGCTTGACACAGAGAGCCGCATTCCCCCATCTCAGCTAGCGTATGCGCCGGCGGGCTGGGCACACACTGACGGTAGTATGCTCAGGCGCTAGGTGCACGTAGTGTAGTGTATTGTTTTGTATCGTTGTCGTCAACGCAAAAAAACCCTGTACTGTGAAAGATATCGCTTCCCTGTGATGTCACTTCGAGGGTCGTGGTTCGCTCTCGAACCCGTTGTGGGCAGAGTCCCTCGGCAGTTCGGTGCTGCGCGAGAGCAGTGAGAATAACGACGGCGCAGGATTCTATTATTCCTTAATGCTAAGGATTAAGGATGCCCACATCCTACTGCCGGATGCCCTGATCGGGTATGCTCCATGAAATGAACACCAGCTTCATCATCAGCCTATTTAGGTCCATTTCAGGACGAGCGCCTGCCTCTCCCACGACATGCTCACGACCCTCAAATCGTGCCTGTCTTGTAACGCCCTGGTTCATTTTTTGCCTCCAATTTTTCCGATTTCCGATCTCGGCAGCCACTCTTGCTGATGGTCCACGTACCGGTTGTCAGTCACAGTACTCAAATCCGCTTATAGACTTTTTGATCTGAGCTACGATGATGAAATTCTACGATGCATGATGTCTTCCACCCGAATTTGTTGGGATGTTCGTTCCCTATCCCTAACCGTTGCTCCTGATGTGAGTTTAAGGCCTTCACCATGCCACTGTGTACATAGCATATATCTCTGTTCACCGGAACTAAGCTTCGCGCCTCCACAAAGACAAGGGCACTCTCTTATGGGAGCCTCTACCTTCCGGCACGTACACCGAGGCCTGACCGGGGCCAGTCGTGCAATGTCGGCAAGGAGCTCACCGGAAGACCTTGTCCAGCCCTCCGCAGTCGGCGAAGTTCTCGGAGAGCGCCGTGTCGCCGTAGTTAACGCCCTGCGTCCAGGGCGCCTCGTTGTACAGGCGGCGCAGGCACTTGACGCGTTCGTCGAAGTTTTCGCGCGACCGGGGCGTCCACCAGTCCTCGCGTAGGCCGGACTCGTTGTACAGGCTGAGCTCGGGGTCGAAGCCGTGCGTGATCTCGTGTCCCACGACGTGGCCCAGCGAGCCGTAGTTGAGCGCCGCCGGTAGCGAGCGCCGGTAGAAAGGCGCGAACATGATGGCCGGCGGGATGACCATCACGTGGTACACGGGAAGGTAGAACGCGTTCACCAGGATCATCGGCAACTCCACGTCCACCGCGGCGTGGAAGGGCGACCGCGAGCGCAGCCGCCCGAGTAGCCGCGACGCGTCCGCGTCCCTCGAGGCGGTCAGCATGCGCGCGTACGTACCACGCATGGGCGGTAGGAAGGCGTAGTGCCGGTTCAGCTGATCCGCCCTGCGACGTCGTAAAAGCGAAGACCTTGACGATCCTCTTGAAGAAACAACGCCGGATGAATTCTAAATTTCGCCTATACGCGGTGCGAGCGCGAACTGAAGCGTCATATTGAACCTCGCTATAACGAACACTTGTATAGCGAATTATTGGCTATAGCGATCTAAATACGAGCTTTGGCTGGTCCCGCTTCATTTTAGCGGCGTTTATTCTTTTTTTAACGAAACCGACACGGCGAGACTCGTGCGCATTATCGGCTATAACGAATAAATTTTTTGTTTGCGGCGAAAAAGCCACCAGACGGAGATCACATCCTTCTTCAAATAAATGAAAATGCCTGATTGTTTTGTCAAACGAACTTTGTTCTGTTGTAGTTTCATGTTACCATGTTTCGGACCATTTATTTTGAAAGGCCACAAGGAGGCAGGTACGGATTACCCCTGTTGATAGTGGGTCCCAAGCCTCAAATAATGCGTTTTGTTATAGAATGCTCGCGCAAGCCAGACTGCAGATTTCTAAGGGCGTATTTTTACCTGCACCGTTACAACGAATACCGGATAAAACGAATCTATTTACTGCCCCGATACTACTTCGTTATAACGAGGTTCGGCCTTATCTGGCATGTTGCTTCAGTTCCAACAATGTTGCGGACTTCACTACCGACCTTGGCAGAGTTTTTGATGTAGTGCAAAAGTGTCAGTGCACGCAACACACTGTAAAAAATTCCATATTTTACGGACGAAGCCTACGTAAAAAACGTAAACTACTTCCGTATTTCGGAAAACGTAGGGAGTGTCCATTTAAAAAAACGTAGCTTCCGTGTTTCAGAAAACGATATCAAATATTGTAGCGATAATTTTAGAATTATGCATTTCATGGTGAACATATACAAGACAGCATGTAGATTTGCATAAACTTTTTAATCATGATTTGGTGTGGAAAAAGAGCTGTAGTTATTATGTTCAATAATTCACAGAATTTGTTACTTCAGTGAATGTTAGTATCAAACCAGCAGCAGTTACTAGGTGCACGGGCTAACAGCTCCACTTAGTGGTAGAACCTACGTACCGTTCTGGGGGGTAGTAAAGTTGGTAAGGTGTTAGTAAATACAGCCGTTACTACCATTTTACGAAATTTTTTGTTAAGAGTGTGGATATCAATGGCGCTATATGAATTACGATGTACAGGAGCTCTCCTGTCAATCGCGCCGATGTTTTTCTGTACATTGGTTCGCGGATCCGGCAGTTTGAAGCTCCATCCTTTTTTTTAGAATTAAATCATCAGAGGCGAGATATATGCGCTGCATGCACGCTTCTGCGTGGCAGCGCACAATTTAGGTCTCCTAGGCCGGTCGCGCGCGCTGTCGCGCGCTGTCGCGCAGCCACGGAGCAAGAATTATATCTCCGTGGTCCCAGCTATCATGCACCAAGATTAAAAAAACAGAGCAATGGCGTTATTCGAAGAAAACCTAGCGCATAATGTTTCTAGTACATTGGAGTAGCAGTCAGCGATTTTTTCGTTAATGAGATTTAACTAATTGTAATTAATTATCTAACTCAAGGAGTACTGTCCTAATCATTAAAGTGTCAATGAGGCACCTGTAGGTGCCCATGAGAGGAATCTAACTGCTGTATCTTCAGAGGCGAACTAATTGCGTACTCATTTATTCCGACTCATAAAGAAACCCCGCGAAATATGAAAAATACCACGTGACGGCGTTCCCACCCGCTTCATATAGCAGTGCCATCGAAAAGGCTGTCTCTGAGTTAGGCAGAACGAAATAGAGGCAAGATAGAAGGAGAAATGGCGACCGACTTTGTACCTTATCTGCCACACGAGACCCGCGAAACTTGCTGTTGCTGCGCCTTCCATACACGGCGTTATCAAGGTGATGCGCTGTCTCTTCGGGAGTGGCATGCCAAGCAGTTGCTTCCAGTCAGCTTATTTGAGGGCGCTTGTTTAAGATGCGGATTAGGGTACCTCGATGCCAGCGCCGCCGTACAGGGTGGAGACACCCTTTGAACGGTCCCGTGCCGCCGCTATTAGGTCAAAGTGCTCAACGCGTTGTTCTTTTCGTTTCCCACAAGACCCAGAAACGCGAAACAGATATATAATATGATTCAAACTTCGCGTTGCGGCGATAATTTAAGCGCGACTTGCTTCGATGGCGAGCGAGTGACCCAAAATGGCGGCGTCAGCGTATACGTGCCTCCACCCTGTATGGCGGGCGCGTGAATGGAGGCACCCCAATGCGGGGTGCCAACCGATGCCAGCGCGTTTGATCACCTGGACACGTTGTCGGGGTGCCCGACGAGCGAGCCGAGGTTGTCGATGCGGCGCAGGGCTTCCCGTCGCGTCTGCTCGTCGATCCAGGCGAGGTGGAGGAATCCGTCGCGCGTGGCGTTGCGCACGCGGGTCACAATCTCGCGGGCCCCTTCGAGCTCGCGCTCGTCCAGGTGCCATCGCACGAACAGGTCGCCCATCACGTACGGCACCATCTGGATGGCGTCGGCCACGCAGTGCGCCAGCCGGAACAGCACCGTGTTCAGGGCGTTCCCTTCGCTCGGCAGCTGGACGCCCACCAGTCCCGAGGACGTCGAAGGGGCCAGGTAACGCACCTGGGGGAGGAAGGAACGACGACGACGAAGACGAATGAAAGGACTCGGCCTCGAAGCCCCGAGCGAGGGGCAGGATAGCCTAAAGTGACCCCGGGGGGGGGGGCAAGAAGACGGGTGAACGGACTCACCGTTGAAGTCCCGAACGGGGAGCGGGAATGCTTAAACTGTTCAAAACACCATGGCCAGAAGATACAGTCATGGAAAAATGAAATGCGAACACGAAAATATAGACCGAAACACACAACGCTGAAAAATACTGTTAGTAGAGGTCGAATAATAGCGCGCTATCGGCATATTTGCAAAGCCACATGTCCCAACTTTGTTTGTGTTACTGTTAATCCACGCGCCAAATTTACTTGCATGGAAAGAAATCGGGCCATTTGCGTGTTACGGTTCATATTTTCGTGACCGCGTTTCATTTGTCCACGACTGCGCACAAGATCTTCACTTGCCTGAAAACTTTCTTCATTTTCCTGATCTTCACTTGCCCGTAAAAGGAAAGTAAACTTTCGTTCCTTAAACTTTCCGATAATTTGTCGAAAGCGGCGATGACTTGCTCTTTAAACACTCCAGTGGCGAATATGAAACGCTTAGATGAAGGGAGGTTTCGAATAAAGCGATTTCGCTATAAGCGAGGGCTTAATTCAAGTGCACTTTCCAATGAGCGGACCCGCTTCAGTTGAGACTTTTCGAACCGATTTTGTTCTACAGGCACTCTTCTTGCGGATATGGAACTTGTGTCCAAGACGCGCCACGATCGCTAAGACTGCCCACTGTAAAATGATTTACAAGGGTGTAAATCATGTCTATAACTAACACCCCTACACCCTAGCATAAAAAAACATCAGAAAACACCCTATAGGCTGTTTTTTTATTTATAACGCCTTTACATTCTAGTAACACACCCTAGTACTCCCTAGTAAAAAAACCATTTGAAAGGGTGGGTGTTTTCTGTTTTTATAGGGTGTAAGGGTGTTATAGACAAAAAAGGCGTAAATAATCTTACAGTATAGTGCCTACATAGTCACTGCAGCTGCCAACCGGCACTGAAGGTTGGAAAAAGCAGCGCCAACACGGGGGCAGTGAAATGGAGGCACAACACAGGCACTGTCCCATTCTTGCGGTGTTTTTAAAGCCAACCACTCATGATCCAAACAACCCAAACACGTACACTGTAAAATTATTTACACCCTTCAGGAGAATTTTAACTGTTCACAACACACTGTAAAATGATTTATACCCTCGAAGGTGTAAATCACAGTCTCGAACTAACACCTTTACACCATAGCGAATAAAACAACGACAAACGCCCTTAAGGAAAAAAACCCTTGCACCCTAACAAAAACACAGGAATACACCCATTTAAGGGGTGTTTTATCGTTACTTACACCCTTTCAAAGGGTTCTTCGTTTTTGATAGGGTGTAAGGGTGTTATTTATAGACAAAGAAGTGTAAACCAGCTAGGAGTGCATCCATACAACCTGACAGAAACACAAGAAAGCACCCGTTATAAATTACAAAACGCCTTTTCAATAGGTGTTTCATATGTTTTCGCTAGAATGTAAGGGTGTTGGCTATGCTATACACCCATAAAAGAGTGTTTCTCTTTGTTGAAAGGGTATTAGTTATAGAGATAGTTGATATTCCCTTTAAGGGTGTGAATCATTTTAAAGCGTACACTGTAAAATGATTTACCCCCTTTTTGTCTATAACTAACACCCTTAAACCCTATCAAAAGAAAAATAAGGACCTTTTGGAAGGGTGTAATAACGACAAAACTCCTTTTAAAGGGTATATTCGTGTTTTTGCTATTGTGTAATAGTGTTATAAACGACAAAACAATCTTAAAGGATGTTTTCCTTTGTGTTTCTGTTTTGCTATGGTGTGATAGTGTTAGTCATGGACAGTGATTTACACCTTTTAGGGACTAGCGTCACTAAATAAGCTACGCTTAAGAGAACCGCCATTTCGTGCACCCGGAAGCATCTGGGGGCCATTTTATTTCTGGCTTGTAGTGTTGTCATCTCTCCAAACGAAACCGCCGCCGGTTGTGACGGGCACAGTGTGACCGACCGCTCTAGCGTCCGCGCAGCACACACACACACACACACACACACACACACACACACACACACACACACACACACACACAGAGAGAGAGAGAGAGAGAGAGAGAGAGAGAGAGAGAGAGAGAGAGAGAGACGACCAGAAACAAAATGGCTGCACCCATATGTAAACAAATATCACGTGGTTCCGACCGACCAATGAAAATCCTGGCGGCACTTAACAATGAGAGAAAAGAGTGCCCATACTCTAAAAGCCTTTATCTAGTGGTGCTACGCTGGACTACTGACCAGCATGAGGCTGACGTACGCCCGCAGCGTTTCCGACGACGGACTGGCCCCCAGCATCTGCCCGAGGACCCGAAGGTAGGGCCCGTTGGTCAGCAGGATCTCGTCGTCTGCGGACAGCTTCCTATCCGGCGGCAGCAGGCGGTTCACGGCGTCCAGCAGCATCGACCCGGGGAACGAGGGCCCCGTCAGGTTGGACAGCTCGTCGAAGCGCGCGTACGAGATGGTCAGGTTGGGCTTGTCACCCATCGGGGGCAGCGCCGCCGTCAGCAGCATGTTGTCCAGCGCCATCAGGCGCTCCAGCAGCTGCGGGTGTGCGCGCCTGCGCCGCCGGGCGTAGAGACACTAAGGCTGCGTTCCAATTCTCGAACAGCTTGGTAGACAGCTTACGAAGCAGTCTAACTAGACGTCTAAAGGAATAAAATTGGAACGGCGGCGCGGTCCCAAACGCGACACCAACGCAGACGACAGGCTTGTAGCAGACATGTTGAGTAAAGCAAGCAGCAGATTTCGTAAATAATATTACCGTTATTATTACAAACATTACGTAATTTAAAAATTAAACAGTCATAAAAATTAAACCCCCTAGTAAGTTATACTAAATATTTTAATAAAAGAACAAGCGTTTTTGTTGCAACATTAATACACCCTGGCGTCACTTATTTGTTTAGACAGGAAGGTAGCCTGCATCGCTGCAGGCGTTGATGTCGTCTCCTCGAAGCAGTCTTCGTTGACTGCTTCGTTCGAATTGGAACGGGGGCTTAACATGGCGGGCTGTCCGCGAAGACGGCAACGAAGCCGTCTAAAGGGGAAATTGGAACGCACCCTAAATAAGCTACGCTTGATCTAATGGCTGTAGTCGGGCGTTTTCGGTTACAGACTCGGCCCGTTTTGGTGTCAGCCTTTTCCGTACATGGCTTGCACGTGCTGTCACCACCGCCCTTACTGGTGCACTGTTCTCGGCTTTCTCGGCGTTACTATACACTTTAAAAAGGTTGACACCCTTGAGGGTAATTTTCACTGTCTAAAACTAACACCATTACACCCTAGAAAAAAAACACGGGACAGCACCCTTTTGAAGGATGACAACCTTTAAAAAGCTGTTTTTGTTGTGTTTTTGTTAGGGCGTCCGGTTGGCAGTTTTAGACAGTGAAAATTGCTCTCACGGGTGTCAATCTCCGAGCGTTCGAGCAAACAGCGTCTTTCGCAAAACGACTGTCGTCTGCTCCTGACGTCACTCGCCGCGCGTTGCTAGGGGCAACCGCCTGCGCTCATAAACTCGGACACGCCGCGGCGGCGGCGGCAGAACTCTCTTAGAATCTGTGCCGCGCACATGGGGGATGGGGCGACCAAAGGAGATCCGAACGCCACAAGAAGAGGCGGCTTATCAGGAAGCGTGCCGCACTGCCATGTGAGAATGCAATCGCCCAGAAGAAGTGCAAAAACAGGACGAAGAAGTGTAGGTCTTCAACCGCGAGGGAGCGCTCGACGAAGACTTCGCGGCGGCGGACGATACGATGATTGAACAAATAAACATTGCACGAATAAACGAACACTGTGCAAACAAAGCACTTATATACTTTACTTTCCGTTTGATTTGCCCTTTTGCTGACAAGCGCCAGATATATACTCAGGGTAAATGGTTCTCAAGGACTTATAAGGCACTCGTCGAGTTTATCTTAGTGAGACGAACACAACTCTGCTGTGACATCAGGCTTTTGCCACTGCGCAAGCTGGGTTTGATTTTTTTTTTACTTCGGACACTTCCGGTTCAAAATAATTGGCTCCAATCCACGCTGTAAGGTGGCTGGATGGCAAAACTGTGAACGACCCCCACAACAATTCCACATGCGACGTCACTTGAATTCACACACGTGGCTCTAGAAAGAGTGAAACCAGAGATTCTGCCAGCCGCTATCTGGGATTAGCGGGGGCGCCGTCCCGAACGCAGCAGCGTCGGCCACGGCCGGGCTAGAGCGGCGGACGCTGCCGCTGTAGCTCGGCCGCGCGTATGAAGAAAGAAAATGGAGAGGAGCGTGTTTCGAAGGTTGAGACAGCGGATACTAGCCATCCTGATATAGCTTGGGTCTACACCACCGCGCGACACAAGCGCTGACACCGAAACAATCCGGCATGTGAGCTTAGTGATTCCCATTTATACAGATTTGAACTAAATAGTTTCGTAAGTTTGAGATTTGCGAGAAAGCTGACGGAACTTCTATAGTCGCTATTTATCAGAACCAGTTGCTCCATTCGTCTTTTGTAATACCTGTTAAAACACAACCGAATTGGTATTCAGCAATTTAGAAAACGCAGTCCCATTCGTGGCAAGCAGTGCGCTTTTAAAAGGTGGCGTTTCTGTAGCGGCCAGATGCCTTGGAGTGGTCTCTACATTTTGTTTTCCCGCCCTGCAAACCAATCGTACGACCGTACGACCGTACGACCGTACGACCACTTAATTTCGTCGGGTCCGGGTTACCTAGGAGGTGCAGTCGAATAAGTTAGTCAAGTCGTGCGAAGTAAGCGCTAAATGGACGCGAAGCTGCGCCAAAACAGGCCCAACACCGTCGCTAAAGCAGACGACAAAGCCAACGGAAAGGTCCCGCCAACGCACCTGCCGGGGTGAGCACGGGGAACACTGGGAAATTGCGCCCTATCGTCGCGCCATCTACCCTGTGCTCCGTGAGCGAAAAGCACCCTCCGCCTCCCCAGCCGCGTTGGGAGTTTTTTGTCCCGCAGGCCACGAAAGAACCGTTGGCTGGTATGGGTAGAAAGCTTGGCTTTAATATTTTAGATCTCGACGGAGCATGGGAAGGTTGGCAACTGAGGAGACGCAGAATGTGATGAAAGTGAGTTTTCGCAGGTTCTCAAACAGAGTCAACAGAAGTCGGGCGAGTAGTCGAACACGTGTGACGTCGCCTGGACGCTGGCTTCAGCGCAGAAAGCGTGCTCTAGCGGTGAAGCACGCCTTACAAGCCAGTGCAAGAAAACGTGTTTTTGTAGCGGAAGCTACACTGACCGAGGTTGAGCAGTTCCGCGTGGACCCTAAAGGGCCGTGCTGCGCAAGCGGGAGGAGCATTGGATTGGATCGGATTGAATTGGATTGGATTAAATTGGATTGGATTGGCTTGTAAATCCAATCCAATTGGAGAATTGGGTCTGTACATTCGCCGGTCTGCGCATTCCAGAGCAGTGACGTCATAGCCACGGCAGGCGCACTGACGCCGGCGCGTGCCCAGCTGCGCGCCTCCGTTGCGCAGTAGCCAAGTCTGACACTGCGCTAGAGCCACTTGATAGCCGCTTCGCGTGGCTCCTGGAGAGCCGTGCTGCGCATGCGCGAGGAGCAGTGACTGGACGACTGGACTGGTCCGGACCGGATCTGACTGCACTGGATTGGATTGGACTGGACTGGACTCGCCTGGGCTGAATTGGATTTGATTGGATTGCTGAACCTTGGCTCACGCTACGTATACCCTGGCATAGCCGAGCTGAGCCACTGCTAATTTTACAGCGTGAGCTAGATGGGGCATGCTGGCAAATCTTTTGCGGCCCTCTGTTCATTTTCGCGCGAATCAGCCGATGGAGCGATATATCAGCAGAGAACGACAGAGTGGAGCAAGCTGCCTTCACAACGCTGGCCACGTTGCCATAGAGACAAATCGAACCACGCCTCGCCAGCTGAGTCTGCCTCGACGGGTCCTGTGCCTCCCGCCACGTGCAGTTGTACGCGTTGTAGAATCGAGTCTGCAGAAAGTGAAGGCGGCAAAAGAGTGAGGAATGGGAACGACAAGGACAAAATTTCGATACTGGGGAGGTATTTTCGTGTTTGTCCATTTTTAAAACGTCCGTTTCGCGTCCGTTTTATTGTGACGTGCTTCCAGTTGTAAGCGGGCTTTGGGTTGACCTCTGCGCAACTGTTCTTGTGAACACATTTTAAATTACTAAACCTATTTTAAACTATCTTTTATGTGTTCATTGTTCAGCCAGAGAACCCACAACAAGGCGACGAAAAATCCTCTGCTCCAAATCGTCTGCTCCTAGAAGCCGCGGCTCATAGCTCCTCCGTGCTTGCATGGCGTCACAACCGGGTGTTCGCTTTCAGCCAATCAGGGCTTGCTCAAAACGGACACTTTTGAAACGGACACAAAACGGACAAAACACGAGAATACCGCTCCTGGCGGGCAAAAAAAAAAAAAGTAGTGAGAGACAGCCTATGCCGCTTTTTTTAAAGCGAGCATACGTGACCGCTGAGACTATTAGAGAGCTAAGCGTGGTTGCAACGGTGTACGAGACACGCCGCGTTGCACTGCCGAAACCGGAGCCAAGGCGTGTGCACCCCACCGAGCCTCAAGAACTCTAGGAAAAGGGAGCCATGGTCACCCATTTGTAGAGATCCACCAATGAATGCGCCATTATTAACAGCGGAGCTGTTGTAGGTCGAGCCCCTGGTAAGTCTGCTGAAGGTCGTGCGTCACGAAGGGGTAGGAGCAAGTTGCCAGATTGGCCGGCGGGCCTGCAGAGACCAGTTCCCAGGCAGTGGTCTCGCAGGGGCGTAGGATTGCCACCTGCCCGGTTTTGAACCTGTCCGACCGTTTTTTTTTTAAACAGCGGGCCTGTTGCCGGTCCATACTTCAAACCGGCCGTCATTGGCCGGTTTTTTAAATGCGGAGCATTTCTTAGGCTCGCGATGTCACTCGTCGATGTTGTCGGCGCCGTCCACACGCTCACTGCGCATGCGCGTCGCGTCGAGGCGCAGGTGCCCATCTCTCCCCCGTACCATCTTCGCTCTCAACAACAGGTGCGGCGGTGCGGGAGGAGCGCGTGTACCCCGTGCGCTCCGTCGCTCTCAACAACAGCTGCGGCGGTGCGGGGGCAGCGCGTCTGTGCGCGCATGCGTCGTAGCTACCCGTGCGCTGCGTCACACTCAACAGTAACGGCGGCAGGGCGTGTACACGTGATAACGGCGTGGTGGGTGCATGGAAAGTTCGCGCGCTTGTGTACGGAAGTGTGCGCATGCGCGTCTCTCCCTCTACTCCTCTCCCTCGAACGCGGGTGGTGTGTATATAAGCGGCGGAGCGCGCGTTCGGAATTCAGTCAAGGGCGTCTTTGCTTGGCTTTCGCTTGACTTGACGCTTTGCTTGACGGCACCAAGCAATAAAGACAGACTAACTTTACACTCCTTGCCTTCGCTTCTCCTTCATTCAATAAATAAGAATAATAAAGACGAAATAACAATTAAGCATTCCCAAACCATACCCAATTACGCAACATTCACGCGATACCCCCACCACTCTGCAACGCATTTACTCGAGTTCCCCCCGTGGGAAGATGCGCGGGGGGGGAGGGGGGGTTTATTGGCCCTCGTGCCGTGATTATGTCCATTTTGGCGTTTTATAAGCGTCACTTCAACAATTAAGACGATAAATATGTGTCGAAAAGCTGCGGAAAACCACGCAAGCAGAGAAAATACGCGGGCAAGCGCGCTGCCTGAGATGGAGGAGGACCTAAGGGAGGAACAAAGCAACGAAATTCTTCCGCCCCGGTCAGCAATCGCGGTTAATTTTCAGTGAAGCAAATACAGAGCAATAACCAAGCTCTCGATCACTTTCAGTACAAACGTAATGTTGATTTCTCTCCAAAAAAAAAAACAAAAAAAAAAACGCTACAATAAATGGCACTGCATGTCAAAAACATGGCGTCTTTTTTCAACAGAAATTAAGCATTCTATATACCCCCCTCTCCCCCCCCCCCCCCCGAAGGGCCCGCTTTTTTTTCGGGGAAAGGTGGAAACCCTACAGGGGCGGGTTCCACTCCCTCCCGTTTGGGCGGGGAGGGGGCCTTTTGTCACTGACGTGTAGCTGCCGATGCATGCGCGAACCGCAGAATTTTATTTATTTATTTATTTATTTATTTATTTATTTATTTATTTATTTATTTATTTATTTATTTATTTATTTATTTATTTATTTATTTATTTATTTATTTATTTATTTATTTATTTATTTATTTATTTATTTATTTATTTATTTATTTATTTATTTATTTATTTATTTATTTATTTATTTATTTATTTATTTATTTATTTATTTATTTATTTATTTATTTATTAGTAATACCCTCACGGCCGATGGCATTAGAGAGGGGAGAGGTTACAATCATGAGTACAACAACAAAAATGCAGCAAATGTAATACACGAAAAACATACATCTTTACAGAAAATTAGGCAGAAGGAATTTGCTGGGAGACGGCGCTGTCGTTCTCGGGCGAGTGCCCGTTGACGTTCGAGCCGACAACCATAGCTCCGCCGTTGCAGCATGTTTCACGCTGGGTGGAACTTGGTTTAGTGTTTGTTCCAAGTTAACGTTGGCCCTTTGTTACCTTCCGGAGACCAAGACGGCGGTCATGTCGAGGAAGGCAGCGAGGCGTCCCCCCATGAGCAGCAGGCGCCTCACGGCGGCCCACTCGTAGAGGAAGGCCAGGTTGAGCTCGACGTGGAGCGAGTAGTAGCCGCGCCGCTTGAAGTACACGTCCGGCACCATGCGCAGCAGCACGTGCACGCCCCGCACCAGGCTCAGCTCGACCAGCACGTCGATCACGGGCACCGGTGAGCCGCCGCCCTTCTTGGGCGGCCACGACAGGTTGTACTGCGCCAGGAAGTCTCTCACGAACGCTGGGGGCGGGAAGGGATAAAAGGGGGTGCCGTGCTTGAGAACGCGCTGGGACGTCGGTTCCCGCCTTCTCGCGCTGTAACGGATCGGGTCGGGCACGTTTTCTCGTATCTGGGTGCCGGTCGGGGGCAGAGGGATTATATATTGTTACGATCCGAGGATGCCGTAGAAAAAAAAAACTGTGGTTGCTTCCTCTGCCATAGGAATCGATAAAAAGTGCATTGTGTGGCGAAATCTGCAGCTGAGCATTATTTGCGGGTCGGCGGCTGTGTTGTGGGTGTGGTTGGCGAGCGACGTCTTGCTGGCGGGTGGCTTCGGCAGAGGTGCACTGGCGTCATTTCCGGGACGGATATGTCGTCAGTGAAATCTTGGTGCATTCCGACATTAAACACTTTAGTGTTAAAATATAAAACCCGAGAACGAACAACCCTAAGTGTAACGTACTCTTTAGTACCAAAGGTTGCTTCCTCGCAAGAAGACCATGTGTGCAGGGGTGCACCCTTTCCAGGCCGCTTGCTGGTGTCATTTCCGTGTCGGATATGACGTCAGTGAAATCTTGGTGTATCCAATAATAAAATACTTTCGTGTTAAAATGTATTCGCCGTTACAAGGCAAGAGGCTGGCTGCCGCTGCACACACAACAGAATGTGCAACAATCACACTCCGTCCTCTTCTTACCGGAACCCTTCGCAGAATCTCCTTTTGTTTAAACTGTGGGAAATTCCCCCATGAGCACACACAGTTTGCTAGTCGTCTGTTTCTGTGTCCGGGTTGCGATACGTTCGAGTGAGCGAAAGTTAAGCCGTAGTTAACGAAGTCGAGCTTGTAAACTTTCGATAGGGATGGCCTTGTTGTACTTACTAAGATTAAGAACTTGAACTGATTTACCGCCGTTCGCTGTTGTCAGCAAGGAGCCGAATGGACGCACAGAGGCAGTGAAAAAAACTCTAGGCACTGCGGGTTCACTAGGCACGGCATTCGATCGAAAATTTTCGGATCCAGCTGTCACTGTCTCTCTCTATGCTTTAATAGACGAGCGGACCTTCACAGCAGGCTTGGTTTTTGCTGGAGCAACCGTGGCTTTCCTAGAGAACGGTTGTTAAGAGTACGTCGAATTCATCGACTTAATTATCCAATTACCGGACACGTGACTAGGCTTGTAACCTTTGAGGGTAAAGTTCTTCCATGCAGTAGAATGCCCAGTTACACTGAAGCGGCGAAACCAATGGCGCGGAAAGGTACCGATATTTATAAGGGTCGAAGAAATAATTCTATGTTACGATCGCGCGTTGTTTTCCTCACCCGTCCACTTTTCGACAATGCGCCCCATATCTTAGATATCTCCTCACATTCACCATAGAAAAAAATAAGAATCATAACCACGAAGTGCACCAGTCTGCTAAATATGGCTTCCTTGCTTTCTTCCCTTCCTATATTGTCAAGGTGAGGGTGTAAAACGTTTGTACGCAGCTTTGTCATCTTTCCGAAGAGAAGGAAGAAAGAATTTCAAGAAAGAAAGAAAAAGAAGCAAAGAAATAAATAAAGATAGAAAGAAAGAAAGGAAGGAATGAAGGGAGGAAAAAGAAAAAATGTAAAAAAGGAAGGAAAAAGGAAACAAAAAATAGAGGAAAAAGGGAAGGAAAAGAAGGGGAAAAGGAAGGAAGGAATAAAGGGAAAGAAAAAAAGGAAGGAAGGAAGGGGAAGGGAAAAAGGAAGGAGGGAAGGAAGGGAAAGAAAAAAAAAAACAAAAAAGGAAGAAAAAAAGGAAGGAAGGAAGGAAGGAATTGTACAGCCCAGGGGGCGGGCGGGCGTACCGATGTCGTCGCCGCCGTTGAGCGCTTCCTGCATGCACCTCTGCATAAAGCGCGCCGTTTTGACGTGCGCGGTGACCAGCTTAGAGTCCGGCAGCTCCGTGTCGAGCAGCAGCAGCCGCTTGAAGAAAGACAGCGCCACGCGGATCTGGAGCTTCAGGAACGCGTTGATCGAGGCTGCCTGCCAGAACCGAGCCGGAAATCGGTCCCGTGAGAAAGGAGACGTTCGAGGTAACATGATTCGCGTGGATTGTATACCCGACGAACACAGTAGAGCCGGTTAACAGCAAAGCGGCACACAGAAAAGGAAGTGATGCTATGCGTTGCAATGCACTATTCACAAGCACCTAACACTAGCTTTAGCGTCTGTAAGCATCGAATTTGATTTTCGTCGCTATAACTCCGTGCCGTAATTGTCACCGCCTGTACGCTCCGAGTGGTGGTTTTACAATACACAAGGGTCGGGTTATTTGCCGCCACTTTCCCTGCCTTGTTTCTAGCCGCGCGTCATTTGTTCATATCCAAGTGCAAGGATGTTGCGAATGATTTTGACCTCTTTTTTTGGTTCATTCCTAAGAGTGAGATCCGTTTTGGGTAGCCGGCCCCTCATTACGACAACAACACATTTATTAAGTTATTTATTCAGAATACCCTTATTGACTCTCATGCAGGAGGGTATGCACATGCAAATACAAAGAAACCGTGCGTATAAATACAACAAAGTAATCTAAGTTCCGAATACCAAGTAAAAATAAACAACAAAGAAACAGCAGCAAACAATCACGGCCCAAAAGAAAACAACGTGTCAAACAGAAATCATGAAAAAGGGATAGTTTTGATTTTAGTCTGAACCTTCCGCGAGTTCACGAAATTTGACAGCATCAATGGCGGTGGCTTTGTGTGACGGCAATGCGTTCCAGTCAATGATTGTGCATGGAATTAAGGACCGAGGATAATTCAAACGATGAGGCATTAAACCACAGCACTCGACTCGCACCTGCGTGACGTTCCTGTTGGCGCAGACGAACTCGTAGAAGTCGTCGCAGGGCTTCCGCCGAGGGCTGATCGACATGGCCAAATCGTCGATCCAGTCTCCACACTGCGGTGACTGGCAGCCAATCACGTACCTGCGCATGCGCATGCCCGGCGACATTTCACAGATGCCTAATCTTTTTTAACACGACAGTGCTTTATTCCTGGATTCACGAAAATTTCACTTACGTCATATGCGTCACGGAAATGACGCCACAACGAAGGAAGTGGTCTGTAAAGGGTGCACCCCTGCACACAGGGTCTTCTTGCGGGGAAGCAACCTTTAGAACTAAAGAGAACGTTGTACTTTGGGTTGTTCGTTTTCGGGTTTTATATTTTAAAACGAAAGTGTTTTATGCCGGGATGCATCAAGATTTCACTGACGTTATAACCGTCACGGAAATGACGCCGGTACACCTTTGCCGAAGCGACCCGGCAGCAGGGCGTCGCTCGCCAAGCACACCCACAAGACAGCCGTCGACCCGAAAATCATGCTCAGCTGCAGATTTGCATGCACATTTCACTTTCACGTTTTAATAATTCATATGACAGAGGAATCAACTAAAGTTTTTTTTATTACTCTGAAGCGGTATACCTCTACCTTTAAAGCAAATTTTCGTGGCAATGTCAGCAGAAAACTATCACCATTAAGAAGGTGTCCACACTGACATCAGGTACATACTTATCCAGGGGTACTGGCCGTACTGGCAAAGATTATGTTGCGTAAGCTACTCCAAGTGCAAAAGTACCCGACAGCATAGAAATCACGTAGTGACGTCACCTCGTTTTCATATATAAAAAGGGAGACTGGCGTAGTACCTCCTTCAGTTCATTTCAGGCTACCCTGGGCAGACCACGGTAAGTAAAGACGCCAGAAGAACAGCCAGAAGAAGAACATAACGCAGTAGTGAATGTCGTTGCGCAGTAATAGAAAGTGTGGTTAAGTACATTTCACTTGTCTCTGGTATCACTCCTTGTAGAGCCACGTGTGTGAATTCAAGTGACGTCGCATGGGTAATCGTTGTGGGTGTCGTGTTTACAGCTTCGCATTCCAACCACCTTCACAGCGTGGATTGGAGCCACGTTTTTTTTTTGGTTACAAAAATTCAGGGAAGCTTGTACTCGCGCGCAAGACTTGAATGACAAAGTTGTTGTAGGTGATCACTGACGGACACACAGTCAAGTTTTAGTATCGCTGTGGTGTCGTGGTTGACGTCGGCGGCATGGGATTTCAGTGAACTTATGTTGAGCAAGGCCAGAGTGGGCTCGTCGTTTTTGTCGACGTTTTCGTACGCCACTCTGAAAGCGTTACTTATCGTCTGTAGGGGATGCTTTGCACGCCGAGCCTCTCGAAACGCGGCCTCTTCCTCGGCCGTGCGAATTACCCGCGGCCGTGCCATGTGGAGTCAATGATCGCCTATCTTCGACATTCAAGGCGCGGCTCTTCTACGGTACAGAGCGCATGCGCATGACGACCCGGGGACGAACGAACGAGGGGCGTACGCTATATGACGCGTCTTTCTCGTTCCGAGCAAGTGTTTCCCCGATACGGCGAACGCTCGATTTTTTTTTTTTTGCCAGTATTGGCCAAACTCCCTAGTGGGCATGCTTGGCTTGAAGAACGTGCGCTCGAGGCACGCGGCGAACGCTTGAGTTTTTTGTTTGTTTGTTTGTTTGTTTGTTTTGACTAATATTGGCCAATCTTCCTGAGTGGGTATGCTTAGCGTGTACGAGCGCTGGGCATTTTCTTGGTGTGTTTAACTACGGACACCATACACAAACGATTTGCTCAACATCTTCGCTGTTAAAACATGCCATTGCCTCGGCGGCAAAAGCGAGTCATGTCCGATAGTGTGGGGTAAACCTTATCCTTAACAGTTAACGATTCACGATTCCCCCAGGCTGTTCCTATGACGGCGATAACGATTGGGACGTCGTGTTGTACGGACGTATACGAACGAACGTAATCCTTGTTTGCGACCTGGCATACATAACATTCTAATATAAAAAGCTACCATCACTTCCTAAAGAAAGCTGAGAAAAGCGGGAAAGCTTTCTCACATCATCATTGCGTCAGAAGAGCATCAAGACCTTCGCTATAAGTACATGCAGCCTTCGCTGAAAGTGCGTCCAATCGATCGTCAAATTTTCTAAGACCCAAACCGCAGACGAAGGACGAACCCCTGCTTTGAATTTTTCTCGCCCTAAGTAAACGCAACTAACGATGTAAATGTATCACTCTGCGTAGTTTATGAGATAAAGGTGTCCCTTCTCCATGATCTATGCGTGCATTGTCTTACCTAGAGTTCTTTCACGCCCGATTTCACGCACGCGCCGTGCGTCCTGGACTCCAGAGATCTTATCAGAGCTTTTCGTTTTATGGGGAAATGCATTAGTTTTTAAAGACGATAGTCTTTGGCCACTCAAACCCAGAAATTTTGGTCTCTCTGTCTGCCTGTCTGTCTGTGACTCGATTCAGCCACCCGGCCAAAGTGATACAAGGTCTGCGCAATAGTCTTATATACTCGCAGCCAAATCTAAACGTCTAAGTCCGGTGTAATGTTCATACTTGTCAACATTGTTTAACAAGAACAAGGAATTACGCAAATATAAGACAACAAATTAATACGTAAGTGATATTTGCAGTGTTCCTTTATAAAAAATCATAGATGCTTGATTTCAGCGAAATGAAATACTACATCCACTGCAGAAAAACAATTCACTCCGCCGTCGCCTGCTGTCGCCCGCGCCAGTATAGCTTCTAGCGGCATTTTAAGAAATTAAGCAGCAGCAGTTACAAAATGTTTCACTAGATAGGTTCCACGTTCTGCTTGAAACGCACGTGTAGTAGGGCAACGTGGTTCTATAAACGTTCAAGTAGGGCGCCTCGATTCACGCGCGTCTCCGTTGTATACGGCAGCGCTGGCATCGAGGCACCCGGCCTGGAGGAGTGGAACGCGGTAAATTTACATCGACTTAATTGACCAAACATCTACCGTGTTAGCTTGCGAGGAACGAGACGGGAGAGGAACAGCATAGGAAGCGAGCGGGAAAGCGAAGGGGGGCATTTACTTGGCCAATGTCGACAAAGACTATCGTCTTTTGACGACATTTGCAACGAAAGGAGCAGATATGCGGCCAATTTTTTGACAGACCACCGGTCCACTAAGAAAGCTTTCGCTTTAAAAAACGGCACACTGCGTAGGAACGGTTGCCCCTACGTTCACTACCGGATATACTGTAAAGCTTCGTTATAAGGAAGTCCATGAGTTGGAAACTGGCTTTGTTATAAGCGATACTTCGATAAAAGCGAAGAGTCATGTACTCTTTATACACAGCTAGCAACACCTCCAATAAAACGACGTTTTGGGTAAAGCGATTTCGTTACACTTTGCTGTGCTTGGATTAGAAAAGCGATGAAAGGGGATAATTGATGAGGCACTCGTAGCGACGTACAGACACGACGAAACGAGTACGTCGCACAAGGAAGCTCCAAGGTTAACGTCCTACTTTCAGTAATCTCCGCATAGTTTTACGCATTATCAGTGAGTACCAGGGATGTAGCCGTGGGGGGGAGGTGTTCCGGTGTCAGAACACCCCCCCCCCCTGAATTTTCTGGACGGTGTATTCCCCTGTCTGACTCCTCCTAATTTCAGCTTTCTTTCGCCCACCCTACAAACACACACCCCGCATGGGGATATTAATATGTAAAAACAAAATAAAAAAATTACTTAGAAATGACCTTTACATGCAGGCTCTCTTTCTTTTTAGGTTTGCCGGCGGCGAGTAACACCACCCGAAAATATTTCTGGCTACGCCACTGGTGAATACTCGCCTCGCCTTCTGCGACTTATGTGTACAGTCGCCCATAGGGTTAGCTGGAGCAACGCTTTACACACCTTTCGTCTCCTCCTGCTTTGGTGCAAGGTAATTTCGTCAGAACTGCTGCATTTCTTTCAAGTTTAAGGGGATCTCCGAAGTACTTCACAGTCGTTTGAACAGTTTTTGTTGGTAACTTCTAAGATATTTCACTCTAAAGTCAAATATGATGCTCCAGCTAAGCCTGTGGACGACTGTACTTGGTAAGTTACAGAAAAGACAGGTAAACGGGCAATTGAACTTCGAGAGCCACATTTTAGTGGAAGTTGAGTATGCAGCCGACGGCAGCTAATCATTTCCACTATCACCTTAGGCATCAGGCTCGCTCGTCGCTGTATTGAAACACTGTCTAGCGATAAACTACAGAGATAAATCGTTAAGGTTATTTGCCATTGTTATCATGTTTTTTTTTTTTTTGGCTCAAGGGCAACCCGGTCCAAAGAGTGCCAAATCAACGGTGGATGCTCAACCTACCATGGTTGCTTTGTGCCTGAAATGCTGATGTCATGAAGTGAATTGTTGTATAGCTCACGTACGATATAACTCCGCCTAAGAGACGGACCCGGATGAAGTAAAGTAGTTTATTTCATCGAAAAACATCACAAAAACGTTGATTAGGGCGCGAGATGTCAACGGGCGCGCGCGTTTTTAAAGGAGACTGCTATGAATGCGTGATATCGTCTGCCTTTTCTCGTGTAGTTTGTCGTCGCAGTAGTAGTTTATAAGCAGACTTATCCCCCCCCCCCCAAAAAAAAAAAAAAAAAAACAAGGAAACGGCTCGTGCTATGTTCAAAATGCTCCCAGTAACGCACTACTTGCGCCGCGCGGAGAAACATCCGGCTGCGGTGATGAGGCACAGCGGCAACTTCCGTTGCCGTTCTTGAGTTGTACCCGATTATAGTAGCGGATATTACATCTATGTATACGGCCCTAGTCTATGAAACGTGGAAAGTGGCCATAATGCTGTACGATGGCAGCAAGAAAGCGTGCAACTCGGTATAGCGATCTTGAAGCATACCACTCGCGCCTCAAAGGCAGTGAGTTTTCTGGAGTGTATGAGCGAACCATCACTATTTCCGTCATCTATGGGTAGGTTCTGAGGCGGAATACGGTACGAAATGGCTTATCAAAACCCAATGCTTTCAAGATAAGTTCGAAGGTTCTGACTTCTATCACGGGTTCGTCTCCTAAAACAGTTAAGGATGCAATGAATTTTCGCACTTGTGAAGTTCAGAGAAATTCTGTCTTCTAGCGTCGTCCCACTTAAGCTATACAAATGGCGAAACAGATACACCAGACTCGCGGTAATTCAGACTCGAAGGGACCCCAGGATATTATTGGAATTAGCACAAGTTTGAATTATCAAAACTTATCATAAATATGACTCGGCGCAACATACCAACGTGTTGTAATGAAACATTCACATGTATTTCATAATACAATAGTCGCACACAATACTGAATTGCTATTCACGCTTTGAAAAAAAAAAAAGTCCCGAGCGGATGACAGCTTTGCCTTTGCATGAGGTTCAAAACAAAGTTTTCGATGCCAGAAAGAGCAGCCAGTTTATTGCGAGCGTTTTCTTCACTGGTCAAGAACTTGCAGGTTCTAGCAATATGCTGAAAGGATGAAAATGTGCAGCTAGGAGCGGCTAATTCAGCAGATATTTTCCGGCCAGGACAAGCAAGCACGAATAAACCGAATTTACGCAATAAGCAGTTTGGATTGGGCGGCTTTAAAATATCTTGAAGACATAGCGGGCCAGCCAGAATTTTAAAATTCGTTTGAATTAACTTAAATGTTTGGATTATCCGGGTTTGAATTATCGCGAGTGCACTGTATATGTACGATCGCGATAAAATTAAATACGAACAATGGAGCGCGTGGCTTTCAGTGCATGCTGTGCATGCCGCGTACTGCAGTGCGAACAAGTTACGAGAGTTCGTGACCAACCTTGATATGGAAACACCATCGTATTTCCATCGTCCGCTGGGCGCTCAGCACGAAATAAAAAATTAAGGAATACAGCTGCGTGCGCCGTTTTCACTCATCGCAGCAACAAAGTTAGATAACGCTTGCGTGAGCGGGCGCCGAACGCGGTGGGAAGACAAACCAAAACGCTCACACGCCGAACGACGGTGTTTCCATATCAACGTTGGACACCAACTATCGTAACGTGTTCGCACTGCGCATGCGCGGCCCGTCGCCAGGATGCGCGGCATGTACTGAAAGCCACACGTTCCGTTGTTCGTATTTAAATTTTTAACGTAGTACATGCGGAGGTCGACGCACTTCCGCACGCATCTTTCCTTCCCCCCAAAGAAACTGGTTGATTCCTCTGTCATAGGAATTATTAAAACACGAAATTGAAATGTGGAGCTAAATCTGCAGCTGAGCATGATTTGCGGGTAGGCGGCTGTCTTGTGGGTGTGCTTGGTGAGCGACGTCCTGTTGGCGGGTCGCTTCGTCAATGAAGTGTACTGGCGTCATTGCCGTGACGGATATGATGTCAGTGAAATCTCGGTGTATCCCGGCATAAAAAACTTTCCTGTTAAGATATAAAAGCCGAAAATGAACAACCCGAAGTATAACGTACTCTTAAGTAACTAAGGGTTGCTTCCCCGCAAGAAGACTCAGTGTGCAGGGGTGCACCCTTTAGAGGTAACTCTCTTCGTTGTACTGGTGTCACTTCCATGCGGATATGACGTCACTCAAACGTTTGTGTATCCCGGAATAAAACACCTTCGTGTTAAAACAGGCCATGAGGCTTTCACGCGTGTTTCTGACCCGCCGCCGGACCAGTTTGCGGAGAGGGAAAATACGTGCGAGAACGCGTCGCTCTCCGCACATGTGTCAGCCGCCAACGGAAGACGGACTAGGAGGATACCAAGCAGCCATGGTTGCGCGGACAAACAGCGGGTCGGTCGCGCGTACCGTAGGCCGGTTGGCGCCAGGAAGGCCCCCGACACGATGAGCAGCGCCCCGACGACGGCGACTCCGAGGTACAGGTTCCACCGGGGTTCGGCGTAGCCCAGCGGCACGGGATCGGCCAGCGGACCGCTCATTAGCTCTTTGGGAACGCCCTCCAGGATCATGGCTGACGAGTTGCTGGGTGCGCGGGAAAGACGGAGCGTCAACCGATTGCAACCGGGCAAGAAAACTGCCCTATTTAACCGTTTCGTATATCGTATTTTCGCATGTATAACCCGCGCCGAGAACGCGAAAATTTCAGCGGCAAAGTAGGGCTGCGGATAATACGCGGGGTTTCTCCCTTTAGTGCAGCTTCACGGCAGTGCGCGTTGTGCCGCGAAGCTCCTGCGCAGTAACACTGACTAAGCCTTCCGCGGCAGTGATTGCGCAAAACATACAAGGACAAGGAAGAAAAAATAATGACGAGCGCACTCTAACAACTGAATTTTATTAGAGAATTGTGACTTTGATTGATTGATTGTGGGGTTTAACGCGCCGACGCAACGCAGGCGATGAGGCGCGCCGTAGTGGAGGGCTCCGGATTAATTTTGACCACCTGGGGATCTTTATCGTGCGCCGAAATCTCGTACACACGGGCGTTTTTGCTTTTCGCCTCCATCAGAAAAGCGGCCGCCGCGGCCGGGAATCGAACCCGCGACCTCGTGCTCAGCAGCGCAACGCCTTAGCCACTGAGCCACCGCGGCGGGTAATTGTGACTTTCGCCTTGCAGTGTATTCTACTTGCTAAATATACGCTCTTTCTGTCTACGTAGTATGTGATGTGTTGCTTGAGCAGTAGCTTTGATGCAACCTATCCTGGATCAAATGTGCGGGCAATACGAGAGGAATTTTTTTTTTCTTACGGCGGGATACGGCGGGATGAAAGTGGGGGTGCCGATTATATTCAGGGGCGGGTTATACGCGCGAAAATGCGGTAAACGGAATTATAGGAATATTTTCAAAAGCACTGCAATCACAAGATTTCTTTCGGTAATTACGATTTGAGCAGTTATGTTTCTATCGCCAGTTGGAAGCGAAAGTCAGGCTCTGTATGTTTTCCCTATACTCAGTATTTAGGAAATACATACGGAAAATGATTTGGCGCTTCTGGCAGTCTTATAGAAGTAAAAATGGCCCCAAATATTCCGAAGTGTATCCACTATTTTATGGTCATGTGTTTCCTAAAAAAATGTCATTGAGGCCATAACTCCGCATATACGTAACGCTAAAACGGAAGACTGGGCGAGTTGGTACGTATTCATAGAAACAGCGCTAACGGCACGAGACAAAAAAAAGAAGAGGGCACAAACACAGCGCTGTGTCTGTGTTCTTGCCCTCCTCCTTTTTTTTTTGTCTCGTGTCGTTAGCGCTGTTTCTATGAATACGTAACGCTTCAGGAAGGTGTTATTACAGCTGGGGCCATCGTCCAACCGAGGCCAAGTTTTAGCCAAGTTTTAATTAATCTGAAAGAGATAGCCTTTCGTAACTAACTTAACTGAATTCCAGCCTCGAAAGAAGTTTTCACACAAAAAATATGGCGGGTCCTACGGAGGTCAGCGTAACCTGCTGTAAGGCAGAACTTAACCGCCCGCCAGAAGCAGCAGCAGCCCC
The DNA here is from genome assembly GCF_048455015.1 of Haemaphysalis longicornis. NCBI lineage: Eukaryota > Metazoa > Arthropoda > Arachnida > Ixodida > Ixodidae > Haemaphysalis > Haemaphysalis longicornis. The sequence goes on from NW_027526225.1 coordinate 110,455,878, forward strand.
CGAGAAAATCGGGAGGAGAGCCGCACAAAGCTTCGCTTTAAAAACGTGCAATATTGAAAAATCTTTCAAATTTGACGCTGTCCGATGACGTCAGCTGTGACGCAAAACGGGGAACCCTGAAAACAGAAGGTCTCTTCGATTTGTCGTTTTTGACTGCTCAGAACTGCTCTACAGCAGCTGCGGGAGAAGTTTTAGTCCGCCCAGGAACTGCTCAAGGTTGCTTTTGGGCGGGAAAATAAAGTCGAAGTTTGTTGTCAGTTTGTCAACTGTCCATTACAACCACACGCCCATGTTGCCTTGCGGTGGCTTTGGAAAGCGGTCGCCAATGACCCAAACAATTTGATGAAACCGTTCGAACATCATAACGGCGGCTGGTGAGCCACCATGTTTTTCCTAATATCTACGGAGATCATAATCTAGACCGGTTTTGTGTTTGTGGTATCGTATTACATTGCTATCGGAACAGAGCAGTCTTTTTAATAATTAAAATTGTATTTAAGAGACCAAATATCTGCCCTAATGTCGCGCAGGTGGAATTGGAGCACGCTCGGTGTCTTCCAGGTCGATTTGCGGGGGGTCTCGTCCCCGAGTCTGAATCTCGCAGTCTGAATTGAGCGAGATCACTGCTGATTATTAGACCGCTTTTCATCATAATGTCTCGGATCAACCGTTCTCACTATAGAGGCACGATATGCGCTTATCATACACACCCCATTCCACTACTCAGCGGGAATGGAAGGAAATGGACCTTTTTTCCAGTACCGGTCCTCCGAGCGGCCGCCATGGCGAACCAAAAATGGCAGCAAGGCACGCCCACAAAAAAGGTCGAACTTTCGGAGAACGTGTGTGCACTAAATCCTCGAGACATCTGGCCTCCACCATTTCCTTTAGTTTCATACCCCATTAGATGTATCATATTCCCCCCCCCCCCCCCCCCCCAATTCCCATTACCTATATCACTCTCCCTAGACGCCAAAATTGGCTAAAGCGTAACATGGCGTCTTTGTATCCCTTGTGCATAAAATAAGTGCGTGTTACCACCAGCACCCGCAGTATCTCCCGCACCGACCCGTCACCCGTACCTTTCCAATAAATGTCACGGTAGCGGCGCACGTTCCCATGACTAATCTGCAGTGGTCGAAGCGCCCGTTTTTCTTTACTTTTTTTATTTTCGTTACTTCCTCACTGCATAGATAGCCATCTATGTGCTCTCATGGTCAGCCTCGAACATCTTTAACCGCCATCTATGTGCTCGCATGGTCAGCCTCGAACATCTTTAACCATTCCCTTAAAAAGCCTTTGTGTGCCCGTATACGAACCCACCACGAGCTGTCGAAAGAGAAAAAATAAAAAACTTGCAGCGCCATAGCCGCTACCCAAGCAGAAAGCTGGGGGGTGCCCACTGTTTATTTTGCCGGAGGCGCCTGCCAAGAATGGCGGACCGGCAGCCTGCTCATGCGCAGATCGCTACCGATAAAAGGTACATCCCCTGCTGGGCGTGCCTCGCGCTTTTTGCGACATATTCGTTTAACGAATATAAGAAACTCGTTTCGGCAGGTGTTCAGCGACATGAAACCGGACCGCGATGACGGGAATCCCAGAGATCAGTAGAGAGTTAGGCCTGACCTTCCGCGAATTCCTAGAACGTCTTAAAAGAAAAAGACTTGAAAGGAGAACGCTACCCGCTCCTCACATGGCCCTAAACGCCCACGATGCACAAACACTGAGAAGAATACAAACCAACACATTCCCACACAAATCAAGGCTGGCGCTTATGTTCCCAGACAGATTTAGTGAGGACTGTTATGAAGGCAATGAAAAAGCCACCCTTTTCCACACCATATGGAATTGCCCAGTTATATGGCAAACACAGAACAATACACCTCATTCACTAGAAACGTGGGAGGCGACTCTGGCCAGCGAGGCCTTGGAAGACCAGCGCCAGCTGATCGACAGGGCCTGGGCCGGGGCACAAGCTTCTGGGGCCCTGGAAAGAGGACTCCACCCAAGTTTCTCCCTTTAATCCCTTCCCCCACCTCAATAAAGTTTTGCTGAACTGAACTAGCAGAAACGTTCATTTTCCCTTCACGGTCGAGTTAAAACATAGCTGATATAAGCTTCGCGTACTGCCTTACTCACTTCCGGTTGACTTGCAACGGCGGATTTGGAGTCAGAATGCGGTCGAAGTGACCGGTCGGAGAATACGAGGCCTAGCGGGTGCAGAAGCGAAATGCCGGAACGCGCGCTGGGCTGCTTCGTCTTTTGCTGAATGCCGCGTGGCACGCGTTCTAACTATAGTTGTGTTCGCCGCCACCGTCACAGTTACGTCTACAACAGTTTTTACGTGGCTTCGTTTCCTTTTTACCATAGCGGTGTGTACAGTCAATGCGCCGAGAATTTTAATTTAGTCCGTGCGAGTCCTAAAAAATGTCTTCATCGAGGCACAGAGTGGACATACCCGCAGAGGTGTGTTGGCCAGCGCGCTTACCCCCCGGGATTTCAAAGCGACAGCGTTATTAGGCTCATTGAGCGTTTTTTTTTTTTTCCCTTTGGGCGCTATAGACTGTTCACTATCGATTTGGTACAGGCCGTGGTGGCTGCTTTTCTGATGAAGGCGATTCGAAGGGCGACAACGCCCGTGTGTCGAGATTTCGGCGCGCGTTAAAGATCCCCAGGCGGTCAAAATTAATTAATTAACGCGATTTCATTAAGCATTGCCCATGCGCAGCGGAGTTTATTCTCCCCACCAATCGGTGGCTGCACGGACGATATCCATGCATACACGATCTCCATGCAGCCGTACCCGCGAATGATGTCATAATACCTCTCCCACTGTAACTGATAATAATAGCTCGTTTTTTTCTGGCGCAGGGCCATCAAAGGCCAAAGAGCGCCAAATTTAAAGTACATATACGCGTACGCTAACGCGGATTAAAAATGTAAGAAACAGCGTAAAGGACAGGACGTAGAGTAGACGACAAACACGCGGCGCTGACTAACAACCAAGTTTTATTGCTTGCAGGCGGCTTATATACACATCTACACAGCAATGGAAAGGTAAAAAGGAAAATACAGATAGCAAGGGAGGAGGAAAATACACAAGTTATTGTCACATTCTCATCGATACGCAAGTCCCAGTTATACATTTGAAAGATACGCGATTTCATTTTCATACAGAAGCACGGAAGGTTTGCTTACACATTTATCGCCCCTCTGACTAATGCAAAAGGCTTCAAAAATTTCACGCGCGTACGTTTGTTTGCATATCTTCGAATAATACGACACTCATCAAGTATGTCAGAGGGGCGATAAATGTGTAAGCAAACCTTCCGTGCTTCTGTATGAAAATGAAATCGCGCATCTTTCAAATGTATAACTGGGCCTTACTTATCGATGACCATGTGACAATAACTTGTGTATTTTCCTCCTCCCTTGCAATCTGTATTTTCCTTTTTTTTTCCCTTTCCATTGCTGTGTAGATGTGTATATAAGCCGACCCGCCGTGGTGGCTCAGGGGCTAAGGCGTTCTGCTGCTGAGCACGTGGTCGCGGGTTCGATTCCCGGCCGCGGCGGCCGCTTTTCTGATGGAGGCGAAAAGCAAAAACGCCCGTGTGTACGAGATTTCGGCGCACGTTAAAGATCCCCAGGTGGTCAAAATTAATCCGGAGCCCTCCACTACGGCGCGCCTCATCGCCGGTGTTGCGTCGGCGCGTTAAACCCTAGAATCAATCAATCAATGTGTATATAAGCCGCCTGCAAGCAATAAAACTTGGTTGTTAGTCAGCGCCGCGTGTTTGTCGTCTACTCTACGTCCTGTCCCTTGCGCTGTTTCTTAAATTTTTAAACACGCACCGACCAGCCCACTTGCTCCCCGTGCTAACGCGGAGTGGAAGTAGAAGGGTGGACACAAGATGGCTGGTGAAGAGCAAAGTTCTTAAAAGATAAGCAAGGTGACTAGTGTATAGGGCCAGGTGTAAGGCTATGGGTGGGACGAGATTGGGTGTAAAAAGTGAATCTCTAACAAAAATTTAGATGCGCCTAACCAAAAAACATGGGATCGTCTCCTAAAAAGTACGGTGGATGTAATGGAATATGTTGTCTGCTACATATTCCATTAACACTGCTGCACTAGACACCTTAATTGCTAGTGCCCTGCTCACGATTCCTTCAATCCCATCCTGCTGAGTGTCTCCCCCCGTCTGAGATGCCCGCACAACGCCCTTTGACCCCGATTTTCTCGCAACTCTTGAGACTGGCCCCTCAAAATGAGGCTAGCCAGGGTCTACTGCCCTACCCGTGCATTCAGGAACTGATTCTTCCTCAGTAGGATCTGCAACTGCATATCACATCTTGGCCATGGAGCAAGAATATATATAGGAGGGGAAACGCCACATTGCGGCAAAAGGGGGCGAGCGACCAGATAATGTCCGAACGAAAACTGACGCGGACTACAAAGCTTGGTACCTCCGATGGCGAAGGAGAGGGTAGCGACACCTGATGGACGAAATGATGGTGGCTACTCAGTCCGCTCAGTCAGTCCGCTGACTCAGTCCGCTGCCGTGCCGTTTCTTCTCCCACAACAGATTCCACTAGCTTGACTTAGGCCAAACACTTGTGAGGTTATCTGGCCACCCAATTAAGCGACGTTTCCCCTCCTGCAATGTACATACTCTGTGATCTTATGTTTCCCTCCTGTCATGTTCTTACTCCACGCTCTTAGCAAGAAATACCTTGCTCACTTCCCCATTTTCTGCTGTTGTGGGATGTGGGAATAAGGGTAGGGGAGATGGTTCTTATAAAACTTCACTGCACTTCGAGCACGTTAGGTCTGGTTAAGCCCATGGGAGTATCATACGCATGCTTGGCGAAGGCACTCTGAGATGATGATCATCTGGGAGAGGGCGACGATCTGCCATCATACTACTTCATAGAGACCAGTTTTTAGACCGAATTCTGTGATTTGTTGTAATATTTGGGGGTTGTCTCTGACGTACTGGACGTGTTCTGCAGAAGTCGTTGGGCGTACTTGCGTTGTGGGGAACTGGTCGCGGTCAGTTGAGTAAGCTGAACATGCCCAGACGAGGCATGGAAAGGTTGGGTGTGTTGTTAGTGCCACAGTAAGGGCACTGAGGACTAGAAAGTAGGGTGCCTGAGCGTTGTCCATTTGGAGATGATGTCCGTACTGTAGGCCGAGTCAGCGTAGACCTGATTGGTGAAGACTTCTCCTGTTCTAGGCAGGAACTCGAGAGGAGCAAGAAAACCACGTGGTGAGGCTTCGCCAAGCCGTTGCCGGCTTACATTCTTAATTCGACGCTATTTCTGCTGCCAGTGCAGTTCGCATGCTTGTGGGTCAGGTTGTTGCAGGATGGGCGTGGGAACCATGGCAGCAGTTTACAGGATTTTAGGAGTATGCGGATACTCGAATATATGAATACGAATTGACTAGTACCTCCACGAATAATTCGATTCACGAATCGAATATGTACTATTTGAATTTTTGAATAGTTGAGTGAAGTAACCTTTCCTGGCTTTGCAAAAGTGAGAGAGGTCGGCGCACCATCTGCTTGGCAAGTTTCATCTGAATCGCGCTTTCGACGAGCGCACCTTGCAGAGGCCATAAATTTTTTCCCGCTGCACGGACTAATCTGCGATTGCATCGATGTGATCTATTTTTCGAGCCGTTGCCGTCGACTCTGGTCACCATTGTGAATTCTGCGACCAGATGCTTACCTGTTAGGGCAGCTTCCGGTAAAGACCGCTGCCGTTTTGACACCACTTCCGTTAATTTCAAATCAGAAGCGGCTCTGTCTGTTTTTAATGCAGTTGGTGTATGATTACTGCGTGTTTACTTGCTTTTTAAACCACAGTGGATAGTGCGCGCAGGCTTGTCCACGCGTTGACTTTAGTGCGAGCTCTCCATCTGCTACGCATTATTCAGGCTTCACGCTGCCCATATGCTTCCGATTTACATCATTGTGGTACATGATTGAGGTTGTGCCATGTTTTCGCGTCGTATTGTTCATGCCAACAAAGTGCTCGCTTCCGAGTTACCAGGTGCTGTATAGTCGTTGCCTGCAATTGCAGTACAGCAACGCCAACGTGAGTCGTTCCCCCCCCAAATGCGTTTTGTGCTGCTCCGGATTTCTGGAGTGCCGCCGATGCGACGATGCGAGTGGAAAAGTGCGTTCTCTGGGTTGAAAAAGAACGTCATGCCTCCAGAACATGCGAAGTAGCTCCTGCTTTTGCACGAAAACCTATGAAAAATCGAGGCCTGTAAAAATAAAAATTGATATTCGATTCGATATTCGGCTTTTTTTTTTCCAAATTCGATTCGATATTCCATTCGAAAGTTACTATTTGCCATTTTCACACCCCTGAAGATTTTAGAACACCTGGCATCGCTTGGAATCCTTACACCTGCTCTGGGAAATCCTATGTGAACTGGACAAAGCGCCGTATTTGGCTCTGGCCACTATTTCAGGATCGATTTGCACACTCAAAACTTTTGTCTTGAGAGCTTTGTGGGATGCCCCCTTGTATTACTGGCACGAATGGAGGGCCTGGCTCTTAAAGTGAGCCTACAAGAAGTGCAAATTCAGGTGGAAGGAGCCAGGAGTAACTCTTCTGTGTTTGCTGAGTGAGCTCCAGGCAGACGTCATCAACACCAGCAGAAACATCAGCAGGGTGCAGAATGAAGTTGAAGGACCAGACCTCGGATAACGTGCCTTCTGTCAAAGGCTGTCAGCAGGCATTGCGGACAACTACAACCTCTTCAGTGTCACCGTGCTTGGGTACCAGAAGATCACGAGACCCCGGTTTGAGGTTTGACGGTCAAAGCAGTTTGTATTTGGAGAGGGGTGCACGGTCGTGCAAAATCAGAAAATGCATTAGTCCATTTAACAAAGACGATGGTTCAACGCTAGGGAAAGCCGTGAAACGCCTGTATCAGTAAAACACCAGAGAACGCAATCGCAATGTTGTAAACAATCACAATATGAAACTAGTGCTCGCTTCTGGGTTGGTAGCTTTGTATCGCTCCATCGTCGTTTCAACAGAGGGTGGTCAATTTTTTATTGGACTTTGGACAAGAACAACTAAAAAAGAATCTCATTCTTTTAGCCTACGTCATATTGTGGACGCCACACTCAATATAATAAACCCATTGATACAAAGCAGGTAGTCACATGGAACGATCGTCACGTAAGGTAATGCTTGCGCAATGTGCCCTTACATGCGTTAGGTCTTGTATCACTAGCACGGATTTGCACCTCGTCGAACCCTGATGTTCGTTCAGTCCACAACTCCACGCATTATTTAAAAAAACATAATAATCAACACTCATATCATAAGGGAGACCTTAAAGGCACTTGTAAGCTGCCAAGTGGGCTTACCTTAGCCCACCCAATGAAAAACAGTCTAGTTCCTGAAGGGCACTACACGGTTTCTTCCATTTCCTGCACATTATCATCATCATAGTCGTCGTGCACCATGACACTTGCTGCTTTTGTCTCATTCTTTTTGGGATTGCCAGTGTGATTTCATTTTTATCAGGGGCATGGCTTAAGGTCTGTTGTGCTGCATGCGTCGCGTAGTGAAGCAGGCTGCGTGCTTTCAGGAACAAACAAACGCAAGCAATAGCAAACAGATTGCCCGACACTGTTAAACAAACTGACTCCCCTGAGGTAACTGTTTGCTCAGGTGTACCTCAGGGTTCTGTGTTGGGACCACTATTTTTTCTGATACATATTAACGACTTGCTGTATTGTATGCCCCGAAGGTAAAATAAATAAATAGACACTCTGGGAATCAAGCTTGTAAAACATGCTGAAGAACACAGTAATGGGTGGGTGGGTACAAGCCGTCGACGCAAGGCATGTGAGGTGCTGCCGTCTACAAATGCAAGCCCTCCCTGAGGTCACCAGAACCTGCAAGGCTTTCTGTGAAAATGCTATCTTCTAAAACTTCAAAAACTTTTCGCCTACATCAGCATTATTAGGAGTGATGGCAAAACGGTGTTGACGCAAATTATCCTGGTAAAAGCAGTTGCCATCACTCGGCACACGAACGTTCGTTTTGCCTGGCAACTTTCAGGTAAGTCGAGAATAGCTTCAGTGTTTTAGAAACCGGCACCAACCCTCCGCTCGCCATCGAACAATGTACCAAAAGCTGCCAGCTGAGTGCCAGGACCAAATAATAAAATTCCATCGCCTTGATAACGTGCTTCAAACGGAGCATGCGTACAATCCTTCGCAGATCAGAAATGGCGACCAGACCATAGAGTTTCATACTAATAAACACAAGAGGGAAATCTGGCGCCACTGTCTAGGGGCGCCGCGCTTCAGCTAGCGTTCCGTCAAGTACCGGGCAGGCACGTTCCACTTGTCTTTGGCATAGCTCATGAGCAGGCTGAAAAGTTGCCTGTGGGTGCAAAAAGCAACAATATTACTGCAGAAGATTAATCGAATTTGTTTTATTATTGTAAAATTAAAGCTCCAGAAAGATCTATTTGTCAGGGATTATTTAAAGCTTTATACGTCGCTAGCTGCAATGGCGTCGCCCACGGCAGCCCGCGAATGCAGCGCCAGATTTCCCTCTAGTATATATTAGTATGAAACTCTATGGACCAGATCCCTCCTGGTTTGATACACCAGAAAATTGTGTGGTCACAGACAAAGTTGCAAAAAGTGTCTTCGTGCGCGCGACTGGTGCAAAACAGCAAAGATGTGCAGCGATGCTTTGCATCGCCATCCATGAAACGAATCTTCCAGCCTGCATCCTACTTAAAGGAAAGACTCTGCCAGAAGGGATGTTCCCACAGGGTACTGCTGTCCAGTGTCAAGAAAACAGATGTATGCTGACCAGTTGATTGTGGACTGGCTGATAATAGTGTGGCAGAACTGACCAAGAAGCTGATTATAACATAAAGGTCTTTTATATAAATATAAAAGTCTTTTGCCCTCAATGGCTCTAGAGAACAACTAACAGACTGAGTGAAGGTCCAGCTGGCAGAGTTTCAAACTCACTTCGCCATGATTCAAGATAGCTTGAAAATTATTGGACAGCTTACGAGAGTTTTGGCAGCGCTACTCCGTGTTGATGGCCACAGGCAGCTATGCAAAACAAACAAAACAAAACAAAAAACAGAACAAAAAAAAAAAAAGCTGAAAGGGAGATTGAAGGAAAGATCACTTCAGCAAGTGCACATTCAGATCCTGAACATGTGGTGTTCATTGTCAATAGGAACCATCATAAAGAATGTCCTAGTTAAGGCACACAGGTTGGTCAGCTTTGAGAGCACGCCAATGAGGTGTGGTCGTCCGACAGTGATGAGTGCAGAAGCAGCAATGAACTAAATAAAGTGCTCATTATCTGTTCCAAGTTCTTGCATTATTCTGCACAGTAGTCCCAGTGGCACTACAATGTCTTAACGTAAAGCCACATGCCTGACTCATGCGTAATCCACGCCTGAGCGAAATTTAAAAAATAAGTGTGGCATATGCATGAGTAAATATAGTACGATTGCACATTTTTTATATGAAAAGACGTACCAATTTTGTTCCAAGAGTAACAATAGTGTGTCCTCTTTACTCTACTTTCTACTTGTGACTAGGGGACAGATTTTTAGGCATTAAAAAAAGCATTTTAGGCGCTAAAAAGAGGCAGCCAAATCAACATTTCCTCCAACATCGTAAATTGGGGGGAAAGGTGTGTCAGTTCACCGTCCTTGGTGCTGTTCGCAAAGGGAATCAACCTTTTGGAGTGCGGGTGCTTGTTTTTTACGTGCGTGACAGGTGATTGCCATAAACATGTGGTGGATTAAAACTTCAGCCCTGTGATATGAGCAAGTGTGACTTTTTCGGTACTGTTAAGTGCAGAGCCCCTTAGGGGCTCGCCTTGTCATCGTAGCTTGCTCGCTGGACCCAGGAAGAGCCACATGGCGTTCTGCCGTCGCGACGTTACCCAGAGGCTTTGAAAGCTAAGCGGTTTATATAGTCATAAGTGTTCGAAACTTGTGAACCACTAGCACTTGTCATACACCTCCATGTTGTTTAGCACAAAGCAAAATGCAGGTATATTTGAGGCAAAATATATGTAATTAACCGGCACAGCCCCTGTTCATTTACTTAGGAGCGGTTGTTGGGTTGGTTTTTACGACAGTAAGCGAAAAAAAGTGGCAGTGCAACGCCGGCACGTGTGGGAGGAAAAGCAAGCACAAAGAGAACAGAACTTCCGCTGGCGCAGTTTCAGGCAGGGGACGTGCGAGCACTGTGAAGGCGGGAAATTTGAAATGCATTGGGTGGTAGCAGTGAGTGTTAGCAGTGAGCGGATAACGGCACTACAGCCCATTATGGCGAATCACTGCTCTGCATTTCCAACAGATTTCACATTGAGTGAAATGGCTTTAATTTTTTGTTTGTTTTTCACTGCGTTTGTATGATTACCTTTTCATGTTTCATGTACATACAGTTGAACCCCTTTATAAGAGACACGTACCGGGGAGCAGTTTCTGTCTCTTATACGAGATGTCTCTTATAAGCAGGGGACCATGTTTTCACTTACTAATCAGACCCTAGTTCAATGTGGACACCGTATGACTAAAATAAGCTTAAAAGAACGCTACAGCATGTTGCAAAAGATTCATTCTAATTAATGTTTGGCCCCAGAATTTATGAAACTTTGTTTGCTTCATGACTGTATGTACACTGTTTTTTTACAACCGATTCTACAAGCTTTTTTTTACTTTCCTTTGTTTGTGGAAGATGAATCGTAGATGTTGAGTTGCCAAGCCTGATGAATAGGCAGAGCGCACAGCTTCTTCCACTGTGTGCTCAGGCTATTCATTACGCTTGCAGGACTCAACATCTGCAGTGCTTCTTGATTGGGAGCTACGCGAGTGAGAGAGCCCGCATGTGCGATCGCGCTCCATCCAATGGATGGCAGTAAGCTTCAACCCCTATTGTCAGTTGCATTTCCATTGGCAGGGCTTCTCATCGTCATTTCATAGCTGACTGAACCACTTTGTGTTTGCTGAAATTATCATAAATAGCGACTGCAGGTGTCTGTCGTCCGCCTGTGTTTCCACAATGGAAGCAACTGCAATTAGAGACTGGTGGCACTGCATCTGAAGTTAAAATGTCTGTTACAAGCGAGATTATTGATTAAACTTCAAGGATGACTTGTCCCTTATAACCAATCTTCTACATCCAATGTCTGTTATAAAAGAGGTCGATTTAATGGGAAAGATAGGGCAGCCAACCATGTGGGTGAATAGTGTCTCTTATAACCATTTGTCTCTTACATCAGTGTCTCTTATAACGAGGTTCAACTGTATAGGCATTTTCCGTGTTTCTGTGGCATCAGTTGAGTTGAAGTTCTAACGTGTGTTTCGTCTCTTCTCTAGCACTGTACCTGTGTTAACGTTCACTAATACATACGATGAATTCCCCAGTTATGATGGCACCAAGACGCCACAACACAACAGGCACAAATAATAAATGCATGACGGACGACGATTTATTAAGAAATTAACATGTTCTGACTTCATTTGGCAGAACTCTGGCCCTTTACTCATATACGATGACATTATTCAAATTGTTCAGGCAAGACGTCCCAACACTAACTACCAAATACACTCCCACACACCTGAAGAGCATTTCTAAACAGATGGTTGATGGAAAAGCCTATTTTAGAATCCGTCTGCAGTGTGAATTTTGAGGCGTAAGGAAAGGAAGCGGTGCAGCGATGTTTCGCCATTGGCTTTTACACAGGAGTGATCTGCTCACAAAGGCTTGTTGAAAGCTGAACCGTTGCACTGAAAATAGAATTAGATTGGAGTACGCTTCTAGAAACGAGGATGCGACTGCACAAGTTTGCAGAAATCTGTTTGGACAGCATGGGGAGCGCAGTCTAGGAATCACTGTGAATGTAGTGGAAACAATAGCAAACTGCCGCATGCGCTGCTGAGCACGATGTCACGAATTCGATTCCCGGCTACGGCGGCCGCTTTTCTGATGCAGGCGAAAAGCAAAAATGCCCGTGTGTTCGAGATTTCAGTGCACGTTAAAGGAGCCATGAAGAGAAAATACAACTTCGTGCAATTTGAAAGAACTGGGATTCAGTATCTCACTCAGCTCCATTACAGCCACAAAAGATGTTTTTTTAACAAAAAAAAAGCAAGAATTATTTAAAAATTTCAAATTTTGCGCCACAGTGACGTGTTATGAGCAAGAATGACGTCATACGGGTCAACAATAAAACATAATTTTCAGTGCGTTAACTGCACGTTAGCATTCAAGTGATGCGGTCAAATGGAACTAGAGGTCCCAATACAGACGCCCAGTCATGTGTCGTCGCGACAGGTCAGTTAGGCGGCCACCAATCGCACAAACAAGGTTCCGTGACGTCATAGAAAAGTTGCGGGAAATTGGCTAGGGAGTCGCGACTGCTTCACACGTTTTCTTTAATATCTCAGTTATTTGTTCGAAGATTGCGATGATATTGGCATCATTGTTATCGGGACCAAGCCGCCTTTCTAATAAACCCAACTTGTATTTTGTCTTCATGGCTCCTTTAAAGATCCCCAGGTGGTCAAAATTAATCCAGAGCCCTCCAATACGGCGCGCCTCATCGCCTGCGTTGCGTCGGCGCGTTAAACCCTACAACCAAGCAATCAATCAGTCAATCAAACCACCGCCATCTCCAGATTTTTTAATTCAAAATTGTGCATTTAGTCACTGAAAAAGACCGTTCTATTCCATTGCTTTTAGCTGTTTTGTGGGAGTCAGTAGAACTAGAGGACTAGGTTGAATTCTATGGAGTTCAGAACAGTCAATATTGCCCAGTAAAATAAATAACCATCTCAAACTGCAGTCGAAAGCGAAATTTGAGGCCAAATAGTGCGCCAATTTTGAAAATAAACACTCATAGCCGTTTATAGGCATTTAAGGACAGATGCCAAAATAGACATTTATAGGCACTATGAAAACACCATAAAAGCCCTCCTTAACATATAGTTCATGCTCATATATCAAAGTGGCGCGATAGGAGTGCAAGGAACAAAATAGGCATTTGCCTAAAATCCAGTCTCTACTCATGACGATGTTGAGGATGCACTGTGGTGTATGGAAAATTTCTCACTTGGAACCAAACAAGCATCTCACCCTGTAATATGATTAAAAAATGTGTCCCTACTAACACACCACACATCTCCCATCAGCTAGCACCTGGCTTCTCCCCATAGGAAGTGGCTCTAACAAAACCCTTTTCCTCCCCTCTTCACATCTAGTCGTAGCAAACTTCCCCATATTTGCAATACAGATAAACCTGGATGTAACGAATTTCTATGTAACGAAATCCTGGATTTAACAAAGTTTTTCAATTCCCCGTTGCCAGCCCCATTGAAGCCGACGCGTTCGAAACCTCTATGTAACGGAGGCATGGCAACGGTTAACCTTGATGAAACAAATTTTCTACGCTGATGAGCCATTGTTTTTTGCACTTTTTCTGAAAGATCGGCTGCAGATATGCACTACTTTCGTGAACTTTGCCTGCACCGCAAACTACCGTGCCTTTTCTGTGTGAGCGTGGTGTCGGTTTAGTAGTCGCGCATCTCCACTTCTTCCTGAGGTGTCGGTTTGTCGGTGATGTGTTCTGCTGCCAGAAAACGAAAAGTTTTGTCTTTTGAAGACAAGCTCGCAATTTCAGGTGCCGTCTCCGCTGGCAAGAAGGATCAACGTTGTCGTCCGGTACAGTATCCCAGCTAGCACCCTGTCAAAAAGTTTCAGTACGGCAAAGAGCATCAAGTTCGCGTAAAGGCGCCCTTTCAGCATACGTTTGTTTCTTGAAACTGGTTAAGGCAGCGAAGAGTGTCAAAAGGCAGAATTGATACTTAAGTTCTGCTTGCGAATACAGGGGTAAGTGATCTTGAGTCTTTGGAGTCCCACGTACTAACTTCATGGGAAAGCAGGAGGCGCAAAGCAGGCATTTTTTCACTGTAAAATAAATTCTTAAAGGAACAGTTCACTATCCCTGAAGTTTAGCATTTTGATTTAGTTTTTGCTTCATTTACGGGAGTTTCAACTCGCAACCTCCGTGTGACGAAAATTTGCACGTAACGAAAAATTGCGAATTTTTATCAACGTTGTTACATCCAGGTTTAACTGCACAAATGGCTGACACCTTGGTAAGGCAACGCACAGCCACCCGACTGCCTCAGTCGACAGACGAGGCTTTCTGCAGGGACAGGTCCGTGATGGTCCAGTCGGGAAGCCGCCCCACCGTGTAGTCGCGGTGGAACTTGGCAAAGATGAAGCACATCAGCAGGCGGGGGCCTTCCGATCGGACCTGGTCCAGCTTCTTCAGCACTATGAAGTTCACCTCAATGTCACAGTACTTCTGGTCTGCGGGCAGAAAAAAAGACGAGAGCTTGGACAAGTACCACGGGTGACAGTTTCACAGCGGGCGCAGTCACGCATCGCAAATGGAACAATCTACATTCGGTGTAATTCAACGCGCAACACCAGGAAAAAGGGCGTAGGGAAGGGTACATTTGTTGCTTCAGAGTGCGCTGAGCTTTTTTTTAAGAGCCGTTCCGTCCCCTCTTCATTACCCTCCTCACCAGGGGTGTAGCCAGGGGGGCTTCGGTGTCAGAACACCTCCCCAAAATTTACTGCGCGGTGCATTCCTCCCTCAATACCCTCTGCATTTTGGCCTTCTAACAGCGAAGATGTTTAGCAAATCACAATTTTTCGTGTCCGCGGTTAAAGATACCAAGAAATTGCCGAGCATGTGCACGCGAGCGCAGCCGTCGTGGTGACCGCATGGCAGTTAACAAAACCAAGAAAACGCCTAACGCTCGTGTGTGCGTGCCTCGCGACGGCCGCCCACCGTTCCCTGCGCAAATTTGTCAAGCCAAGCATACCTACTAGGGGGTATTGGCCAAGATTGGCCAAAAAAAGCTCCAGCGTTTCCCGTAATCATGGCAATGCTTGCCCAGAATGAGAAAGGCTCCAGCGTTCGCACTAATCGTGGGAACACTTGCTCGCAACGAGAAAGGACACGTCATAACGTACTCCCCTCCAAGGTGATGTCCAATGATTACAACTTCTAAAAAAATGAAGGAAGCTCACAGTGATAGGAACAACGACGGAAGTAAAGGTCGCCGCGGCAGCAAAGAAGAAGCATGTCGGCTTCAATCGTGGACTTAAACCTTTGTGATAGTCGTGGCGGTCGTGTACAGCTTCACTACATTCAAGTCTTACGCGTTAGTGTGAGCGTCCTTCAATTTTTTTTTTTTTTCATTATTCACACACCAAGGTGGTATATTAATATGTAAAAAAAAATAAGAAAATTGGATATAAAAATGAAAGTGACATGATGTTTGTGTGCAGGCTATTTTTCGTTTTAGGGATTTTTTTTTTATTGCTGGCGGTCTATAACACACCCTGAAAAATATTTTTGGCTATGCTAATGCTCCTCATCCCATTCCCAGGTATGCCCAACACATAGCTCATCACATTGAGTTGCATTTTACATTACTTGAAAAACAGAAACTGGAACAAGTTTGAAATTTCTTTTTTTTTCAATTTTTTTTTTTTTTTGCAAATTCAAAAGAGTTTTATGAGACCAACCTGGACGCAGATATGGCACCGTACGGTACAGCTATGACCCAAAATTATACCATTATTGTCCCTACATACTACGGCAACATCACAATCCCGAATGCATAGCACACAAAAAGCTTGTCTACAGGCAGTTGTTTAATACACATCACACGTTGCCAATGAAGGAACGTAACTTTAATCATATGCCTTCTTCTTGTGAAGCAATCTGATCGTGCCACTGTTAAAGGAGTGCTGACGCCAAATTTTAGCTTTTTCATTTTTATGCTGTAAACAATACCTTTGCGCCTAGTAATAATGAAAAGCGAGAAAAAATTGGTCAGCAGTCGGCATAAAAATAGTTACCAATTCATTTTTTTCAACTAGTTTTGGTTTCGATCACCGGCAGCACAGATGGCAGTTCTGGGAAATTCTGAAAGATATTATGTCACACTGTTCTGTCCGCAAAACTGCAAGCTGTAACGTCAATCAAAAACCCGTGCTGTCACACGTGCTTTCCGCATTGTCTGGGGCAGTCTCATGTGGCCTGCATTGGCCCACCCGAGCTTGCGGCGGCAATCGGGATGCGGGAAATTTGAAAAGTAATTTGCAAATTCATGTAATCAGATGTTATTTACTGGGTTTAATTTTTAATTGGGATACATTTGAGTTCGTTTCTGCTCATGATGTCAACCTTACACTGTTTTTTCTCAAAACATAGCATTAATTTTTTGCCACTTAGCCAAAGTTGACGATGCCGTTGAGAGACCCGGGCTAACGAAATGGGACCACCAACGACAGCACTGAGGACAGTGTTCCCGATTTCGGAAAGGGCTACCTGATGTCACCCATTTTAATCCCATGTAATTCCTGTCCTCTAATCTACACATTACAAAAAAAATATTTCGAGGACAAAACCCACACCAACAAAGCTACTGCAGGTTTAAACCAATGCAAAATAAATAAAATGGGCACAAGGCATTTTATTTATTTTGAATTGGTCTACACCTCTGATGCCCAGAACTCAGAACCGGCTGGTTCCCTGAATAAACAAGCCGGTTCTGGTTAAACCCAGAACCGGCGGGTTCCCAGGGTGTGGATCGTCTTTTGTCACGCTGATGGCGATTCCGCTGGCGCTGGCAATCTGAGGTAACTCGCGTTCAGGCAAATTAAAATTATTCTTCGATGCGTTTCCGAATGCAACTGCTTACAAAAATTGCTGCACGGCATCTTCACAACCTATTGAAGCGAACTGCATCATCTTTTAGGATTCTGAATTTGGTGTCAGTGCTCCTTCAAGGCACCATTCCATGTATAATTTGAAACAGCCTTTCTGCTTTGCTTTCAGCAACTTCACATGCTCTGACAAGCTCCAAACACCCGTTTGAAAAAATCAAGATCAAATTAGCTCACACAGTGCTAAAATAAACACTGAATCTCGATGAAAACCCAACATGGGGTCATCTCAGTTCTTATGAACGGATGATTCGCAAGTTGCGTTATACAAGCGACCATTTGCGTCATACACATAAAAATAAAAATAAAATAAATAAACTAAATAAAATACAAATAAATAAATAACACCACTGATATGGTAATACTTTAAGATGACCTTAATCTCTTTGAATCCTGGTGTAACGATTGGCTAATGCTTTTAAACGCAAATAAAACATTGTTAATATCTTTCCACTGTTGGCAACATTATCAGCAAGCGACTTACACCATTTCCGGCTCCGTAATTTTGACTGCAGAATCTTAGAAATACCTTGACGTAATATTCTCAAGCAGCCTCACCTGGTCAACTCATGTGAACAACATAACATCCTCTGCTAATCGCTTGCTGGGTTTACTTAGTAGAAATTTGAAACTTGCTCCTTCGTCAGTGAAGTTGTTAGCTTATACCACATTCGTTCACGCTAAATTAGAGTACGCAATCTCGGTTTGGGACCCTCATCAATCTCATCTATTTAACTTACTCGAATCTGCGCAAAGTTGCGAAGCCCGGTTCATCTACTCCGAGTACTCTTATCATTCCAGCATTTCTGAACCTAAAGCTCGTGGCTACCTCAACAATCTAGAATCACGTCATATATCTAGACTCTGTCTTTTTCACAAATTTTACCACGTTCCTTTTAACGTTCCAGCTATCTTGCTTGTTCATCGAATGTCCAGCCGTACAAACCATCACCGAGCCGTTTATCCACCGCCAGCACAAACTACTGCTCATCTTCGCTCTTTTTTTGTTGCAACTGCAAAGGACTGTAATAACTTGCCTGGATTTGCCGTGCACCACTCTGGCTTACATCAATTGATTGATTGATTGATTCTAGGGTTTAACGCACCGACACAACGCAGGTGATGAGGCACGCCGTAGTGGAGGGCTCCGGATTAATTTTAACCACCTGGGGATCTTTAAAGTGCGCCAAAATCTCGTACACACGGGCGTTTTTGCTTTTCACCTCCATCAGAATAGCGGCCGCCGCGGCCGGGAATCGAACCCGCGACCTCGTGCTCAGCAGCGCAACGCCTTAGCAACTGAGCCACTGCGGCGGGTACCCACATCAATTCAAGACTATTGTTGAACTGTTGATCTGTTGCTAATTATGCCCATCCCTCATGTAACACCCTGACTGGGGCCTTTGAGGTCTAATGAATTCCTCTCTCTCTTTTTTTTGCACATCAATTTATACTAAAGCTTTTCCACTCTTACCTCTATTATCGGGTCCTCTTTTCAAGCTAACACAGCTTATGCGAACCTGTCTCACTGCATCAGAAAGCGTGCTTGCAAATATATAGCCACCACATTTCCTGCAAAAAAAGGAACAAACTGACCTGGCCAGTGGTAGAGTGGGCATTTTCATGTAGTAGCACTTGCAACGACAAACGACGGGCAACGTGAGTGGAACTGACGGCTAGTGCTCGAAACTTTATCACAGCCAAATATGTATGTTCTAAACTAAAAAATGGGGTGCACAGCTAAAAGGGAAGTGAATTCACGCCTATCAATCTGACGAGCTTTTTCGTTTGCCTATTAGGAACAATTTCACATGAAAGTTATGTTCGAAATTCCAGGTGTATGAAACTGTTTTCTGGAAGACGCCGCAATAAGCAGTCCAAAAGCTTGTGTAAAAGTACACCAGTGTGATAAAGTTTATGCCTCAACAAATTTTTGTTTATTGGGGGTATTATGCTTTGTATTTACCATAAAACACCGCAAAAGCTCCCTGTTTCCCACAAGCACCAATAAAAATATTTCTAAGACATCAGAATCCTCAAAATTATATCAGACATTTTTTTTTTTTTTTCGGAACGAGGCAGATCCACCTAATGCGAGTTTGAGAAACAAGCGGAAGTTTGTTACCGGACCTAAATGCAATGCTGTCAAAGCTATTATATGATATATTTTATACGATAGCTAGGAGAAGTTTACGGCCACAAAAATTAAAAATTATGCCATTAATTTGGGCAATATTAGGGTGATAAGTATGGATTCGGCTCATATTGAATTGAAGCAGTCAAGTTGATGTGACATTATTATGAAAACTTTATTTAAATTCCCTTTGAAGCACGGTGCAATTGAGTTTTGGTACAAAAAGCATTAAAAATATGCAGCAGGGCTTGAATAGCCGTAGAACTATACATGGAGAGCAGGTGAGTCCTCATGGCACCATTAGCAGCTGTTTTCAAATTCCTCCCTAGGATAGTTTACTTGGGCATGCCTGAAGGTACTCACGAAGTAAGCAAGCTTTTCATTGCTTTGCCTTAAATTTCCAAAACGCTTCAAAAGACAGCTGCTCATGTCTTCTTCTTCACCTTAGTGAAGTGGTTTGTAGTATCAGTGGGTGGGGGGGAGGGGGGGGGGGGCAGTGAGATTTGCCAAGGTTCATAAGTGGCGGCTATTTAGGTAAGTACTAAAATGGTAAATATGGGAGTAAACAAAATAAATGTAAATAGAGGTATTCGTAGGGACGGGAGAGACGAAATGAAATCATTGTTTCACATCTCTCAGTTTCCTTTCATCAATTCTTCCGTTCATTTCGTTTGAGGACAGATCTTTCGCCCATCTCCTAATTGCCGTCTGAATTCATATCATAATAAGCCAGCTGCGAAAAGCAGAAAAAAAATTCTGAAAACACCCACGAAACAGTCCGAACAGTCAAGCCAAAACCAAACTCCCATTGGGCAAATGCATTTGGCTCATTTTGGTCTGCTGGTTCATTTTCGATACGAACCACGATCTGCGTACATGTTTCCAGGTAGTGATCTCAACTATTTTCTTTCAACCTTTTTTAGGGGTAAGTTGCTGAATTTTTCTTGTCACTGCAGTTTTATCCAACTCAGTTTTGGTTTCTGAATCTGGCTCACTTCGGGGGAAAAAAAAATCGTATGTTACACATTCATCTCCTCCAAAGCCCCGGCATCAGCCGAAATGCTCACCCCCCTCCACCTGCTACGAGACTGATAGAAGATGCTATGACAAGGATATTTGCTTCTTTGCGGTGGAAGGGGAACACCCGTGGGGTGAAGATAACACAAAGAGAACAATGGACAGTCCATGAAGGAAAACCGAGAGGTCGCAGGGCTTTCGTGAGACACATCTTTATAAAGTGTGCACCCAGCCGCTGATCCCACACTCGTTGAGCAATCAACTAGCTGCGTGATGTACCGCCACCAGAAAGATTGAATCTGTCAAGTGGAATAGCTCGGCGCGGAAAAATATGAAATGCGCCTGTGAGAATTTCAAGATAGAGAAAGAATCCATGAGTGAGATTCAAAGTATGGCACCAGAAAACAAAGTGTGAAGCAGCAGATGAAGCATAAACTCGTAGATGGCGGGCCCGTCTTCAGTGAAGAGTTGGATAACGCCCTCTTTGATTACCTTCAAACTAGACGCTTGTCACGCCATCAGTTAACACACATGCACAATAGTGGCACCGTGCCGCGCCCCGTTTGCTGATGTTGGCATATGCTGAAAACCTGTTTTTGTTGGGCATGGTTCCTTTTTTCTGCGGCAGAGCACGAAGGCCAATAAGTGGTGGTGGGTTTGATAATGCGCTGGTGACGTGTCATGCCAACCTCCACGTCCCCACTGCCGCTTCTGCGTGCACGCTCCATCTCAGTGAGAATGCGTTTCGATATGGTTCTCTTGAGAGCTACTTGTTCGAAAAGCCGTTCCACTCAACGTGAAAGCTGATGGAAGTGCAGAGAAAGTGATTCGCCATAACGGGCTGTAGCGACATTATCGCTCACTGCTACCACCCAAAGCAATTCCAATTTCCCACCTTCGCAGTGCTCGCGCACACCCTGCTTGAAACTGCGCCAGCGGGAGTTCTGTTCTTTTTGTGCTTGCTTTCCTTCCCGCAAGTGCTGGCGTTGCACTGCCACTTTTTTTCGCTTACTATTGCAAAAACCAACCCAACTAGCTTTCCTAACTAAATGAACGCAGGCGCTGTCAGTTAATTACACATATTTTGCCTCAAATGTACCTACAGTTCTCTTTGCACTAAACAACGGCGAGATGTATGACAAGTGCCAGTGGCTCACGAGTTTCGAACGCTTATGGCTACATAAACCGCTCGGCTTTCGAAGCCTCTAGGATACGCCGCAACGACAGCTGCTACGACGGAACGCCGTGGGGGGCTCTACTTTGGTCCAGCGAGCGAGCTATGACAACAAGGCGAGCCCCTCAACTCTGCACTTTATGGGCTGGCGATTTCGCTCGAGAACACGCACGCAGGATGGGTTAATCACGTGACCAATGCAACGGCGAGTTGGTGTGGCCTTCACTGTGGCCTTCACCGGCTGACGGCACACTGGTACAGCAACTAACTGCTAGTGTGTACGTACGTTAACCAGAACATAACAAACAAAGAGGAAGTGCTGACAATTGCTGGAGACCTGAAACTCGGCCACATCAAGGCCTCAAGCATGTATATCAACAGGTGGCAGAAGTGACAATGCACGTGTCCACCAAAGGGAGTCAGAGGAACCCTGCTAGCTGCTAGGAAGCTGTTCATTTCTTTCGCTTGGTAATTGCCACTTTGAGGACTCACCTCGAAAACAGAGGCTACTTCTGTAACACGGACCAGACAATGGTAAGAATGGACAGTCCAGCGACTCGTACTAACATCGCGAAGTAGAGCAGGATCACCAACACCGGCTTTGCCGATTGCGATTTCACTGTAGCCTATGCGGCTCAAGCATCTGGGGATAAACTTCCGGCATTTATCATCTTCAAAGATCCTACAGAAACAATTTCAACATGGCCATTCATTAACTTGTTTATTGTGGGGTTTTAACGCGCCGACGCAACGCAGGCGATGAGGCGCGCCGTAGTGGAGGGCTCCGGATTAATTTTGACCACCTGGGGATCTTTAACGTGCGCCGAAATCTCGTACACACGGGCGTTTTTGCTTTTCGCCTCCATCAGAAAAGCGGCCGCCGCGGCCGGGAATCGAACCCGCGACCTCGTGCTCAGCAGCGCAACGCCTTAGCCACTGAGCCACCGTGGCGGGTATTCATTAACTTGTGAATTCCAAGTAAGTAACGGCTTTGAACATGTTCTTCTCCTTCAACGTAACCTGCTGTCGCATCATGTTACAATAAAGGAGCATGACGGTCGCAAGGGTAATTGAATGTAGCACGACGTAACACCCGCTTACGATTTACCACTTACAAAGTAACACCCGCAACCTAGCCGCAATAAGTGAAGCGTGCTCCCCAAAATGCTGTTCATGGTCATTATTAATTCTTGTGCACTTTGTCTTTGCTTGATGGCTCGATGGCAACTGAAAAATGCCTGGAGTGGATCAGCTGCACTTGGGGCCCCAACACGGACCACAATCACTGGTTACTCGTCATCAACCAAGTCCTCATCCACAAAATGAAAGCCGCTGTAGATGCAGCACATTTCAGAAGTGTGCACGGAAATTGTGCAGCTTGCAGACGTCTAGTATAATAAGCCATTCAAGCCTCCTCCTCCTGCATGCCATAGGTGTAATTCATGAGGGAGGGTACCTGTTGCGGTGGCTCAGTGGCTAAGCATTGTGCTGCTGAGCACGAGGTCACGGGTTCGATTCCCGGCCGCGGTGGCCGCTTTTCTGATGGAGGCGAAAAGCGAAAATGCCTGTGTGTTGGAGGTTTCGGGGCATGTTTAAATATCACCAGGTGGTCAAAACTAATCCAGAGCCCTCCACTACGGCACGCCTCATCGCCTGCGCTGCATCGGTGCGTTAAACCCTACAATCCATCAATCATGGGGAAGAGAGAGAAGACTCCCAAAGAGGACCTTTACAAGCTTTCGTGGGAAGACATGCTGAACTTTTGTATCGATGTTTTGGGCTGTTGTGTCAGAAGAGATGGTTGCATGATCCTTCAAAGAGAGTGGGATCAGTGTTGGATGGCCGCAGGAACAGGCACTTGCTTACACCGACTTGCAAGCATCCGAGAGCCTGTGGTCTGTTCAAGTCACGTGAGTGTCAGGGACGAATGAATTGACCTATAATACATTGATTTGGAAGAGTTGTTCCTTGGGTTCAGTGACTATGAGTAGGTGCGAGCGTACCACATTGTTTAACATTTTAAAATAAACATGCTTTTATCGATTCCGTCGCCACCATAGCCCTGCTCAAGGCTTTTCATTGGTCACTATGTTGGTTTTTACTGCTCTGACTAGACAAGCCCTTGATAAATTGTTATTGAAAGTGGGCTGGGTGCTTTCATGTTATTTTACGGCAAGCCTGGGCTCTAGAAGCTATGCCATAGTGAGTAGTAAAGGGGTATGAAATAAATTCGACCACCCAGTGATTTTTAACGGGCGCCAAAATCTTGAAACAGGTGTTTTCATCTTTCACGTATACCAGAAAAATAGATGCGGCAAACAGGACTGAATTGCATCCTTGGGCTCGGGAACACGACGCCGTAGCCACTGAGTCACCGTGGCGGATTCTTTATAAAATTTCCTTACAAATATGTATTGTTCGCTTGGTGGCGGTACAAACTTGCAACATACCTCACACGTTCGCATACCATGAATCTCCAACCATGTCCCACTGCAACACTTGCTACCCACCATAGCATCACTGCTGACTCCTATACCTACATTGGCTGTACAGCTAAACTAGTCCCGTGACAATACAGTCGAACCTCGCTATAACGAAGCAGTATCGGGACAGCAAATTAGTTCGTTATAACCGATATTCGCTGTAACAGTAGAGCTAAAAACCGGCTGTAACAAATCGATAATCTAGCTCCCGCATAAATACTTTTATAAAAATGCATTTTCTCAGGCTTCAAACCCACTATAAACAAGGTAACCCTTACAGTTCTCCTCGTTGCATTTCAGCCTTAATAAACCGGAACATGAGTACGTGAAATTACAACAGAACAAAGTGCACTTGACAAAACGGGCCTGCGTCTTTATTTATTTGATGAAGGATGGGATCTTCGTCTGGTGGCTACTCATAGCACTGAACAGGATGGAGTTTTCCACAGTGTCCACGAACAAAAGGGCCTGCAGTTTCGGACCACGGGTTTTCTTTCCAAGTAGCTTCTCAGCCTCCTGGTAAAATATTTCTTCGTTATATCCGATATCGCGTGCGGCTCCCACGGTTTCAGTTTCTTTATAACAGAATAAGTGCCATTGAAATTAACACGTGACCAACCAAAGTTTGTATTTTGTTCGCTATAGCCGATAATTCGCTATATCAGTGTTCATTATAACGGAGTTCAACTGTACCAACATTGGCTGCGTGGCTAAACTAGTCCCGTGAGAATAGCAACAGAAAAAAAGGTACCAACCGACATACCTACAATAGACTGAAGTGTTACTTTATGTGGCAAGGCCATGACCTCGTCCGGGTCCTCGAGGTGATGTGTGTTGCCATACCCAAGCTCTTCAGAAGCTTGCTGCACAAACTTGTCCACGGCCTGGGAAGAACAGTCGCATTACTTTTTCGATGCACGCACTTTGCCAACCGACATTCTTATTCCACTGAAAAACACATGTGGTCCTTGTCAGCTGCTACACCGTGATTTAACCCTTTCACTGTCACCGACATACCGGTAACTTTTCGCATTTCCCCTCCGCAATGTCGCTGACATACCGGTACGTTCCAAAATTTGCACCATAGCGTAAAGTGGGCGCATCTGGACTGCTCGTGCCACCTGTTGAATATTTCTAGTAGCTCGTATTTTCACTCGATATTCTCTACGATGGTATAATGAAGAGAACGGAGCAACTGCGCTTACCTTTCATTGCTGGGGGGCTTGGTCGCTACGCATGCTGTAATCTGCCGGTATGAGTAACCTTGCGGTACGCGTGCGATTACAGGTGCAAGGGTTGTGGCGCCATCCGCAAAGGGTTCATAGGTTTCCTTTTTTACTCTTTTCTTGCATCTGCTACGGCACACCAAGTTAGCCCAATGCGCCGTTGCCTCTCCAATCGATCGAAACATAATTCAATCACACCTTTCACTCGCTCATTTCTGTGCGTTGTGCGGGCTGCTGAAAGTACTCCCTCCATGCGCGCGGTTACTTTCGGATGGCTGACCGCGCGGGGCCTTTGACTGCGGACAGGAGTGATGGTTTTTTGATTCTGATCCGAATACGAGCCGAGTTAGGATTCACACTCTCAGAGTTTCTCATCCGACGAAGAGGTGCGAGTTCCACAGTGTCAGATTCTGCTGTTAAAACGGTAGGGTCGTCATCCCGGAAGCGTGCACGGAAAACTGAAAATATCTGGAAGAAAGGCCATTTCTCAACCATGCTTTTTTCTTTCGACAGGTTACGTTCCGGATGCCATCCATAGTCAAATAAATCACTATGTTCCTTCCCTAATATTTTGGAAACCAAGCCGACACCGGGGGTGCGTCACAGCCAGAAACACCCGACAGTGAAAGGGTCAAAAAGGTAACAAGCCATCTCTTGATCGGCTTTTCATCTTTCAGACCATTGTACCAACTGGCCCATACGTGAGGCAGTCTCTTGCACTGTTTTGCACTTTTCAAATCTCAACGTACCAAATGGGAGGCGCTCAACAGTCTCTTGCACTGCTTTTTAACCTTTAATAGCCTATGACAGCAAATACAGGAAAGAAAGCAGCGAGCGAATTTGCATGAATTTCGCTACCCGCTGCTTACCCCTGTAGAAAGACACCAAGCACAGATACAATTTTCCCTTGAACATTTAAGCAACAGGAACCTCCTGCAGCCAATTTGCTGTGAGGTATCTGCTACATAACAGCATGTTTTCAACCGAGCCAGATTTTTGCAAACCAACAGATAAAACATGTGCTGAAAACCGGTATGACACAATGCCTTTCAACTAGTGTGGTGTGCCTTTCGGTAGTGTGATGTGTCACTAACGGTACGTTCCCATTACAAAATGCATGAAAAAGAGAAAAGGACCGCAATATAAACTTTGCAGTAATAAAATTAACATTCGTAAAAGATTTCTTTTTTTTCAAAAACAGGCTCGTGGTGGAGCACTGCATCATAAATTCGTCCAATGGGTTGACTCCTGAAATTTTCAATATTTTGGCACTACCACGTATAATGTTGAGCCAGGACAGTTGGGTGCACTCACATACAGCTTTGTTTCGAGAGGCAGTTGATTTCAAAACTTGGAGTCAAATAAATTCCACGTGAAACATTCTAGTCTCGACATCTAGCAACAAACAGCTAGGTTCTAGCATCAGTGCAACAAAATGATTAAATTTGAAGCAGCCAGTGGTAAGGATGTTTTCAATATTGAAAAGCGTGACATTAAGAACGTTTGTCAAGCTCACCTCTCGTTTCACAAGCCCGGCCAGGTCGTCTAGCCTTCGAGTTGCTATCAATGAGAGAACGGTCGACATGGCCTGAAGAGAAAACGAAATTCAGGTGACAGCAGAGCATACATAATAGCAAAACACATGCGCTGCTCGGCGTGAATGCGACAAACAAGTATTGTGGTGCGTCACAAATGTGTAACTAGAATGAAATTAGTTTTTGCATCCTGAACAGCTGAATGAGACGTAAAAACACCGCACAAAACTGCTTAATTTAGGCGCGCAAAAACTCGCCTCTAAGGCGTCGACGCTTGCAGTGCCTTAATTTATTCTTCACTGCAGTCTCTGCAAGGCTACGTGAGGTTAAACTTGTCAGTAATGAGTATAATGACTTTAGACGTCAGGACCATCTTCATACTGTGATGACGTACAGGGGGGGTTCAAAGGAGTGCACAGCCTCCGGCACATGCTGCACCATCTGGCTGCAAATCCAGTAAACTGCGCGCATGCGTACTTCTTCGAGAACGTTTGAGAGGGTTTGCTAGCTGCAATCAGCCTGCTGCGCGCTTGGCTCCCGAATGTAGTAGATAACATGATGCCCAGTGGCGACAGAGCATAAAAAGACGCCTCAATATAAATGACCGGCATCGCTTGTTTATCGAGCATCTCCCCTAACAGTAGACCACACTCTCAAACGCCCTGAAATAACTACGCATGCGCGCAGTTTACTGACAGTGCAGCGAGACGGTTCGGAATGCGTCGGGGGCCGAGTGCTCCGTTGTTCGTATTTCTTTTTAATCCACCCCTGTACCATTTGAGCGAATTCAACGTTACAACTCGTAACCTCTAGTCGTGAAGAACCGTTAACAAATTCCTTGATAGTTGTGAAGCCTTAATTGGCTCTTTTTATCAGGCATGAATTACGCACACAGGGTGCAGTACATACTTGTCTGCATCCTTCCAAAAACTCAGACCTGTTGAACTCTGGATCCCACTGGTTCTTCAGGTACATAAAATCGAAGAAGAGGCTCAGCCATCGGAACGGGTTTTGCAGAACAAACGATCTTCCTTTGCGTTGAGAATCTGCGTCGCGTCTGCTACGCGAGGTGTGAATGTGGGCCGCGGACAACAGTCTCGGCGTAGCAACGTTGGCTTGCAAGTCTTTGTACAAGACACACCGCGCCGCACGCAGAAATAGTGGCAACCGAAAACTACGGGGGTACATTATGAAGGCAGGGTTGGCGTGTAATAAATTGAACCCAACTGCAGACAGACGTTCAGCGGTCACTTTTTCAACACAAGTAACATGGGGGCCGCCATAATAGAAGCACAGCGTTGCCTGCTCCAGGCCGCAAAAAGGCGGAGTTTCAGTGGTTTTGGTTACCCGCAATAACTTTGGTGAGCGTTGTTTCGAGTAAAAGACGCAAGTTGTGTCCAGTATATGGAGAAAAGGAGACTTAACCTAGAGTTAATACTCCTCTGGACGACCGCTCTGCGTCCCCGGCGCGAGACGCCAAAAAGTTCGACTTTCGCGCAGTGGCTTCAGCAAAGAAAAATAGATTACGCGTGAGCGCGTGCCTCGCGGCGACTCTCAGCGTTGTCCAGGCTTGCGCGTGGGCTTACGCCACATGAAGAGCTCCCGCCTTCGTCGTCGTCGTCATGTAGCGACCTGCGCACCACAGGTCCGCCGCGCCGAAGACTATACACTTTATGCTTACGACTGGTTACTCTCGCCTTGATCTTTCAGTTTTTTTTCTGTCCTTTATGGAGCCAAAGCTCTTTCCGGCCGGTCTAGATTATCTTAATTTTTCTAAGCGCCACGTAATTAAAAAGATATTTATTTTCACTGTCTTCTGCTGATTGGCCGATCCCCTGATTGAGTATGTGCCATGGCTAAAGGCGCAACAACAACAACAACAATCCATCCCTTCACAATCCACACGCGGAGAAGGCCACCGGACCAGCTCACAAAGAAGTGAAGGTCTACCGACTCGAGGATGCGCTACCTGATTTGCCCTACTTGTGCCGACGGAAGACGACGATTACTACTGAATAAAACACTGCAGATACTTTAATGGTTTTTGCTTTAAAATGCCGTCCAAAACGGCTTTGCACTGTTGGGGTCTGTCTGCTTCCTCTGTCCTGGTATAAGGCCGCTGTCAGTGTGGGGAGCGGCTACGTCGACCCACAGCTCTACTCTTTCTCTAGCCTTGCAATGCAGCATTGTGTCCGTGTTTCCTTCCTAAGTCCTGAGGTTTTCGTTCAAGCTGAAATTTCAAGTCGATATGAACCAACTCGCCCAAAACCAAGCAATTCTTTAGTTTTGTGTTTGTTTTTCGGACAGCGTGATTAGGAATTGTCTTCGTGTGCGACAAATATGGTTGTTTAACCCGCCAACGGCTGAGCCGGTCGAGACACAACGGGACAAAAAACCACAGGCTGTTCGTGGTTCTGTAGAAAAGTGATTTTGTTCCGAGAAGAGAAGGCGTTCAAAGATTTGTTTTGGCTAAAAAGTAACAGCTAAAGAAACTGATTTGGGAATCAAGAAATGTTCTATTCGCTGACCGAAAAAGTTCGCGGCGTTTCTTTATGGGTTTAAACGTTTTTTGGCGGCGAAGCACCTTAGGGGATAGGGCTGTCGGCGTCTCCTATCGTCTGATCTATTCACGGTACTAAAACACCGGGACACTTGTTTTCCAAAGCCTCGCGCTAGAACGCATGCTGGGGCGTGTGACACGAAGACAACTTACAGCAAGTCTGTCTCTCATTTAATTGCTGAAATCCGGTTCAACGCAAGAGAGGGCGCCACCGCCTCAGCAAGCGCGCGATTGGTCCTCCCACCGTCGCTTCTCCGGCGCCCAATCAGCGCGCGCCGTGTGGCAAGAGAGAGACTTACAATCTTTGAATACACTTATACACTGCATGCTTCGTCCCTCCACAGGTTTCACGTTTGTGGAGATGGCCCGGTTTTCTTTTTCATCGGGCTCCGGGTAGCCGCACGTACAACTATATCCGTAACTTCCTTTCGAACCGCACGGCTGTTATTCAGCTCGGCGACGTACAATCCGACACTATTTATCTCCCAACCATTGGCACGCCTCAAGGCGCAGTGTTATCCCCGCTTCTATTTAACATTGCCCTAATCCACCTTCCCAGTAAGCTCGCCGCGATCCCGCGCTTACGCCACAGCATATACGCCGATGTTATTGCGCTGTGGACCACCGGAGGCGGCGACGCTCAAATCGAGGAGGCTGTCCAACAGGGAGCTGACTTAGTTACCGCCGCCGCTCGCGAAGTCGGGCTTGGATGCTCACCGGAAAAATCTGAGCTTTTAATCCTCCCCGCCAAACCATCCGGCAAACTACCCCAGACACCCACCATTGAGGTCCAGATTGATGGTAGGGATGTTCCCCAAGTGGCTGTCCTGAAAATACTTGGGCTCTGCGTACAGCGCAATCGCGAAAACACTAAGTACCTAGCACAGCTGACTTCTCAGGTGAATTAGACGATCGCCCTCATCCGCAGGATTGCTGTCCGCAACAAGGGGCTCAAAGAAACGGAGCGTATCCGGCTGATACAGGCATTTGTGCTCAGCCGTCTCACTTACTCCCTCCCGTATCTCTTGCCCTCGCGTACCGAACGCTCTAAAGTCAACTGTCTCATTCGAAAGATCTACAAAACGGCGCTACAAATCCCTCAGAGCACTACCACTGCCAGACTCGAGAGACTCGGCATTTACAATACGGCGGAGGAACTCATTGAAGCCCACCTTATCGGTCAGCTAAATAGGCTCTCATCCACGCCCACCGGTCGCACTCTCCTTGCTACTCTTAACCTAGGCTCCCGGTACCACCCGACATTCATGGCTCCCTCACTATCCGCCCTTTACCGCGCAACATGCACCCTGTTTTCAACAAGCAGCGTAGGGAACAACGGGCACGAGCGCTTACAGAGAAATACCCCGTCCACCCCACTACGGTTTACGTGGACGCAGCTTGCTATCGACGGCAGAACGCATACGCTGTCGCACTAATCAACCATCCCAACACTCCTCCTCTTAACTCCCTAACAGTCCGCACCATCCGACCCGCTGAGGCGGAAGAGGCGGCAATCGCCCTAGCCCTTACACATAGGCCGCCCCTTACCACTATCATCTCGGATTCAAAAACGGCCATTCGAAATTACGCCAGAGGCATGATCTCGCCCCTGGCGCTCGGAATTCTCCTCAAAAATCCTCCTACCGTACCCATACAGCTGATCTGGACTCCGGCCCACACGGGCGTGGGGGGAAATGAGGCAGCACATAGGGCCGCTCGAGGGCTCACCGCCCGAGCAGGCCCTAGCCTCGAACCCTTTCACGGAGCCCTATCAGCTCGGGACAGTCTCTCAACCTTCCAAGACATTACGGCACATTTCCGCCTCTCACGCCGCCAGCTCCCTCCCGCACACCCGGATTTATCCAACAGGGAAGAACGGCTATGGCGACTGGTGCAAACCCATACCCTTTCCTGTCGCTACCACCTGCACCGTATTTATCCTTCCGTCTACCCCTCCCCCAACTGCCCGGCCTGCGGAGTAGTGGAAACCCTGGACCACCTCCTTTGGAACTGTCCCCACAACCCCTATCCCCCCTTACCAGACGGTTGGCACTGGGCTGAGGCGCTGGGCAGCTCCGACCTGTCTACCCAAAGGGTGGTCACGGCGAGGGCTGCTGCGGTCACCGGTACGCCGGTCACCACGATCCCTTAAGGGGCCTTTAAAGGCTCAATAAAATGTTTGTCCTACTCCTCTTTTTCATAGTTAGGCCTACATGGCATAGACGAGCGCGACACTTCATCTCAAGGGATTGGAAGTGACTGCTCATCTTCCTTCGCACGAATATTCTCTGAAAACTGCTCCCAAAATAAAAAAAAAAAGTGAAAAACAAGACCTCTCCTAAACCTAAGTGCCTTCTCAAAATATCTGCACATGCCTACTTCGATTTAAAGAAGCATCACTTAAACAATATTTCCGGGGTTGGTTAAGAAATCTTTATATTCATATTCATATGAATATTCATATTCATATTCACACCAGTCGCTTCAAGCTTCTTGTATATGTTCGCCCATCCGGACTCATTTTAAGGTAGTAATTTTTGTACCGAACTGCCCGCAAAACACTGACATTCCACGCCAACTTCGCATCGACAGACACGTAATAGAGAGAGAGAAAGAGGAACGCGCAGCCCCGAGTGCGGCTACCAGGACGTCACCAGTCGCTGGCGCCAAGAGCCGGGTTCAGCAATGATCATGGTGAACAGCGAGCAGAAGCTGGAATCGGCTGGGGAATCGCAGGTCGGGGTTCAACCGCAGGTTCGGCTATTAGCGCGCGAGCAGCAGTACCGCCGATTCGGCTTTCCAGAAGCCTCGCCCGGGGATTTCCCCGAAAAACCCGTGGTTCGCTGCACATCCCGCGGGGGCCTCCAAATCGGCCCATCAGAGACAACACCCCAGAGACTTGAAGAGTCACCCCTAATAGTTCCCAATTTCTTTCCCATGGAGTGGTTGTGTGTTTCGGCCGTACTCCTTCGGCACTCCCCTGTTTTTCCACCTCACCCGATAAGAAGAAGAGTTGCCAATCTTTCATGCAGGGGAAAGAGTTAGCGCGGACAACCTCCTCCTTATCTACAAGACGTTCGCTCGACACAGGACGCTCCGATCGCAGCGGTCAGCATCGATCCCTCGCTGGGGGGAGGGGGGGGGGGGGCACACACACAGTTCCGTAGCTCCATAGGCTTCCCCGCACGCCATAGGCATTGCCGTGCTTGCCGAGTAAAAACCAAAAGCCGTCCAATACGAAAAACAAGAAGAGGTAGCATGCAGCAGGACTGTCGCCGCTACTCGTGCGCGCAGCGCCGATCGAAGCGCCCAGTTTCTGTCGCAGTCTACGTTGGTCCGATAAACTAACCTCCGCTCGCTTTCACCCTCTACCCTCGTGTACGCGGCAGTACGCCCCCTTGTCGTCTAAACCTTTGGTTTTACTCTGGACCCCCAGCGAAGCCAGAAGGGAGGGGACGTTGATGAAAACTGCGTCAGACCAGAGGATGCCATCAAGGGAACGGCGGAGGTCGATTCGAAGCTCTCTATCGAATAGGCTTCCTTCCCCGCTTGGATGAAGCTTGCGTTCGAAGGTTGGGAAGGGGGGGGAAAGCTGTGTCTCGTGAGTAGATGAGGTCGATTAAGCCCCGGCATGCTGGCGGCAGAGACAACGAGCGGCCCGGATCACTTTCCAATTAAAACTGGGCCAGCGGGGAGCGGAGAACGACCTCAAGGTTGGCGTAAGTTGAAAACAAAAATCTGTCAAGTGCACATTTTGTTTTGTTTTAGTTAAGGAGTTAAGTGCCGAAGCGGTTGGTCGCGAGCGAATCGAACATTTTGAAAACAAAAAAGGACCAACAGGAAAAGGACGCGTAAGAAAAATCATTTGTAAGTCGGAGGAAAATGTTTGCCTACTGCTGTGCAAACGCTCTCGTACTTAATTTTTAGCAGAACCCAGCTGCACGAAATTTGCCTGTACTATACGTAGTCTAGTGCAAACTTAGATTAACGCTTCTCGTTCTTTTTTACACGTTAAAAACGTGGACCAGGATTACGCACGAGGAGATAATTTAACTGCGGAGAGGGAGTGCACAAAAGATGAATTCAACCAGAATGGAAAGGATCCCTGGAGGATCGGCTTGGCTTAAAAAGGGATCAGTGTAGGATTACGGAGAATCACTGGAGGATTAGGGAGGATCGCTGAACGATTAGAAAGGATCGCTGGGCGATTAGGAAGGATCATTGAGGCATATGGGGGGATTCCGCGCTGAGCGACATCTAAAGCGGGGTCAGGGACGATTCCACCACCGATGCACACGGGGAAGCAAATAAAAACTACGTCCACGCAAGTGAGGTGTTTAGCCCTGCAAGCAGCTACGATGCAACACGTGTTCGAAGGAAAGAGAGCTTGGAGGGAGGGATTATTTGCATGCAGCCGCGGTCGGCAGGACCTATACAACGCTAAATAACGCCTATGATCTTCGGGTACGCACCGATAAATGTTCGCTGTGCTGCCGGACTCCCTCTTATAACAGTGCGGACCAATCGGCTCATTTGCGCTAGTTGAACCAGTTTTAGAGATGCGTAATTCCGTCATTCGTTTCGGCAGCGCTGCTGTCAGTGGGTGCATTTAGCCATTTGATTGCCCGGAGAGTGCGAATTGATGACTTTTCCTGCACTCCCATAGAAGAATTGTTTCATGCGAACGAAACTGCCCCCCTTCTCTGCCCGACTCAATTAACAAAATATATATAT
The DNA here is from genome assembly GCF_048455015.1 of Haemaphysalis longicornis. Lineage (NCBI taxonomy): Eukaryota > Metazoa > Arthropoda > Arachnida > Ixodida > Ixodidae > Haemaphysalis > Haemaphysalis longicornis. The sequence continues at coordinate 110,489,576 of NW_027526225.1, forward strand.
TTATTTATTTATAAACAAACAATTTTTATACATTTAAGAACTAAACAATTATAAATGGATTTATAAATTTATACGTATAAATGACGTATAAATTACGTATACGTCTACGTTACGTATAAATTACCTATACGTCTACATTATGTATAAATTACGTATACGCGTATAAATTTATAAATAAACCCACCGGGCGGTTGCCCTAACATCAGCACCTGGAATCAAATAAAGTTAGTTCATCATCCTCATAAATAAACAAATAAATAGTCGTAATTAAGACCATCTTTATCATTATAATCGTACGTTCGATGCAAAACAAAGAACACAGTCCCCTCTGATAATCTCCATCATAGCGCCTTTATAGTTCGACGTGCACTTCAGGATCCTACGTCAGCTGAATCCAGCTGACGCCAAATTTCCTCATCTCATCGCTTCAGCTACCATTTTGCTTGCCTTAGTTTCCGTCGCAATCATTCGCTGGCGAAGTTGTAAAGCGCGGCGGTAGACGAGGGACATCAACTTAAAGGAGACACGCAGTGCGCTAAATTTCAACTTTGTCACAAAACCCAACCACCACATATATACCACACTTATTAAGCGACGCGCCTAATTTCGACCGACCAGGAAGTAGTCATCACATTGCGAACAGCACAAATAAAACCGCATAGCAGCTCAGCATAGGTCACGAATAGAAGTACACCGATAAAAACGTTTACAGACAAAGCATTGTCTGAGGCTGGCGGAGACAAGCATGAGTGCGTGCGCCAAAGAAAGACACTCCGGCAGAAAAAAAAAAAAAAAAAACTTGTGGGTTTGAATTTAAAAAAATCTATCTCTTTTGCCCCGAGAGCCACAGACGGTTTTGAAACGCAAATATCACCCAAATCAGCAATGACTTTCGCTTCCGAAATTTCGCCTGCAAAGCGATGATGGTGCTTGGCAAAAACCACATGCTTTTCAAATAGCTAGGGGAGGAGAGCAGCCGCACGTTTTTCACCGTAAAGCGAAGAAGTCCCCATTCTGATTTCGAACTTATAGATGTGCTCCTTCAAACGTTCATTCAGATATCTGCTTCAGTGAGTGAGTAAAAAACTTTATTGCGACGAGCTTCAGAGCTGATGGTTGAGTGGCCGCCCGGTGGAGGGCCTCCGCTAATCCGGGTAGCCCTGCTCCGCGCTGGCTTTTTTTTTTTTTGTGGGGTTTAACGCGCCGACGCAACGCAGGCGATGAGGCGCACCGTAGTGGAGGGCTCCGGATTAATTTTGACCACCTGGGGATCTTTATCGTGCGCCGAAATCTCGTACACACGGGCGTTTTTGCTTTTCGCCTCCATCAGATAAGCGGCCGCCGCGGCCGGGAAACGAAACATGATTTGGCGGGAGAATCAAAATTTTAACTCAAATTGATTCTTTTGTCGGTGAATAAAGCATATTTTACAGCCAGAAAAGCGCTGGGGCACTATAAAACAAAACTATAAACTATAAAACCAAACTATAAAACTATAAAACACTATAAAAGCTGGCTTTGAAAAATTTTGCAAAACTAAAAAATAACAAAAATATTAACAATTACAGAAATTGGCAAGACGTATACCGCATGGCATTTCCACAATAATGTATGTTTCGCGAAAGTGTTACCTGTAATCGTTATAATAGCGTAACTGGAGATAATTGGTCGAACAGGATTTAGAAAAAAAACAAACATTTGGCTGGAAAAAACTCACGTAAGACAGGCGGAATAAGAATGCTACGCATCAGTAGATAATTCTCTGAGTTTCTGCGGAATTTTTTATGTTGGAGCGAGAAGCCATCTTCTCGAGATTATGGGATAAGCGATGGAGATACGGGATCACCGCCACCTTGCTTTTTTCCGCTGCCAATTGCGCATCAGCAGGCCCTTTCATGCGTTACTTCCTGAGTATGCACTCAGCCTTCCGATACCATGGCATGCGTCGGGTAACCTGCTTCTGCCAAACAAACCGTCTGCTTTGCAAAGCTTGGGCCTGCTTCACGCTCGCAAGACATATTCAGGGCATTGCTAAAGCACAAATCACGACGCCTCTTTTGACTAGTTTGGAATAGGCTGAGTGATGGGGAAGCAATGGCTTGTTGGCAATAGGTTCGTAGCTCTAACAAAGCGACCGGCGTGAGAAGAAAAATTACACCCTCTTTCCGCAGGGGAACCCTGAATAGTATGCGGAGCAGCCATGGAGTCGACTGAAGTTCCCATTAGTTTTCAGTTCGTCGTTTCCGTTGAAGTTGAGCTTCGCGTGCCTTCGTTGTATCAGTAGCTTCTTAACGTAGTTTGAATGAGTGAAGGACATAAGGCGCGTTCGTAGCACATTCTCCCGTCTCGGTTTGTAGCGCAGTGGGAAGAGTGCCACGTACCTCCCGTTGCGGCCAGAGAGTCGTGGGATCGAAACCGGGCGCCACCTAACTGTTACTTTTTATAGTGGACTGCGCTGAAGTCAGCCCAAACGCTGACGGGGCTGAAGAGACGCGCATGCGCAGTAGAATGCGGACGGCGGACAACGACAACTAGGGAAAGAGGGACACAGCCCCGAGCATGAGATGCTTCGCATCTAAAAACAAATGTCAAGGAAGCGGATTCTATACTGGACAGGTAGCTCTTACGTGATTTGGAGAGGTGCAAGCTTTGTTTTCACCATAGCCAAAATTTGGCAAACATCTAGTTGGAGCTCATCAGCCGTGGAAACATGGCCACAACTGTCACGGTAGGTCCACGTGAAGAAACCATCCGTCAACACTGCAATGTACCTTCTTCTACAGCTGCTGAAATTCAAGCCATTGCCGATTCGATCATGCTGCAACCCCATTCAACTGACCAAATTACCATCCGCACGGATAGTCAATCTGCCCTCAGAGAATTCGCAACTAACTCGTTACCTGCGCACATTCATCACGAGCTGACATGCTACATGGCAGCCCACAGTCACCTGCACGTATTTCTAGAATGGGTCCCCGGACACCAGGGAATTGTAGGGAATGAAAGGGCTCATGCTCTTGCTCGTGCAAATCGAAACAGGTGTGTGGTGCCTATCCCGACGTTAAACACACCTACTGGACTTGTCCTCGCGCCAGGAGATCACCTCACTTTCTTCATCCACACCTTTTACCATCCCACATTCCATACTCATGGGAAAACTGGGCCGCTCCTCCGCCTGATCTTCGCCCCATCCTTTGGCCTCGCCTCGCCCGGCACATTGCCCACGTGCGGGGCCCTGACACCTGCGGAATTCCCACCTGAACGTCTTCCAGGCCCACCAGAACCACATTTTCGGCAGCCCGGACATGGGCCGCTTTAAATAAAGTTTGATCTCTCTCTCTGATGATGATGATCGTTGGATGTTTATGGCGCAAGGCCAACTGGGGCAAAGAGCGCCAAAACAATAGTCGATGATAGGGGTGAAACCTTAAATACCAAGTAAAATCAGCAAAAACAAAAGTAAAGTCACAAAACTACAATGAGCATGGCTGGTGTATAGGGCCAGATTTCATGATGCGCGATAGGAAATGAGGTTTAAAAACTGGACTTCTGACAAATACTCAAACACGTTTCACGGAAACAATGGCTTCGTCACCTAGAAAAAACGATGGATGTAGGGGAATATGTTGTCTGTAGAGTTCTCTGAAGTGTTTGTGTCGTGTTGTGTGAAGTGCCTTGCATGTGATTAGTATGTGCACTACGGATAGGGCCTCTCCGCACCTGCTGCACTGGGGTATAGAAGATCCCGTCAGCAGATACGAGTGCGTCGCATGGGTGTGCCCTATCCGCAGCCTACCCAAGGCGACTTCCGTGTGTCTGTTGTGTGAGTCAGATGTGTATCGTCCCAAGTGTGGCTTTATTACATGTAGTTTGTTGTCTGTCTGTTCATCCCAGTGTGTTTGCCATGTTCTACGCAAGTGTTGTCTTATGTGTGGCTTGAGGTCTGTATATGGTACGGTTGTTATGTCTACAGTGTTCCTGAGTGCAGCAGCAGCTGCCCTCTCGTCTGCCAACTCGTTTCCAGCGATCCCAGCGTGTCCTGGGACCCAGCAGAGGAGCAGCTGATGCTTCTGCGCATACACAGACATGATAGATTTAAATACAAGATTAACTATGTGGTTTTTGGGGGGTGTATGCGATGACAGTGCGCGAACAACACTCAAGGAATCTGTGTAGATGATAGACTTTGGAATTTGATTTTCAAGTATGTGTCGTACAATCAATAAAATTCCGTATGCTTCTGCTGAGAAAATTGTTGTGTGGACGCTCATGGTTCTGGCTGCACTGAAATTCGGACCATGAGCAGCGCAGGAGACCATGGTGGAGGTTTTAGACGCGTCACTGTAAAATTCTGCAAGTGGGTATTTAAACTGCAGAGACAGAAAGTGCTGCAGTATAGCAGCTCGCGGTACCCGATTTTTGTCAAGTTTCATAAAAGAAATGTCGGAGGAAACAAGACGAACTTTCCAAGGAGGTAAAATGTCTGAAAAGGATGATCTGTACACGTCTAAAAACGAAGCGCTCAGATCCGAGGCTCGCTCTCTCACTCGAAGTGAAAAGGGCAGAGGAACGGATGGGCGATTTACAAAAAGCACAGATGTGGATGTGTCGTTAAAGACAGGATAAAAAGGATGGTTATTCAGCGATGAAATTTTAAAAGCATAAAGTAAGTCCATGTATGTCCGTTGGTTCTCAAGGCTCCACGTATTACACTCGGCATACAGACTCTCAACAGGGCTAGTACGAAAAGCACCCGACGCAAGCCGTAGCCCCAAGTGTAGCACTGGGTCAAGCATTCGCAACGCTGTTTTAGACGCCGACCCATATACCACACTACCATAGTCTAAACGAGACCCAACCAAAGCAGTATAGAGCCGTAGTAGGAGTTCTTTGTCGGAACCATACGATTGATGGGAGAGAACCTTAAGTATATTCATTGTTTTCAGACATTTATGTTTAAGTTTCTTGATGTGTGGAATGAATGTGAGTTTCTGGTCAAACACAACACCTAAGAACTTGTGCTCCTTGTTCACAGGAAGCGACACGCCATTCAGAGTAATGTCTGGGTCCGGATGGACCCCGCGCTTCCTGGAGAACACAACGCAGGAGCTTTTTGCAGGATTCAATTTAAACCCATTCTTGTCTGCCCAGCCGGCAAGCTTCTTGACACCAAGCTGGACTTGACGTTCGCATATTGACATATTACATGATTTAAAAGATATTTGCACGTCGTCTACATACATAGAATAAGAGATTGTTGGTGGCAGTGCCTTTCCAAGAGAGTTCATCTTTATGATAAAGAGAGTGCAACTCAACACGCCACCTTGTGGCACGCCATTTTCTTGGACGTGAACCTTTGAAAGTGCACAACCAACTCTTACTCTGAACGCTCTCTCCGACAAATAACTAACAAGGGTGTTCAACATATTACCCGAAACACCGAATGACCTGAGGTCACTAAGGATCCCATAACGCCAAGCGGTGTCGTAGGCCTTCTCGAGGTCGAAAAAGACAGTTAAGCAGTACTGCTTATGCACGAAGGCATCCTTGATGTACGAGTCAAGTGCAGTTGATCGTTCGTCGATCGCCCCACCCTAAAGCCTGCCTGGCAGCTCTCGAGAAGACCATTGTACTCGAGGAAGTACACAAGCCTGCGATTGATCATCTTCTCGAAGAGCTTGCACAGGCAGCTGGTCAGGGCTATTGGACGGTAACTTGAGGGGAACGACGGGTCCTTTCCCTCCTTCAAGAAAGCCACTACAATGGCCTCCCTCCAAGAGTGTGGAATGTGCCCCGAAAGCCATATTTTATTATATAGATGTAGAAGTGCTTCAAGTGTGTCTGCGTGTAGATGTTGTATCATTGTGTATGTAATGTTGTCTGGGCCTGGAGCTGAGGGTTTACACGTGCTCAGAGCAGCCCTCAGCTCATGTAGTGAAAACAAGGAGTTGTAAGAAGTCTGTGATTTGTTGTTGTCGTGTAGGGACTTCTTTTCACAAGAGGCTTTATACTTCAGGAAAGTGTTCGTGTAGTGTGCTGAACTGGGCACGTGTTGGAAGTGTTGTGCGAGTGTGTCAGCCTGGTCTTCGAGTGTGTCCCCTGTAGTGCTGACCAGAGGCAGGCTGTGAGTTTGTTGTCCTTTGAGTTTGCGTATTCTCGTCCATACTTTCCGTGTGTCTGTGTAGTAGTTGATGGATGTTATGAAGGAACGCCAACTCTCTCGTTTTGACTCACGGCGCACACGTTTTCCTAACGCCTTGGCCCGTTTGAACAAAATGAGGTTACCCGACGTGGGGTACCGACGAAGGACACCCCACGCCTTGTTCTGGGCCTCTCGCGCCCGCCTACAGTCCTCATTCCACCACGGCCTCCGCTGGTTGCGCGGGGCACCAGAGGCGTGGGGAATGGACTTTTCGGCGGCGTCGAGGATGTGCGCCGTGAGCAGTTGGGTAGCTTCTTCAACGTGTAGGTGTCCTATGGATGTGTGGTGTAGTTGGGATGTCTCTGTAAATGTATTCCAGGTAGCTCTTGCTTCATTAAACCTTTTATGGGAAGATGGACTGCTCGGGCCTGTACCTATGTACGTTAATGAAGTAGGGAAATGGTCACTACCATATGGGTCCGTGGCCACACCCCACTCAAGACATGGAAAGAGAATTGCCGAACCAATAGCCAAGTCAAGACATGAGTATGTGTTGTGTCCTATGTTATGATATGTAGGCTGTTTATTGTTGAAAAGGCATGCTCCAGAGGATGTAAGAAACCTCTCTATCAGGCGACCCCGGGCATCCGTACGAGAAGAGCCCCAAAGAGAATTGTGAGCATTAAGGTCGCCTGTTAGAATGTACGGTTCGGGCAGCTGGTCAACCAGCGCCTCGAAGTCAGAGCGCAAAAGTGTAACATCAGGAGGAATGTAGATGGAGCATACCGTTATCAACCTATTAAATATTATTAAGCGTATTGCTACAGCCTCAAGGACGGTATTCAAGGTGACAGGGTGGCATGCTAAGGATTTTCGGGCGATTATGGCCACACCGCCAGAAGAGTGTGTGCAGCCATCCCTGTCTTTCCTGTATACCAGGTAACTATTCAAGAAATTTGTGTGTTTGGAATTCAGATGTGTTTCCTGGACACACATTAAACTTGGCTGGTTGGCATGCAGAATCTCATGCACGTCGTCAAGATTATTCAGAAGGCCTCTGCAGTTCCATTGAACTATGTTTTCTCTTCCCATTATGATGTGATAGAGCTACTGGAGAGTGATTATGTAGGGTCTTTCGGAGCTTGCACTCTTGGGAGGGGCTTTCTGGCCTTCTCTACTGACCTGGACGTCGCAGCCCGTTCCTTCCGCTGCGATGAAAGCCGGAAGGGCTCGACGTCCATGTCATCATCTGATGGCAAGGGGGTGCCCAGCGGACTGGGCCCCCTTGACGTGGTACCCTTTCGGGCGTTCTTTGCCTGCGCTGCCAGTGCCGAAGGCGTGGGGAGCACGACAGATGGCACAGGCAGTGAGGCAGGGGAGGGGGTCGCTGCGACTGCCTCCGTGTCCATCTCGTCCGGGCCCTTGCGTGTGCTTCGGGCCGGTGGAGAGGAGGAAACGGTGGGTGCAGCAGCATCCCCACCGGACGTGGATGCCACCACAGCCGCTGCTGGCTCAGCGAGCGGTGCGGAGGCGGGTTGGGCTGCAAGAGGCAACCCAGGAGGGGGGGGGGGGGGGGGCGGGGGCGGGACCAAGTCGGACTCTCGGTACTGGGTTCCCGCCGAAACAAGACGCCGCTCCGCCCCCCGGCGAGCTGCGTCGGCGTACCTCCCCAGGGGAAAAGAGGCGAACCTCTTCCGCGCCTCTGGGAAGGTGATGTTTTCAGTGATTTTGAGATTTATTATTTTCTTTTCCATCTGGAACCTTTCACACGTGCGGGAGTACGCAGCATGAGGTCCATGACAGTTGCTGCACATTAATTGTTGAGCCTGGCAGTTATCTGTATCATGATCTTGGGATGAACATTTTGCACACGTTGTTTTGCCGCGACAGGAGGTGGTGCCATGCCCGAACCGTTGGCACTTGAAACAGCGCCGCGGGTTCGGGATGTAAGGCCGGACAGAACAGTGAATGAAACCTGCTTTGATGGATTCGGGGAGTGTGGAACGGTCAAATGTCAAGATTATATGCTTTGTCATGATTTGCTTATCATCTCGCCGCATGGTGATGCGCCTCACTGCCGTCACGCCCTCGCCTTTCAGACCTTCGAGCAGATCGGCTTCCGTCTCATTTATCAGATCTGGCTCAGAAATCACACCCTGAGAGCTATTGAGGCTACGGTGGGGTGTGACTCTGATGTCCAGATCTGCCATGCGATTCTGGGTAAGGAGGCTTGTGGCTTGCTGGTGAGTGTTCACCTCGACCAGAACTTCGCCGGTTCTCAGTTTCTTGGCTTGGAAAGACTTGCCAAGGATGCCTTCAAGGAATTTGGTGATAAGGAACACTGACTGGGAGGAGATGGGATTTGACTTGTCAAGAGATTCAACAATCAAGAAGCGCGGATAGTTATCTGGCTTTTGGGATGCAATTGTTGGCAAGGGTGGGAATGAAGCTTCGGTGCGGCCCCTTTTCGGGGGCCGATCACGTTTGGGGGGGGGGGGGTTGGAAAATGCCATATGATACATTGGGAAGCAGGGAGACGGGGGTACTTTCTTCTTTGACCTTACCCTGGTAGCCAAAGAGGTCCCGGAGCTCCCTGCCTGGTGAACAGACAGGGAGCCCATCCGCCGGAGCTTGACCTGGGCTCCGACGGCCACCGTTCATGGTTTCTAACCCTTCACCTATAAACACATTGCCACGGTTGGATCCAGCGTATGTTTGGGGGCTCGGGGTCCGCGGTATCGCCAGTACCATCACCAAGATTGCTCAAGGTGCCCCGTGCGGGGGATCTCTCTCTCTGAGAGAAACAGGTAATCGTCCCCGTACCTGAATTCCTTTCGTACTTTTGTGCCAGCTAGGAAGTCTGTCATGCTGGTATCCAGCTTAGCTAGGTGCAAATCACCGAGTACAGGCGCTATGCCCGGGCCAATGCAGCTCGCGTAAGTACGGCCTGCCTTCCCGTTCAATGAAGGTGGACCTAAGGTAAAAACTCAGTAATTCCAAGAAGCCTTCACACAAGATACCCGCGTCATACTGGAAGAACACAACTTTAATACCATCCATAGTGTTTTCTACACAGGTCAGCAGTCCAGCTTGAGGTAGCGAGTACAGTCAAACCCGCCTATAACGAACCCGGATAGAGCGAATCATGCTATATATCGAACAAAAAGAAATCAGTTGCGGAAATACACGCGAAACATATTCCTTATAACGAACTTCAGATCTGATATAACGAACTTCACATCTGATATATCGAACTGGGCGTGCCTAGAATGGCCGCCAAAATGCATGGTCTCAGAGCGGCGATTGAGATGTTGATTGGCCGCGACCACTGAGCAAAGGCTGCGACTGATACATTGCGCCTCGTAGAGAGTGACACGACGCCCGACACTTTCCGTAACTGTTTCCGACGCGCGGAACTCACGACAGAACCCGCCCAATCAGTGAGTTCGGACCAAGTCGGCAGCTCGCCAACCTTCCCGATGCTGTGCCGAAAGGAGTGCTCTTCGAAGATTTTCTGAGTGTCGACGACGACGTTGCTGTCACTGTAAGCCCCTCGGACGCGGGCACCGTCAGCAGCACCGTTGTAATGGTGATGAAAACCACCGAGGAGGGAGAGGATGTCATGAAGTGCTTTCGGCAGTCGATGTCCTCCGCCAATATTTCTTCGATATTGAAGGACACGGACTCAAACTGCTGCAAACAATGTCTCGTGTAAAGAATGCTGTGCTAGTTGACGCTGCCAAAACGAAAGGGAAAACAAAAATCATTGCTTTTTTTTAGGAAGTAGGAAGTTAAGTCGGAAAGCTTTATCATTTGCAATAAATCGATTGTTTTGGTAAATTATGCTGTTGGGCTAGTTTTTTTTTTTTTTTTTTTGGCGGGGACGATTACCTGTTTCTCTCAGAGTCTAGGGCTGATGAGCTCCAACTAGATGTCTGCCAAAATCGAGCGCTAGAAACGAGGACAGAAAAAACGAAGAACGACGAGACAGATGCGCTACTAACAACTGATTTATTCCAAGGAAAGACAGGGATATAAGTAGCTTGTCTACAAACGCACAAACATACACAAAGAATAATAGATCTAAAAAAGATACTATAAAAACAACATAGCCACCGCTGAAGACAACATTCGCACCTTTTTATCGCATGTTGTCCAGGATCCGGTACTCCTTTGAAAACTGCGCGAAGCGTATTTTATAAAAAAACAAAACAAAAAAAAAAACAGCGCAGGCTGTATCAGTGAAGCATCGCTATCACTGTTTTCGAAGGAGTACCGGATCCTACATAACATGCGATAAAAAGGTGTGATTGTTGTCTTCAGCTGTGTCTATTTTGTTTTTATAGTATCTTTTTTAGATCTATTATCCTTTGTGTATGTTTTTGCGTCTGTAGACAAGATACGTATATCCCTGTCTTTCCTTGGAATAAATCAGTTGTTAGTAGCGCACCTGCCTCGTCGTTCTTCGTTTTTTCTGTCCTCGTTTGTAGCGCTCGATTTTCCTTAATCAATTGTTTTGTGTATGGTAATGGCATACTTTATTTTGTTCGCTTCTGCAAGCGGAGATGGCAAGGGGATTCCCGCGTATTGCGAACTCGTAACAATATACTCGTTATAGGCGGGTTCGGTAATATCGAATTATTGGGTATATCGAACTAATCGCGGTGCATATTACAGTTCCCTATAATCGGGTTTGACTGTAGAATACGTCAGTTATGTCTACTACGAAATAACTCCAAAACCTCCTATGAACTCCTTACAAGAAACGGATAATTTATGGCCAATAGGTTGAGCTTTGATTGCAGGTACAAAGCAAGTGCTTTCTACCAGGCGCCATTCTCGGAGATGATAACCCTTAACGGCATGTCTACCTTGTGGGTCTTCCAATTCAAAAATACATCGAAGCTCTTGGCAGTTTTCACACTTTTTAAAACCTGGCGCGACTCAAGTGTCGTACGAAGCTTTTTTGCTTCAGATTTCAGGTTGCAAAATGAGGCATTTCAGGTTTAAAAGTGAAGCACGAAAGTGTGACTGTGGCGGAGGGATCACGTAGAGCACTTAAAGGGGTCATTCAGGCAAAATGCGTTTGTTTTATTCAAAAGATTTCGTGTTTTATAGTGCCCCCAGCGCTTGCCCGGAAGCAAACGATGCTTTATTCAGTGAGAATTTAATCGTGTGCAATGACATCACAAGAACAGGTCTTCAAGCTGCTGCGGAGCCTTGTTTACCGTTAGTGAACATAGATGGCGCCACCACACCGCGGCGGGTCGTTTACTGCCTTTGCTTTGTTTTTGACCGTATTTGTACGTGCCTTGTTTTGGTTAAGGTAGAAAATAATCGCTTCGTGAAACATTGGGTATGCTCGACAAATGCGGTCACGTAAGACACGGTCGCTTACACCAATCGGCCAGTGTCGTCTGAGACAACTTCTAAGAGCCGCAGTGCTGTGCACCTAAAACAAGCATAGTGTCCGCAGAACCAACGGCAGTGCGTATCGGTACTTCCATGTTTACGTATACTTTCATAACTTCCACTATTTACCCCAGCATTCTTACTGCTCTAAAAAAGAATTAGCCCTAATTTAAGCGCAAATAGCTCGTTCGGCAAGCTCATAAGCCCTGCCTCATTTGCGTTTGCGGTTGCCGCCTCAGCCAATCGCACAGCAGGCACATATGGCTTTCTGGGTTCTGTTTCGGGAAATGAGTTAGTGGGTCGCATGGCCATTTTCTTTTCTCCTAATTCTATGGCTCATTTGAGCGAAGTTTAAGTTACAAGAGGTGTCAGTATGTTTATAACGGGGCAATCTTTCGAATGAACCGAGCTTGTGTTTTGCCTTCACGGCCCATTTAAAGGGAACCTGCAACACTTTAGTTGTTAAACGCTTTCACTCTTTCCTTTGCGTCTGGAACCACTGTGAAAGCTATAGTTAGCCCGAGCACAGAGCGGCACTGCGTGATTTGCTCGTCGCACCAGATACGCCTTCCATTTCTGCTTTGTTTTTGTGGCTTTTTTTTGAAGTTGCTATAGAAAGCTTTCATTGCTGCAACTGAAGGAAAACCGGCCAACAGCCGCTACATGGCCTTAGCCGTCGAAGAACGTCAAGACCAGAAAAGAAAGAAAGATCTTTTGAGCGAGTTTACAAGTTATCTGATGGGCATAGAGCAGTAAGTTTTGGCTGAGGTACTTTGCGACCCCCTAACCTAAGTACTGGGTGTGTTGGGTGAGTACGTTCTGCAAGCATTTAAGATTTCAAAAAAAAGTTGAAAAAAGTGTTGCCGGGTCTCTTTAAGAACGGTCCAATTGAACTAGAAATAAAGTGCAACAGAGTAGTGGTTTGGGTGAGTTGGTTTGTGGCGAAGTTTCAAAGCACAGCACAAGACGAGGGGCGACAACAAAAGGAAGACACATACTGCACTAACTTTCAACTTTGTCGCGAAACCCAACCACCACAAATATACTAGCTAAACCGTTCCTTAATTCGCTCACTTGACGTCCCCACCAGGTGTTGCATGCCCTGCCAAGCTAAAATTGTTACTGTGTTAGCAATACAAGAGCCATGACTGCAAAATGTGACCGGCGTCGTTCCAGGGCCACAAGAGGGAGAGGGGGTGGAGCTTCTCTCCAATTTCCGCCACTCACAAACACGCACACACATATACAGGGTGATAAAAGTTAAGTCGACGGGTTGATTAAAAATTACGTACTTATATGTACGTGAAGAACACCTCTACAGTGTTGTTATGCACCCAGAGGGACATGGAATGAGGGGGTAACTATAGATGTCGGTGGATTAATCAACTAAAATTGAATAATTAACATTTTATTGGCTGCAGTAAGAAGACATGTTTCTATTGAAAAGTTAGACGCAATCTTGTATCTACGCAGTTTCATTGGGCAGAATTCTTCTAGCATATCTGTACTCCGAGATATCGAACTGCGAAGGTTAATTGCCGTTCGCATGATTACGCATGCAAGGCAGCGAGGACTGGCACAAAGCTCCTCCCTTTTGTGACGTGCCTGCTGTGTACGGTGTTTAGTTTGACAACGAACGGGGTGGAGGCATAGGCAAAACTGATAACCGGCACCCTTTCAGTCTTGGCTGGCGTTCTCGCAATCTGCTGTACTCGGAATCGCTATCGAAACTCAGAACAAAGGGGAGGAGCTTTGCGCCGGTCTTGACTGATGACTGATTGTAGGGTTTAACGCGCCGACGCAGCGCAGGCGATGAGGCGCGCCGTAGTGGAGGGCTCCGGATTAATTTTGACCACCTGGGGATCTTTATCGTGCGCCGAAATCTCGTACACACGGGCGTTTTTGGTTTTCGCCTCCATCAGAAAAGCGGCCGCCGCAGCCGGGAATCGAACCCGCGACCTCGTGCTCAGCAGCGCAACGCCTTAACCACTGAGCCAGATTCTGCCAAATGAAACTGCGTAGAAACACGATTGCGTCTAACTTTTTAATAAAAACATGCCTGCTTTCTGCAGGCACTAAAAAGTTAATTATTCAATTTTAGTTAATTAAGGTACCGACACCAATAATTACCACCTCATTATGTGTCTCCCTGGGCGCGTAACCGCACTGTAGAGGTGGTATTCACGTGTGTTTAAGCGCCTAATTTAAAAAAAAAAACCTGTCGACTTAATTTTGATCACCATGTATCAGTCAAACCCGATTATAACGAACCCGGATAGAGCGAATTACGCTATATATCGAACAAAAGCAAATCTCTTACGAAAATGCATGCGAAGCATATTCCTTAGAAATAAGTTTACATCGGATATATCGAACTCGGCGCACCTACAATTGCCACCGAAATGCCTGTCTCGGAGCGGTGATTAAATCCTGATTGGTCACTATTGAGACGTTGAGCCTCGCATGGGCCGACGTGACGCCCGACACACTCCGTAACTGTTTCCGACTCACGGGATTCACGACGGAGCCCATCCAGCCAACGACTCCAGACCAAGACGGAATAATCGGCGAACTGCACGAAGAGCTCGCCAACATTACAGATGCTGTGCCGAAAGGAGTGTCCTCGGAGGATTTCTTGAGTGTTGGCGACGATGTTGCCGTCACTGTGAGCCCCTCGAGCGCACACACCGTCACCGATCACATGACAGGTGGTGCTGCGGAAAGCACTGAAGAGACTGAGGATGCCACAACGTAAAGCCGTCCGACGCTTTATGAAGCGCTTTTGCCTTGTCGATGTTCTCCGTCAATATTGCTCCGATATTGAAGGACACGGCCTTGTACTGGTGCAAACGATGTCTCGTGTAGAGAACCGCCAAACCGAAAGTAAAAAACAAAAATCACCCCTTTCTTGCGAAGTAGGAAGTTAAGGCGGAAAGTAGCTTTACTGAATGCAATAAATGGATTGTTTTGTGTTTTTTGTGTAAGGTAATGGCATACTTTATGTGTTCGTTCCGTTATGTGCGAATGGCAGGGGGTTGGGGGGGGGGGGGGGGGGCGGTGTCCCGCGTATTGCGAATTCGCAACGAAAATATTTGTTATAGACGGGTTCAGCTATATCGAATTATTGGATATATAGAGATAATCGCGGCGCATATTGCAGTTCGCTATAACCGGTTTTGACTGTATGTATTCTTTATTCGCTCTCCCTTGTCTGTAACGAGGCTGCATTGTACCTTATAACACACGGTGCCCCGCCGTGTACATGCTCCGGCGAAGTTTTTCTAAGCAAACATCAAGCACTTCACCTTTACATTTCTTTTTAATCGACTGCAGGCATGACCTGCATAATAAACGATGCGCTGCCTTCACGGCGCGGCCTCCGACACGTGCACGCCACGTGTACACTATTGATTGCCGGATGGAATGAACAGGCTTCCTTTGTTGCAAGGGGACATGTTAAACGATGTTCCGAGCCAATTTATACGTCCCTTTTTGTAACTTCTTTGTTCGCTTTTTCCCCTCCTTGAAAGATCGAGCCAAAAATGAAAAAAAAAAAAATACAATACAGAGTTCTATTTATGCTTCGTTCGTTGAATTTCATGAGTGCGTGGCACGTCGCAGCAAGCGCTTTTCTTTAGCTTTGAGCCGGAGGTTGCCTAATAGGGTTTGAAGTGCATACGATCATTTTGGAGCAGGTCGGGGTCGAGATAGTTGTTATGTTTTGTAATTTATTTTTTCGACAGAAGTTCGTAACAGTACGTGTTTCAGTGACTGAGGCGTGCTGGTGCGTATGTCGATTATGATGATGATGACAATGCTGTTTGTTTGTTTGTTTGTTTGTTTGTTTGTTTGTTTGCGTTACCCTCAGGGCTCGAGGGCGTTATATAGGGGAGTGGGAACACACAGTAACAGAGACAAAAGCAGCGAAAGAACAAGAATAAGAATTACGAATAAAAAAGTTACGAAAACAGTTTGGTTACGGCAGAATAAAAACAAACTCATTGCTGGTTTCAGCTACGGACCAAGGAAGGTGATTATAACTTACACACGTGCTTGGGACAAATGAATCCTGAAAAAAGGTTTTTACGAAACAATGTAACGGCAACTTTGGACTGATGGTCGATACAGGGCGACATGTAAAACGGGCTGGCCAGTAGCCTGTTTCTGAATATGGGATGATAATGATAAATCTTGGGAAACAAGCATAAGCGGAAAACGCTTCTATGACGTTCTAGAAGGGCCAATGAGAGGCTTGCTTTCATTGATGCAGCACTAGATGTGCGGTGATAATATGAAAGTATTAAATGCGATGCTCGATTGTGAACGCTAACTCCAAACGCTGGCCGCATACTTCAATTTTGGACGTAGCAATATAGAGTAGAGTAGCAATATAGAGTAGCAATTTCAAGGAACTAGAAGCCTGATTAAAGTTTAGCCCGAGATACGTCAAGGTGCGAGTTGTGTTAACTAACACAATTTACCAGGATTGTGTAGATTATATGTGAACGCCTAGGTATTTATAGGACAAGACACCTTCAAGGGGATATTGTTAATAGAATAACAGAACGTGTGGGTTTTAATTCGAGAAATATGCTTGCTTTTTACGTTTATCAATACTTAGTCCCATTTTCCAGAGCTCACACCAGGGCAAAACACGGTTAACATCGGGCCGAAGTGTAATCACTGACAATTTCATGGTATATTCGCAATCGCAGTCGAAAAGACAGGTAGATGAAGAAATATTTGTCGTTGAATCATTTATGTATTAATTAGAAACAGCAATGTCCCCAATACAAAACCATGTGGAACCCCTGAATTAGCTGGAGGAAAAGCCGAGTAATGCTATTAACAGTTACAAACTGATATCGGTTAGTCAGGAAACAGTGAAACCATGCAAGTACGTTAGGGTCTGTGTTTAGACTTGAAAGTTTCGAAAGCAATAATTCATGAGCGGTTGTATCAAACGCTTTAGCAAAATAGAGGAATATGCCGTCTGTAATAAACCCGCGATCAAGAACAGTACGAAAATCATGCGTAAACCATATTAGCCATGTTTCACTCGAGACCGATTTACAAAATCAATGTTGAAACTTAATGAAAAATGAATGAAAAATGAAATGAACATCCACGGGACATGCGTGAACGCTTGCATACAGTAACAATTAAAATAAGTAGAGATGGAGAATGCAGAAAAAAAACACAGAATAAAAGACATTGGCACGCTCCTCAGCTGGGACAGCGAAGTCATCTGGATATTTAAGAGCTACAGCTACATTAGTGCTTTCATTAACGATGTTCCAGAAATGTTTGGGATTGTTTATTAGCATATTGGGTAGTGCCTTAATAAAGAACGTGTGCTTTGCGTCTTTAAGCATCACTTTATATTGGGTAGCTGCAGCTAGATAAGAATCCCAGCGTGTTTTACTGTTCGACATTTTTATTGAGCGAAACAGGCGCTTTTTCTTGTTGCGCAGTCTTTTCAGGGGCTTATTAAACCATGGTGCCTGGTTGCTAGAGGTAACGGTCCTGACCGGAACAAACTTCTCATTTAAAGAGGCAACCCTCTCTGTGTAAATGAAATCCAGATATTATTAACAGAACGCTGCGAAAAATCGATCAAGTAACTGTTTAAAAACAGCAAGTTCTCCATTAATAGCGCTAAAATGCGCTTTTCCGTAATCTCTAATTTGTTTCGGATGTGTTGAACGGGAATGTAGGGGGAAATGTAGTATGAAATGAAGCCGTGAATGATCACCTAATCCGTTTAAGTAAGATATCGGAGAAACGTTTTCTTGCAAGGTAGTGAGTACAAGGTCTAGTGTACTAGATTTCGTCGGTGTAATACGGGTTGCTTGAGTGACAAGCTGACAGCGATTGAAATCGGCACACAAACCAAGAAAGCTTTTGCCCTCACTCGGAAATGTGCTAAGTTGGGGAGGTACGTTGGACCAAACAATATGGGGATAGCTTAAGTCGCCAACGAAAACAATAGGAACACTAGGAAAGCGAGCGACAATGGTATTAAGAACGTCATGCAATTTATCTGTAAATGTGGGTGTGGATGACAGTAGACGATAACACACACTTAAACTGAGTCTCTTGGCGCTCTTCGCCCAAGTTGGTCGTGCGCCAGTAACATCCAAACATCGTTTGCATCAAAATGAGTCTCCTAAAGTGCATGTCTATTTCCACCCCCAAACATACCCTGGTAGTATGGGCAGCAAAATAACTGAACTTATGCACAACTGCGATCCACACCTCTATCCTCTGTCATGACGATGAACATTGAAGCTTTTGCTGCAGCTGAAAATCTCACTGCTACAAACTTTCCAAGAAAGCCAACTTTCTGTTAGATTAACAATATCGGCATCGCACGAATCAATGATGGAGTTCAGATCGCCGCGCGTGCTTTAGGTTTTCTTAGGTTCAGCGCAATAAAGCCCCAATTTCGATCGATATCAGATCACCCATAACATTTAACAAAATTATTTTGTTCAGAGCAATTCGAATGTTAACGCCTTCTCACTCGCAGAATCATTTTAAAACGCATATTAATAATATGCTAATGAACACATTACATTTCTGGACATCACAGCTTGATTTTTCGTAACTTTCCCGCCAGCAAACCAAGCAACTTACAAAAAGTATTAGCAGTGGCTTAGCTCGGCTATGCGAGGATATACGTAGCATGGGCTAAGGTTCAGCTGGTTATCCTTAGGTTTCCTGGTTGTCTAGGATACCGCTGATAAAACGATTTCCAATCCAATCCAAACCAATTCAATCCAGTCTGATCCAGTACAGTCCAGTCCAGTCCATTCCAATCAAGTCGCGGCGGCTCCGGCGCGCCAGCTGGGCGCCGGGAGACGTCACTGCTCCTCGCGCATGCGCAGCACGGCTCTCCAGGAGCCACGCGAAACTGCTCAACCTCGGCCAGTGTAGCTCACGCTACAAAACACATGACGACAGAGTGGCATCTTAGCCTGAGCCCTGCCCGCACATGAGAGTTCAAGGGCTGAAGATGAAATTCTTCCTTTGTCCTCTGTGGCTTCTGGAACCCCATATTTTTAACATCGTTTAGAAAGGTGAAGTGGCAACGCCCTATACAGTCGTCGCAAAGCAGCTTCTTTTCAGTAACGCAAGCGCACCGAAGAATGGAAACAACCAGGGTCTTGAGATTGGAGAGACCGGAGCTGTCGCCGCGGTGGGCGGGCTTCGAGATTTTCGCGGAACACGTCATACGCTGTGAAAGCGCTAAGCACTTCCTCGTCCGCGGGCTGAACACTTCTCGAGAGTGTTATTCCTGTATGCCGTGCACTCGAGACGCGGGCCTCAAGGCTTGCGCCAATAACAGCCTGGAGACATTCATAGGCCGCCCAAAGGCTCTGAGCTCCTTGGAACCCGAATGTATACGGCAATTCGTCGCTGGGAACGAAAAGTCAGCAGCTGAGCCGCGCATGCGCTGCAGGCACCAGCTTTTGGCGGGGAATTACCACTTAGGTGAGAAGGCCTGCGTGGTTCTTTCCCCTACAACTTCTTTATTGTAGCCCGCCAACAAGAACACCATACTTCAATCAACGGCGTCTTCCTTCCATTTTCGATCATTCACAAGAATTAGACGGAAAGGCAAGACCTGTCAGTACTTGTCCCGATTGCTTAACTATGTGGCGTTTTCTTAATTCCTTCGCCATCCTTCTGTTGGCTTCACCACCTAGATGAGAATCCCGAGTGACTTGTGTACCACAACCCCCCCTTTACGCTTAGTGTACTGGCTACCTCGTAACTGTTTCGACGACATTCCCCATTTCAAGCCACCTAGAAAGACGAACATAGCCAGCAGAATTGCTAATCACCTGAAACAATGTTCGACCCTGTTTGTCTTGGGGGTGTTTCCCTTTATTCCTGTCCTCCTAATTCCTCTCCTCCGTACAATTTTCCTCCTCCTGAGCTCACCGCGGCGTCGCCGGCGGCAGAGCAAAGAAAGCCGCCCCGCTGCTTCTCCCCGCGAGGCGAGCGCATA
>NW_027526225.1:110509246-110536726 GCF_048455015.1 Haemaphysalis longicornis
CGAGCGCATAAGCGTTCGCCGCGGAGCGGAGGAACCGAAGGCCTCGAAGCCGGCCGCGGTCGCATCGCGGCGGGGCCGACGAAGAACAGGCTAATCTGGCTTTTCAACCCCGCCATTCGAATGCGCACCGTGCTCCTCGAGAGGCTGAGCGAGGAATGGATGAGGAAGAGGAGGCGGAGATGGAGACGGAAGGGAAAAGAAGAGGAGCCCGTCGTCATCTGCGCCCTTTTCATCCGCAAATCCTACGCGGACGGCAGTGAGCAAAGCTAATAGAAAAGCCGCCTCCGTGATAGGCAGGCAGGCCGTCGACGAAGGGCACGCGGATGAGAAAGGGAGGGAGAGAGGGAGAAGGGGGAAGGAGGTGAGGAGAAGTCAGTCAAGTCCAAAACAAACAACGCTCCGGGCAAGAGAAGGGCAGATAGAGAAAGAGAGAGAGAGAGGGGGGGAGAAAAAAAAGAACTGCATAATCAGCACGAGGCGAAGGAGAAGAAAAAAAGAGGAAAGGAAAGAAATCTTGAGGAGGGGGAGGGGGGAACGACGACAAGCAGTCTTGACGCGCGGCTGAGAACACCGCCGTCTTGGCGGCTTGTTCTCTTTTCAGCGGGCTGGCTATACAGCCCGCTCGAAAGCGAAGAGGCAGGAACAAAAGCAAGAGGAGGCCGCGGCGGATAAAGAGACCGAGGAAGAAACGATGACAGCACAAGTTTTCCCTCCGGCGCTCCGCGCCCGAGGCGCTCCCGTGACTGGAAACAAAAGTAAAACAGAGAGAAAGAAAGCGTAAATGAGAACTACGGGGCTCTGCTTGGGGGGGTAGGGAGAGGCTTTCGCTGGCTGTACCCACCCGCCAGTGGCGGCTCTCTGGCAAAAGAAAACGCTTTCTTCTTTCCGCTCAATTAACGCGTGGAACGTTTTGAAGAAGCGCTGCCTTTCGGGTCGCGGCGCTGCAATTCGGTCGGGGCGCCAGCCACCGTCGTTAGGAGGGCATTAAGCGCCGACAGAGGCGGGCTCCCCCCCTTTCTCCCCTTCAAACGTTTGTCTGTCCCGAGCTTGGCGCGAATATCGTCGGGAACAGGCTATTCAGCCCCCCCCCCCCTTTTCCCCCCTTTTTGGTTTCGCCCGTGTAGCGGTGAGGTTACCAAATGTTGCGAGGGGAACGAACGGTATCCGGCTGAGCGCAGACGGTTGCAGCAACCGAAGAAACCCTCCCCTCCTCCCGTGTTTCGGCTGCACCGCCACGCGTTATGCAAACATTGTTGACGCGGGAGTTTTTCGCACGAGCTTAAACTGGGCCCGGGAGCACGCAGTTAGCTGTGCGAAGAAAAGTATAGAATAAACAGCCGTGCGCAAAAAAAAAAAAAAAAAAAAAAAAAATCTGCGTAGACTTTGTACTGTTTTATGTAACTCGATGGATTCCATCGGTGCATCCAAAGGTGAAACGGGGTGGACGGCAGGGAGAGAAAAAATTACGAGTCATTTCAAAGTTTAAGAATAATCCGGATGTAATTTGTTAATTTTTCTGTTGCTAGGTAAGGGTAAATATATACAGCTTTCCATTTTCCTTGTTCACTGTTGCCATCACTCTCCAAGATGCATATTTGGCTCGCGTTTTCGTGTTCCCCGGCGATAAGGTCATTGATCTTCGAACACGTGTCCTAGCTTTAAATTAGCTTTGAGCCTGTTGCCTACCGGAAGAAACAGACACGCACAGAGTATGTCAACCACTAGAATTAAGGCCAGTACGCCTAGATACGATCGTCTGGAACGTCGGAAAAGGGGGGGTTGCTAGCTTCACTCATCACCTGCGCCAACGAGTCGTGTCTACTCCGTTGCGTATAGCCATCTATGCCGGCGTAACCTTGACATTTTTTTCTTCCTTCTACTATTTTACATTTTCCTTTATCCGCTTAAGCCCCCTCAAAGAATAATTTATAAGAATGATTGTGCGACAAGAATAAAAATAAGTATATAGCGGCACATCGCCACGCAAGACCCCCGCAAGACGAAAACGCGGTGGCTGACGCGTAGCCCTGGGCTCATTAAATCATCGTCTCATCTACTGTGGTCGCCTCAGGTATCCTGCGGCAACGTAATAACATTATTAAAAGACGGCGCGAAAGATGACACCGTCGGAGTGTGGCTTAAATCTCAAAAAGTAATTGAATGACGGCCCGCTGCTGGGAAGTACAAAGTTGAAAAAAATATGATAGCAAAGATGTAAATTAATTAAGGAGAGATACAAAAACAATAAGAACTAGCACTTACTGATATGTGAATCACATTGAGAAATACAGACGGGCATACAGGGTGTCCCAACTATCATGCACCAAGATTTTAAAAAAGAGTAATGGCGTAACTCGAACAAAACCTAGTGGATAATGTTTGCAGTACTGTGGAGAAGCGGACAGCATTTTTTTCGTTAATGAGACTTAATTAATTCATTGTAATTAATTATCTAACTCGCGAAGTACTGTCCTAATCACTAAAGTGTCAATGAGGCACTTGTAGGTACCCGGGAGGGGCATCTAACTGCGGTATTTTCAGCAGCGAACTAATTGCGTACACATTTATTCTGACTGATAAAGAAAATCCGCGAAATATGAAAAATACCACGTGACGGCGCGTCCGCGCGCATCGTAAAGCAACGCCCTCAAACAGGCTGCCTCTGAGTTAGCCAGAATGAAATAAACAAAAGAAAGAAAGAAGAAATCGCCACCGAGTTTGTGCCTTATCTGCACACGCGCCTTATCAAGGTGATGCGCTGTCTCTTCGGGTGGGTAACACCGGAAGCAGTTGCTTTCAATCAGCTTATTTGGGGACGCTGCTTTACAATGCGCGCGGATGCGCCGTCACGTGGTATTTTTCATATTTCGCGGGTTTTCTTTATCAGTCAGAATAAATGAGTACGCAATTAGTTTGTCGCTGAAAATACCGCAGTTAGATGCCCCTCGTCGATACCTACAAATGCCTCATTGACACTTCAGTGATTAGGACAGTAATTATCGAGTTAGATAATTCATTAGAAATAATTAGTTAAGTCTCATTAACGAAAAAATGAGTCACCGCTTCTTCACAACACTGCAAACATTATCCAATAGGTTTTCTTCGAGTTACGCCATTACTCTTTTTTTAAAACTTGGTGCATGATAGCTGGGACACCCTGTATAAACTTTTATGCCACCATTCACGGAGCTTCGTCACAATCCTCTAGCTACATCACTGGAAACTAAGTTGGTTTAGTTCACATTGCGTCGCCGTCTGATTACGCCACTAAAAGTTAAAAGCTGCAGCAGTGAGAGACGTCTTCAAAATCTTCCAAAATCCTTTCTTCATCTTCAATGTGCACGCTTAGTAACTTAGGATGGCACTACGCAACACCGCGTGCTTGACAAAAAAAAAAAAGGATGCTTCAGTGCAATACTTTCTTTTCACATTCGGTCTCCAAACGAGGATGGAAATGGGAGGAAATCTGACGAGAAGCCTCGGTTTCTCGGAAAAGCGGTGGCGAGGATTTGAGCGAAGCACCGTCGTTCGTGGTGAAATGGGAAGGTTAAAAGGGGCGCACAGTCGTCGCGACAACGGGATATTCACGGCATTGCACGGTCCCGTGCCTTCGCAATTGGGGGCAAAAACGACCGTCGCCGTGGGGGCGCGGGTGAGGCCGAAGAGTCGAGAAGCGACGGGGAGGCGATGAGAGAGGAGAACACGAGGCACAAAGGTGTTCTCCAAAGCAGGGCGCGAGCGCTCGAAAATCACTGCTTGACGGCATTTCGCTGACAAAGAAGAAACTAGAGGCAGTCGTTTGCGCCATCCAAAGCAATTTAACTGCGTGATGTGCCAAGTACTATTTGAATACAGTTTTCGGCAATGCTGAACTTGGACCGTTTCTTTGAATAGGAATTCTCTTAGGACACGTATGCTCTCCCGCGTTTGGAGGCTACGAGTTTCTAAAAGTTGTAAACCTTGAAGAGTCCGGCAACGTGAATAGCGGGAAACGAGTGTGATACACCAGAGAATTCTTTTGCGAAGAACGCTCACCAACACGGTGTTGCAAGACAACGATAACGGGGGCGAAAAACTGTGGACAAAAACTTAAGTGGTTCTTGTGGTATTGGAAAGGTGTACGCGTACATTACTCTTAAACGAAAGGTGAACGCCAGAACGGGGCAGCATTGCCTTGTGGGTTTAATAGGAACCTTTAGCTGGACACGAGAACAGTGTTCGTCAATGCTTACTTACTCATGAATGAAAATAAAGAGAAATATGAGGTTTGCTTTGTCGCGCCTATCATATAGACAGAGCAGCAGTGTTGAGTCGAGCGGTCCTCAGTTAGGAAGGTGATGCTCGCGAGGGAAGCGATGTCTAACATTCAATAACCATTATTTTTATTTTACCAATAAAAATTACACGTTGCAGCTTACGCATGCTAATCTAGACAACTGAGGCTTGTACTGCGGTGGCTCTTCGGCTTAGGCGTTGGGCTGCTGAGCACGAGGTCGCGGGTTCAATTCCCGGCCGCGGCAGCCGCTTTACTGATGGAGGCGAAAAACAAATCCTCCCGTGTGTACAAGATTTCGGCGCACGTTAAAGATTTCCAGGTGATCAAAATTAATCCGGAGCCCTCCACTACGGCGTGCCTCATCACCTGCGATGCGTCGGCGCGTCAAACCCCACAATCAATCAATCAATCAATCAATCAATCAATCAATCAATCAATCAATCAATCAATCAATCAATCAATCAATCAATCAATCAATCAATCAATCAATCAATCAATCAATCAATCAATCAATCAATCAATCAATCAATCAATCAATCAATCAATCAATCAATCAATCAATCAATCAATCAATCAATCAATCAATCAATCAATCAATCAATCAATCAATCAATCAATCAGTTTGGTTCGGTCCCGGCTACGGTGGGCATTTTTTCTGAAGGGGGCAAAAAACGAAAACGCATACGAATTTAATCCGTAGCCCAGCGTTACGGCGTGCCTCATAGCGCAAGTGTGCCTCTCCAGCGCGTAAAACTATCAAAACCACAGCTTTCTTAAAATTTGTATATTGGTGAAAATTTCTGATCGCTTCACAGACAGCGCGCTAAATTCAGAATACTCGTTTTTTAAAAGCTCCATGAAAGAGACACAACAGGCGCTCTTTTTCGCACTAAGTTACGCCTAGACGCGCTACAAACGTGCAACCGAGGTTGTTACGATCGGTGAACGTGGGCGCAATTTGGCGCAACACCAACATTTTTCTGCTACCTCGTTTTATAAAATCCCCTCCGCCCTTTCAATGAATCATCAAATAGCTTAAGTATTAGTCACTTGCACACACTACAACGTTGCGATTGCATATGTACAGTACGTCGTTTTTCCCACGTTAGGGATATATTACTGCGAAGCAGTATACCTTTCGGCAAGAAACAGCGCATAGAAACTGAACGGAAGACCGAGAAAAAGACAAACACGGGTGCTGTGTTTGTCTCTTGCCCGTGTTTGTCTCTCTCTCGTCTTCCGTTCAGTTTCTTTGCGCTGGTTCTAGCCATGAGTATGATCAACTAGCCCGTCTTCTCACTCTAGTACACTATACCTTACCAACCAAGGAAATTTTCGTGTCCAGGTCAGAACAAAACGCCAGGCTAAATGAAAGAAATTGATGGAACCGCTAGGAATCCAGCCTGGACCATAATAGAGAAACTGAGCGACAGCCCGTCGTCTTACCAACTAAGCAACGCCCACACAAAGAGACGGGGAGACAGACGGTGTACTGAACGAGCACAGCGGCGGGTCTACAACCTGCGCTCATTCAAAGCTCTCGCGTGAAGTGCAAACCACATAATGTATGACAACGGTGTTCACGTGATTTGGATTAGAGGCGAACGGAAGAGTGTCTGGGGAGGGCGGGGACGGCGCTCTTTGGCGGCAACGCATGAAACAAGAGTGAGTGGGTGGGGGGGTCTGTGAGAGAGATGACGCCGCAGCCGCGTGTGCCACCCTCCTTCTCACCCATCGCCAGACGCTCCTCTCCGTTTTCTTTCTTCCGTCGCTGCGCCGTTCAGTCACTCGACCGGTCACGCGGACGCCGCTCCTGCGAAACCGAGGTAACGGCTGCCAGAGTGTCTGGTTTCACTCTTTGTAGAGCCACGTGTGTGAATTCAAGTGATGTAGCACGGCAAATCGTTGTTGGTGTCGATTAAAACTTCGCATTCCAACCCCATTTACAGCGTGGATGGGAGCCAATTTTTTTATTTTAAACATTTGAGTAGCTGAATAAATTGTAGCTGAACGAAAAATATCGAAGGGCAGCCCACACAACACGCAGTGATTGCTAATTACTTTGGTGGTAGAACCGTGAGTTATCATTTTAATACTCGGTAAAGCGTATGTGAGACACTCTGTTACAACTTACGAGTACTCATCGCTTACAGCCTCGCTCTAGCTAGAGCTTTATTTAAGCTGGCTTCTTCTGACGCACACATGTCTTACAGGCAAAGCACGCTCTGCAGGCACATTCAAAGAGGCCTGTGGGTCGCTCTAGTGCAAGAACGCAGATGAATGGAGGGGTGTGGTGAAGTACCGTGGTTTATATTTTATGGCGCAGCCAGTTGTCGCCCTTGCGTGGGCTGAGTCTTATCGCCGTTGTCGTGACCTAGCGAGCGAAGGCTGGACGGACGAGTGAAGGAACGACGAAAGAAAGCAAAGGAGAGTGTCGCGAAATTGGGAGGCGAGGGCGTTTCGCCGAGGCGGCGTGAGCCAGCGCTCTCCGAAAGTGTGCGGTGGGGGAGGGGGCAGTATGTTGTGTTCGCACGAGGTGCTGGACGGCACGACCCTTGGCGAAAACGTGAGGGGGGCCGTGCGCGTGACTATGATGTGCGTTCGCCTAATTAAGACGCCGTTCGCGGTCCCTTCCTGAGACGCACTTCACGCCGCCGACGCAGAGGCTCATCATCGCTGCCGTCGAGAGAACGCACGAGTGAGTGCTGCCTTAGCGCACTGCTTCTGAGTCCAAATATCGCATTAGGGAGTATCGTAATCGCCAGCAAATGTTTTTTGAAAGTGCAAGAAAAACAAACTGGAGGTGGCGAGAATACAAAAACAAACAAAAAGTATCTAGAAGAGCGTATGGGGACCGGAACGAAATCAATGATTTGGTGAAGGATGTGGAAGAACGTGGAATAAGGAAACAACACGCGTAGAAAATATCAATAGATTGCATCTGTACGTAGATAGAATGTAACACGGGATCCACATCATGTTCGAATTTTAATTCCTTTACATAATTTTCACTATTTCTACACTCACTTACTTTTTGCGGCCGGAGCGAGCACCTTTATATGCTCTGAGACAAAATTAGCTTGACATTGAGACGAAAGCCCGTCTGCCGTCCACAAAGCTGAACCATTCCTTCTTCTACGGCTCTTTCATTTTCTTTATATTCTTTGCCTGCGCCCAGGATTCGCCTACTAATTAGACAGAAGATCAGGGTAATGCCACTACCACAACACATTCACCCAATTTAGAATAAAGCTCGCCGAATCACACGAGCCAGGGTCATGAACATAAAATATAACCAAGATCCGACTGCAAGGTGCACTGACGCATCTCCTTATCTTAAGCGGCCAGCCCACGCGGTATGAGTCACCAAATTAACAGGTCAAGAAGTGACCTGCCTCACCGGCGGTACAGTACAGACAAAAACCCCAGAGGAAGTGGCCATCGCCTAAGCCGCAACGACTAGTGAGGATACCATCACAATGCTTACGGATTCGCAATCAGCGTGCCGCAGTTATCTACGGGAACGCATATCCAAAACAGCTCTCCGCATCCTCGAAACCACGGGTCAGCTATCCGAGATAGAAATCGTCTGGGTACCAGGACACACATCCCTCGCAGGTTGTAAGGCGGCCCATGCCGCTACCCACGCGCATGTACAGCGCGCCATTATCTACGAGAGATAAACATCGCCTGATGCTCCCAAGACAGAACCTCTCGTAAAATATGGAGATATTGTGGCCCACTATCGCCAAAGCAGAAGAGTATTCACGGCTCCACATCCCTAGTTATCCAGACAAGAAGCCACCAGCATCCGACGAATACCAACTCCTATCCTCATTGCACCCTTCTTCGCGCCATCTACCCCACCCAGCCACCTGTAATTTCTGTCCCTTACCCGGCACCCCATACCATCAAGTATGGGAGTGCGGACATACCCTAGGCCTACCCCCCAACCCTCCCTCCTCGCACGAGCAGTGGGTGGCCTGCCTGAAAAGTCCGTACCCTGGGGCCCAGCGCATACTGGTGAATAGGGCCTGGACTGCCAGCCAAGGCCAGCGAATCCCGGACTCGCCCCCTACCGGGCGGGTGCCCTAACAGCAGCACCAGCGCTCGGGAAATAAACATTTATTCCTCTTCCTCTTCTCTTTCTAGCGCCCCTCCCACGTTGTTCCCCTCCGGTTTCTCCCTTCCGATCATAAACACGGTGGAAGTTTGCACGAGTCAATTCAATTTTACCGCGTTCCCCTGCTCACGCGCAATCTACTAGATCCTTTGGTTACTGTTGCCCTTGTAATGCCGCCACAGGGTGTAGGGTCGCGCACGAGCACTTTTCGTATTTATGTGTGAAAACATTTTTTCAGGGCGTATTTTTTATTTGCTATCGCAAAAATCAAGTATCCTTGCATCTTTAATACACTACATATATCACTTATGTATTGATGTTTTCCCTCAAACATGCCTGCCGGTTTTTTTTTCTCTGAACAATGTTGACAAGAATGAAGGCTTCCACCAGATTTATAGTTTGGAAGTGTTTTCCCTATATAAACGTCTCGTTCAAGAATTCTTTGAAATTTTGACTGGGCGGCTGAATCTAGGCACAGTTGTACAATAGCATTCCGCCTGCTGTACATAGTTAACCTGATTGTGCTGACCCTTGTCAGTGTCTGTATACACCTGTACGCAGTGTACACGAATGTTCTGTTTTTGGTTTAAGGTTGTGTGTGTGGGGTAAAAAAAAAACGCTTTGTGTAAGACAGATATACAGACCGACCAAATTTCTTTCCTTTAAGTAGCCCAAGAAAGGCCATCTTCTATAAAAATAGCAGGAAGTATTTGCAGATACAGCCTGCTTGCCCACCATTTGAGGCCCAGTAATGACAGAGATCTCTTGCCGTTTACAGATACGTAGAATGTTCGTTCACGCGACTAACCTACCAAAAGGCCAAGGAAAGGACTGCCTATGGTCAAACGGGATACTTTTACTAATAATAATGGTAATCGTAGTCACCACAACCACGAGCAACGTTGTCAATATAACTAGCACGGCCACCTCCACTACTATCACCCCAGTAACAAAACATTAGTGATAGTTAACCTACGGACATTTACTTTTGGTCGAACGCTTATTTGGTGGATTTTAACCCCTCTTAGGCTGTCTAGTAAAGTAAAGTAAAGATTTTATTTTTCAGCAGATAGCGCTACAATGTCTGCGGTAGGGGCGGGAGATAAAGGCATTCAGTAGCTGACAAGGGCTTCTGATAAGAGCTCCCAAGGGCCTGACAAGGGCTCTTAGTCTGACCAGTGGAAGATGCGGAACGGAGGATCATCACTTTTGAGAAAACCCTAGCCCACAAAGGGCTAACCCTTTGTGCGAGGTCACCCTGGGTGTCTCAAAGTCCGATACAAAAACGTAGACAAAGTATATAAGTTTGCTTCCCGCATTACAATTGTTTTCGGCTATGTTTGAGACATTCGTGATTTTATTCAATGCCGCCCTGATCTCTGAAGCAGCGCGTGCTACGCAAGGCTAATAACTCCCGCACCATCAGCCACATGTATGACTAGGGTTGTTCGTTTTCGGGTAAAGCCCGATTTTACCTGATTCTTACACCCCGAACATGTTGCAGGAGATTCGGGTTAAACTCGATGTCACCCCGAATGGACCTTTTCAAAGGAGCGATCAGCGCAATTGCGGTCTGACATTCCGCCGTTCTTAACCAGTGCTTGCAGGAAGCAAACCCCACAAGCACAACTTTCGAACTCATTGAGCACTGACATGACTGTACCACTCGCTACCCCATGCTGGCAAATGCTGCACTGACATTGTTGTGCCAGCTAATGGAAGCTGTGATGTCGACAGAACTTGCTCCCGGCTGAGATACGTTCAACGATCGGACAGGTCTCGAATTGAGACAGACATGCTGAGCATGCAGATGATAATGTATGTAAGCAAGGATGAGGGAACAATCGATGACCAGCTTTTCGTGAATAAAGTGTCTCATTTGATAGAAGTTATCAATGCTATTTACTGTCATTATTTATTCATTTCCGAACAAATGCCAAGTTTCGGAGAACCCTGAAGTCCCCCCGATTGCCAGCTTGAAATAATCACTAATTTTAACGCGTTGGAGTTTATAAGCTCGTGATACCCTGTAAAACAACTTGAGTGTATTCAAATAAACTTCTTACATCTATCGATTTAACCCGAAAAAAACCCGAATTTCGGAATGATTTCACAAAAACACCCCATTTTCCCCCGAATATCAGTTGAAAAAATAGCACCCGATTTTTATTCCCCGATTTAAAAAAAAATATAAAACCCGAAAACGAACAACCCTATAATATAGAGGGTTGGTATCGGTAGAACAGCGCCATAATGATTCGGTTAACTGATCGGTTCGCGCTTGTCCCTGAATTCAATTTGAGATAATTAGCGTTGCTATTCTGGACGCGCCCGTTTTCAAAAAATTCCGTGAGCGTAACGAAGGCTGGCTAATAACTTCCCCTGGGACCGACAGCAATCTTCAGGAAGAAGGCTATCTCTGGTATTGGAGAGATAAATGATGCCCTAAGTTCGTCTAAGAAAAGCGTTGGGTTTAATTTCGAAGTCTACGGCGGGGCTCGCATCGTCTGGAAATATGGCCCTAGCAACCGCTTGTTATACAAGTTCGTGACTCAGAAAGCGCCAGGAATAGAGGCCTCCGACGGGACGAGCACGTCGATCAAGGGGTCGCAATCTTAAAATGCCGCCCTCGCCTCACGTGGAGCTTTTCCCAGGCGAATGTGGTCGGTTATTAATGGTTCGTCTGGGCCGTGGCGTATGCGGTACGGTTGTTGCGCACGCTAGGCATGCCCTTAACTATCTACGGAACCATTTTCACGGGGAAAGCAGCGCCACATCTGCACTGCAATGACCGTGTTCGTGGTGTGCGGACTTCAAGATGTCCCGCTTTGTCATTTATGGGGAGGCTAAGCTGAGATTTTGCTTCCTCAGAATTTCATTTTTGCTGTCCTGAATCCGTTACCGT
The DNA here is from genome assembly GCF_048455015.1 of Haemaphysalis longicornis. Taxonomy (NCBI): domain Eukaryota; kingdom Metazoa; phylum Arthropoda; class Arachnida; order Ixodida; family Ixodidae; genus Haemaphysalis; species Haemaphysalis longicornis. The sequence continues at coordinate 110,520,551 of NW_027526225.1, forward strand.
ATAAAAATAAATAAATAAATAAATAAAGATATATATATATATATATATATATATATATATATATATATATATATATATATATATATATATATATATATATATATTATATATATATATATATATATATATATATATATATATATATATAGCGAACGAATCAGAAATGGGAAATGAAGGGCTCAGTGAATTAAGACAGAATAAGGGTTGGCAGTCAAGAAAACCTCGGAAGGCAAAGGGGGAATACGTTAGGTCATAGAAAGAAATAAAGACACACACACACACACACACACACACACACACAAACACACACACACACACACACACACACACACACACACACACACACACACACACACACACACACAAATATATGAAGAATTTTTTGAGTCAGAAAGGAAGTGGTGGAAAATGCCCGCCGGGTGGGATCCGAACCCACGACCTCCAGAATACCAGTCTGGTGCGATGATCACTACGCTACCGGTGGGGCTGTTTCCCCACCACTTTCTCGGGTATTTATGTTAAGGTATTTTTTGTTTCCTGCACTTGGGGGTGGTAGCCAGCGCCACTCGGACTACTCGGGGTGAAGGGGACCCTTTATATATATATATATATATATATATATATATATATATATATATATATATATATATATATATATATATATATATATAGTCGTGAAGTGGAGTCCTTAGTTGCTGCAGGAATACGCACAAAGTAGAAGTACGCTCTTCGGAGACTTTATTTCCAACGTTTCGACCTGAGACAGGTCTTCCTCAGGAATGAAAGCTTTGGGTAAAATCGTACGGACTCAGAGTGGGGGCGGCACCCCGAAACACAAGCCACATGGGAACCACACCCAAAGCTTTCATTCCTGAGGAAGACCTGTCTCAGGTCGAAACGTTGGAAATAAAGTCTCCGAAGAGTGTACTTCTACTTTGTGTATATATATACATATATATATATATATATATATATATATATATATATATATATATATATATATATATATATATATATATATATATATATATATATATATATATATAAGTTCGCCCGGCACAAGTTTGCCCTGTTAACAGGTTAACAGGGCGAAGTTGTGCCGGCAAACACTGGCGATCCACAACTAGAGCAAGCGAGCTTGGACTTCTTTCTCTTCTGTCCACCAGTGAGAACATACAAATTACAAGAAACAGCCCGTTAGCCGGTCGGAGATTGCGCCCACAAGAATAAAGTCGTGGCATTGCTCCCCCTCCTAGTTGGCATCGGCCCGATGCCAGGGAAGCAAAACGAAAAACATGCACGTAGATGTTCAGTGATGGGCGATTGTCAGGGCACGGAAGCTTGCATACGTGCCCGTTACAGCCTATATTACGGCAACACACTCTTTTTCTGTAGCCAAATAGTTGCGTTCAGCTTTAGACAGTGTGCGACTTGTATAGGCTATACAACTTTCTCGGCACCCTGCTGCCACTGAACCAAGATAGCACCGATGTCGACGTTACTGGCGTCAGTTCTGATTTCGGTGTCACTATCTTCATCGAAGTGTGCCAAGATTGGGGCCGTTTGCAGGCGGCTACGTAGTTCATCAAATGCCACTTTCTGCTCTTCTGTCCAAACGAAGGGCAAGTCTGCTCTTGTAAGGCGCGTGAGTGGCGCCGCAATTCCGGAGAACCCTTCTACAAAGCGTCTGTAATAGCCACAGAGACCTAGGAAGCGTCCGACAGTTTTTTTTTGTCGGTTGGTACTGGAAAAGAGCTCATGGCCGCTGTTTTTTCCGGATCTGGGCGGCCGCCTTGAGCAGTAATCATGTGTTCAAAAAATTTTAGCTCCGGGAATCCAAGGTGGCATTTTTGAGGCTTAATATTCAGCTCGGCACAGCGGATTGCTTTCAAAACTCTTCGCAGTCGTGTTAGATGTTCTTCGAAAGAACTAGAAAACATGACTACATCATCCAAGTAAACAAGGCTAGTCTGCCACTTCAGTTCAGCGAGAACGGTATCCATCATACGCTGGAACGTTGCGGGGGTAGAACAGAGGCCAAATGGAAGGACTTTAAATTCGTAGGCCACCGGGTGTTACGAATGCTGTTTTCTCACGGGATTTTTCATCAACTTCAATTTGCCAATAACCAGATTTTAAGCCCAGGGAAGAGAAGAATTTAGCGTTACGTAGACGGTCCAACGTATCATCTATTCGGGGAAATGGATAAACATAGCGTTTAGTGACACTGTTCAAATTGCGATAGTCTACGCAAAAGCGAAGCGTATTGTCCTTTTTCTTTACCAGTACAACTGGTGAGGCCTACGGACCTTCAGATGGTTGGATAACGTCGTCGGTGAGCATCTCTTTGACCTGTGTCTTAAGGGTCTCACTCTCTTTAGGCGACACGTGGTAGGGTTGTTCACGCATAGGTAAAGTGGATTCATCAGTCACGATGCGATGCTGCGCGATTGGGAGTACGGCGCACTTTGGAAGAAGTGGCGAAACAGTCGGCAAAGTCGTGCACTAGACATTTTAAGACGTTTTTCTGAGTGGTCGGGAGGTCGCTATTTATTTCAACTGGTATGTCGGGGTCACCTGCCAGCGAATCAAGAGGCAGTGTCCTGAGCGCGCCAACGTACGTAACGTCAGCGACTTCCTCAATGAATGCGTTTGTAGTGCCTTTCGCAATATGTCGACGTTCGTTGAAAAAACTGGTGACCAAAACTTGAGTGCAACGTTCGTTGAAAAAATTGGTGACCAAAACCATCCATTGCGCGCAGGTTGACAAATCCTCTAGCTAAAGAAATACCCCTATCCAGCAATAACTGAATGTTGCCTTCAGCGATGCCTTCACAATCAGCGAATGTGTCATTTTTTACCATTACAAAGAGGCTAGAACGGGCAGGCAGCGTGACGTCGTCGTCGTCAGCAATGCGTAGCGCTCCATCGCGCTTGTCTTCGATGTTGCTTGCTATGACTACCTTTGTCGAGAAGCTAATTTTCGATTTTGGCAGGTCGATAACTGCCCCGTTTGTCTGCAGAAAGTCCATGCCGAGAATTAAGTCCCTCGAGCAATCAGGGAGCACAATAAAGTCGTTAACGTAGGCGACACCGTGAATTTTTATGCGCGCAGTACACCTACCCACCCGGGGGATCAGATTGTTTGCAGCAGTGCGAACTTGCAGGCCAGTCCAGGGTGTGATGACGTTCTTTAGCGTAGAACCCAGAGTTTCACTGATGACTGAACGATCAGCACCAGTATCGGCCAATGCAGTCGTCGTACAGCCATCGATATCTACCAGCCCTTCGCAGGTTATCGGTTGGGTTAAACAAGTTTCACGTGCTGGCTGCTCGTCGTCTCGTCGTAGGGGTCGTTGCAGGGGGGAATCTTGGCAGTTTGTACATCAGCGGCTTCACCTCCAGAAGTCGCTGGTCTCAGCTTCCGCCACCTTCCGGGCTACCAGAGGGACGACTGGCAGAGTCTGAGGCGAACCGAGGGCTGGAGGACCTGCGTCGCATCGGGGACGGGGACCTAGACTGGGGGTGTTGCGGCGAAAAAACGTTATGGTGTCCGGCGATGTAGTCCGCGATTTCTGGGGGTCTCTGTCCGTTTTGCGGCCGTGGTGCATTCGGCGGTAATCCACGCAGACCAGCTCGGCGATAGAGGCAGGTCCGGTAGATATGCCCTGCTTCCCCGCAGTGGAAGCAGAGAGGCGTGTTGTCAGGGGTGCACCACAGGTCGCTCTTCCGGCGGCTTGTTTCTGTCTAGTTGGGTGTACGTGGCGTCAGGTCCAGGGTACGTTGCGATGCGACCGAGGCAACGATAGGAGGAGCGCCATAGACGGGCTGCCGCAAGGCTGCTGCATATGAGGAGCGGGGTTCATCCTTCCGGAACACGTCAACTTGTTCTCGTACCCGCACAGCCTGCCTTCCCTCCTCCCTAACTAGTTCTGCTATGGACAGCGGAGCCGGTGGCACCTGTCCCTGCTGCAGCCTTTGAAGCTCTTCGCGAACAAACTGTCTCACGAGCTCCCGGAGACCGAGGCTGTCCACCCCGGATCCGTTGGACAGGACTGGTTCGTTGCGACTGTAGTGCCGATCCCTTAGGTGGAACGCCCTTTCCATCGTGGTAGCCTCGTGGACGAATTCGGCAGCCGTTCTCGGGGGACTCCGCATCTGCCCGGCGAAGATGTCTTGCTTGACGCCGCTCATGAGATGTCGAACGTTCGTGTTGTCGGTCATTGAGGGGTCGGCGCGCCTAAAAAGACGAGCCATGTGTTCGGCGTAAATGGCGACGCTTTCGTTCGGGCGCTGGTTTCGGGCTTGAAGGGCAGCCTCAGCCTCCTCCTTGAGATCACTGTTTAGGTAGGTCGCTAGTTACCGTTGGCGAAACTCATACCAAGACGACAGCGTGGATTCATTATTTTCATACCAGGTTCGCCCGTTTTCGTCCAGTGAAAAGTACACATTTCGCAGCTTAAATCTGTTGTCCCAGCCGTTAAACATTGCCACGCGCTCGAAGTGGTCAAGCCAATCTTCCGCGTCTTTATGAGGCTCTCCGTAAAAGACTTTTGGTGACCGCTGCTGCTGAACCACGTACTGAAAAGGGCTGCCCGTCATGTTCACAGCGCCAGTGTCCCGTCCTGCCATCCTGGTCGTGCGATTAGGTAAAAAACCGCACTCCGCTGGAAGTCCGAGTAGACGACCGCTGGTTCGCCCGTGGACGGGCGAAACCTCGACTTGAATTGGCGACCCTGAGCTGTGCGTCCTTGATGGATGGGGTATCATGTACCCAGCTCCTCCACCACTTATGCAACGATAAACTCCAGTAAGGAGAGTAAAAGCGGTTATTAACAGGGTGAACTTGTGCAGGAACAGCTACAGCAAGCGAGCCTGGACTTATTTCTCCTCTGTCCACCGGTGAGCACATGCCCATTACAAGAAACAGCCCCGTTAGCCGTTCGGGGATTGCGCCCACAATAATTAAGTCGCGGCAATATATATATAACACGTTTACGTGCTCCCAAATGCATGAAAAGAAAAGAGAATACAAACAAAATGGGTCAATTTTTGCGTGTTACTCTAGATACCTTTAGAGCATTTATTGAAATCTATGGCTGGACGGACGCCCGTCTGGTCGGGGTGGGTCATGATACAACGGGGAATAAAAACGTCGACCAAAAAATATATTTCGTAAAATAAAAGACGTTGCGGCTCCCACACGGGAGCCAGCATTTATTTTGCCGCACATAATAGGAAAAGGGGTATGAATAGATGATGAGGAAAGGTGATCAGATGAACATGAAAAGTGTCGCTTCACGGATGAAGTCTAGAACGATCGTGTGACCGCTGTATACATGCAATGTAAACGGATGCTTCGTCTATGCGGAGGACCGTCGCCGCAAGATGACGCATCCTGCATGTACGCGAGACGAAACAGGACGGCAGTAAACAAGTATGTGTTACGCAATGAAGTGAGTAACGTAACCGCAATCAATTCTTTCCTGGTTGCCAACTATACATTTTGTCGCGGAATTTTTACCAAGCTTCGGGTTCGATATAGCTTTCATCGAAACTGCCTGACGTCAAAATCGATCAAAATTGGAGTTCGGCAGTAACATCGAAACCACAGGCGGGCCAGATGAAGGCATTTATTTCTTAAACCTCAAATGCTTCCTGCTTGAAGAAAAAGTTTAGCGCAGAGGTTTTAACACCGTTTGAGACATTCTCTATCAAATTCCTAGTCATGGTCTCATCCACAAAAGCTTACTCTCAACGTCAGCTCCCTTTATCTTGATCTTACCCCGCAGGCGCTCATCGCCAGGTTCGGAAGCCGCATTACCGCGAGCAATGGCTTCCAGCCCCCTACGCTGTAACAGCCCCGGTGCACTTAGTTGAGGAACTATGCGATGGCAGGGAAATGGCTATTCAATATATCGGCATCGCGGGATTCAGACTTGCCGGGGACAGATTCAAGGTTCGGGACACTGGTTCGGCGCACCGCCCCAAATGGCTCTCATTAGAAGAGGCCGATGAGAGCGCCTGGCTCGGCTTCGATAAGGGCCGCCGCGTATCGAGCGTCGAGCCGATCGAGCTCCTATACGGCCTGGAGGTCCCCCAGCGCCATGCTATAAGGTATTGGGGGACTCCTCGCAATGAGTGCGCCGCGCCGTCGGAGCCCATTGTAAGCGGTGCCGGAACTCCGGCAGTCCACTCGGCAAACTCAGTTACGCGCGATTAAGTTGCAGAGATGTACTCTCGGACGCGGGGTTTTGGTTAATCCCGCAGTGATACGCTGGGGGGGGGGGGCTAAAGTTTAACGTTACCCACGGCTTGTCATGAACGCGTTATGCGTGGGAAGACCGGAGTGGAACGACACACGTGGAGATAGTAATCTCATTCGGGGGAAGTTCTCCCATTCGCAAGGCGACAAATCGCTCCGCTGCTTCCATGAATGTTCAGAAGAAATGGCGCATCGGTTTGCAGTAATTAAAAGAAACCGGGTATGGTGTAACCAACCGAATAACGAAGTCTTTTTGCACGTGATTGACCCGGAGTTGAAATCAAGACTTCCAAGACAGCTCCCTCGTAACCTAGAGACACGACTGAACTCGGTTTACACCAACAGTTACCTTTTTCTCTTCACCCTATTTAATCTTGCCATGCTGAAGGTCCACAGAAAATTATGCAAGATTGCGGACATTAAAGTCTCCCTTTACGCAGATGATATCACAATTTGGATCAACAAGGGAAGTCCAGGTCACATCCAAGACACCTGCAATTGGCCCTGAATGCAGTAGGAAGAGCAGCCCACAACATAGGACTAGAATGCTCAGCAGAGAAAATGGAACTCTTAGTAGTGCACAATCCTCGATGGAAGCCCCCCACCATACACCTAAGCCACAAAAACCACGGCATAAACCCCAAGCCCTCCATAAAAATTATGGGCCTCCACATACAAAGTGACGGCGGAAGACACAGAGCGGGGAGCCAAGTCATACAGCAGTGTGAGCAGACCTTAGACATGATGAGAAGAGTGTCAAACAGAAATAAAGGGCTCAAGGAAGGAGACTTAATCCGCCTCAGGGACGCCCTCATTACCACCCGCATCAGATATCAAGCCCCTTACATAAACCTCACCAAAACATTAGAAAATCGGCTGGATACACTAATCAGGAAAGCAACAAAACTTGCCCTAGGAATTCCCTTCAGCGCCAGCACAACGAAGCTTCTCAGCACAGGGACTCTCCATACCACCGAAGAAATTATAACCACACAGCGTCACAACCAACTAATACGGCTAAACAGCAGTCACTCGGGACGAGCTATACTCACAGAACTCGGATACCAACCAAGCCCCACCCAGGTCGCTACAACCCCCATCAAGCAAGACATCCTCAAGCACATACAGGTGGCACCCATCCCACGGCACATGGACAAAGAAAGGAATCCATCTCGACGACAAAGTAGAGCGGCATTTTATTCAAAGAAGGTTGTCAGAGATCTCCACCAAAAAAAAAAAAAAAACATATTCACGGATGCAGCCAAGAGAGGACCTATGTGTGGAATAGCCTATACGAACCTCAAAGAAGACGAATACACGATGCACACCAGCTGTACCACTCCGGAAGAAGCTGAAATACTAGCCATAGCACTCGCAATCGGCCAAACGATGATCCCTACCACACTTACAAATATTTACACGGACTCCAAGATGGCATGTCACCTACTTGCAAGCGGAATCACCTTTCCATCTGCACTGCAACTTTTAGCCACAGGAAGAGGACAGGCCAGAATTCACTGGGTACCTGGGTACATGGGATTAGCTGGGAACGAACGAGCCAATCAACTCGCCCGTGAAGCACTCATCCGGGCTCCCGCTGACCATGTATGTACCCTGAAATCTCACCCCCAACGTCGTATCAAAATGAGACAGTACCTCCACGAGAGGATGGAGTATCCACCCCCCCATCCTTTGTTGGACAGAGAAGAACAAACACTACTCAGACAAGCGAAAACAAACACACTACAAACTCCGGCATGGGTACACCGCCTAAGGCATGGCACCACCCACCAGCCCACCCCTCCCAGTGCAGCCACTGCAACGCCACACTTAAGCAAGAACATATATTGTGGGAGTGCACTAACACCTCAGCACTCAGAACACATCACACTAAGGAGTGGCTGGCTACCGCCTGCAATCACCAAGATCAACGGGACCTGGTGGCCTTCATCTGAAGGGCTACCAGCAGCTGCCTGGACGGAGGCGGCTGACGGATGCCACCCCAACCACTGCGATAATAGACAAAAAATAAAGTTTTCTCTCTCTCTCTCTCCTCGGACTGACGATCAACCAGCACTGCGACAACTGTTCTTCTGTAGAAACCGTTGAACATATTTTATTAGAATGAGTGGCGTACTTGGCACCAAGATTCTGTTTTTTTGAAGGTATTGAACGCCGAGTTCAAGGGCCAGTAACTCTGACCATTCCAGGACCATGAACTTGCCCCTGAAAGCAGGCTCAGGCTCTGAAATTTTGTTTTCTTATTTGGAGGACAATGGTGGCATTTTAAAATTATTAATTCTGTTACACAATCTGAAAAAATAGTCCGTCAAGCACGTCAAGCCACGTCAGTGTTCTTTTTTTTCTCTTTCTGCCCACCTCTTTCTAGGGCCTGTTTTCCCTGCATCCCCAACCCCTAGCAGAGAAGCATGCAGGCGATTACAAACGCCGTCAAAACTCCGCTTTTTCAATAAAGAGCCTTCTCTCTTCTCTATCTGAATATTCAGCGCTACTCTTCTTTTCTACAGCACAAGGCCTGAGGGCATGTCAAGTTTACTAAGCCCTTCATGTACGCAGTGCTCGAAGCATTGCAAAGTAGCTTTGTGAGCGAATTTCTGGAGGTTTTTGTGTAAAACAATACGTTGAATGTGCGTACAGTAGTAAATTGGTAAACAAGAATAGTTTAAACGGGACCGCTATGTCGAAAACGCAAACGAAAAGCTATTTTGTTAACGGAACTACGATTTCGTCATTCCAGATAAACGAAACACTGTTGCCAGGTATGGGCACCCAGTAGGCGGACTCGCAATGTATCCACTTAGAATTAGGGCCTAACAAGAGGACGGCTGCCCAGTCGCAAAACACGACAAAAAATTCTGTCACACAATAGACATTTCTGTTGTACAACAGGAATATCTGTCGTAGAACAGGGATCTGTGTTGTGGCTACAGGATGGTCTGTTGTGCGACAGAAATCTCTGTAGTAGAACTGCAGAATGTCTGTCGCACGACAGAGATTTATGTTGTACATACAACAGAACGTCCCATTCCCTTACAGGGTAATACAGGGCATTCTGTTGTGCTTTTTTTTACTGGGTAAGCTTCTCTAAACTACTGCTCTGTCGGGACGACAAAATAGGGAAACGCGAAGCTGTCCAAAATCAAGTCCAACAGCAAACGAACCAACCGAGTAGCGGGCGTTACATTGTAATGCACTGCATGTCCCGTCTATGTGGCGTGATCTACTGTGACGATTCATCTCCTGTTGGTCGAGAGTATGACGTACCGGGAGACCGCGCTCTTTATGCGAACACCTGTTTCTTATGTGGACGGCTTACTCCACTGCGATTGTGCTCTCTACTGGTTCTCGGATACGGCCTTCCATGGTTTTTCCGAGCGCTCAACCATCGCGGTCGTTAAACGGAGGGGTGAATTTTCTGTCTGATGTTTCATGTCCGTGCACCCTTCTCCAAATACGAACTGCTTCGACCATGCTGGAATGGCGGAATCGGATAGACATCGGCTTCATAACAATAGATCCAGGTCTGACTCTGACAACGGAAAGAAGAAGATAACTTGATTTCCACAAGGGCCCCCTAGTCTGGAGCTCCCGGGATAGCCGACAGGGCCTTCTCTGCGCGTTCAATGAGTGTCCTTTGCACTTCCGCGCTAGAGTCGGCCAGCTTACTTTCCTATGAAGTGGGGGTGGGATTGGGTATGGGGGGAAGGTTAGGGTTCTGTGTACATGTCCAGAGAGTGTGATAGATGCTAGGGTAGTTCCCGAAGTTACGACACTCGGGGGTACCCGGTAATCGTTGGAATCGGTGTGTGAGGTGTACTGTAGGTAGCGTGTTTGTCTGAATTTGCCTTAGTACAGCGGATTCCCGGCGAGTGAGTGTTTTGTGTGGTGTTGGGTGCTTTTGTCTGTTTTGACGGGTTGTCCGTAGCAGATCCCTGGTGTTAACTGGTTCTTGAGGTCCTGGTTGCGTCCTACGTTCCTTTGAATGTGGAAGTGCATGCTCAGGCACCAGGTGGTTTAACGCTCGGGCGAGTGCGTGTGCACTGCGATTATTTATTTTTTTCTCCTCACTGACGATCATAATCATCGTCAAATAAAATGGAGTTTCTGCAATGCGTTTGGGCGGACTGTCGAGGACATCAGTAAGAGGCTGAAAGCTTTACTAAAGCAGTGGCAAAAGCTTCTACATTCCAAGATTAACTTTTCATTTTATTTAATTTATTCCACCTTAAAGGTCCGAAGGCATTACATAAAGGGGGGCGGGGCGGCGTACGAGGTATAATAAACAACGCAACAAAAATCAAAGGGTCCCAAGGGTAAACATTCAGACAATGATAATACAAAGGGTACAAAAGGCAAAGTGCAAAGTAAGCATTACCAAGTGCAAAGTAAAAGTAAATGTACAAAGGGTAATAAACAATAGTTAAAAGAATTGTAAAAACTGGCAGGGGAACAATAAATTCAGTAAGATTGCGATGTGTGACTTTTTAGTTTATTGCGGAAGGTTTGGCGGTTAATGCATGTGACTATATTATCAGGTAGCTTGTTCCACAATGTCATATCATTGGGAAAGAAGGAGGTAATCATTGCAGACGTGTGCCCATTTATAGGTGCGATAGGGTGGCTGTGGTTTATGCGGGATGAAGTTCTGTGTGATGGTTGTAGCAGGACGTGCTGTGATTGAGAGTGATAATAGAAAGCATGCAGTAGACACAATCGAGAAATGATACGACGAGATTCAAGTGACGGCAGGTTCAATGATTCTTTTAGTGAAGTAACGCTAATATCGTTAGAGTAATGAGAGTAAATAAAATGGACAGCGCGGTTTTGAATCCGTTCTAAATGGTTAGTAAGATAAGTTAGTGAGGGGCGCCAGATTGAGCAAGCATATTCTAATTTCTGCCGCACATAAGTTTCATAAGCCAACTTTTTAATGTCTGGCGAGGCTAATTTTGAGTACCGGAGTAGGTATCCGAAAGTGCGTGAGGGTTCTGAACAGATGATTTGAATATGGGATGACCATGATAGCGGCGATGACAGATGCACTCCGGGACATTTGTATGATAGTGCAGCGCTAATGGGAAGAGACTTCATGGTATAGGTAAACTGTGCTGGGCTCATTTTGCAGGTGAATGACATCATTTCACACTTAGTGAGGTTTAATGGCATAAGTGATTTATCACACCAAGCTACAATAAATATAGATCATGTTGAAGTTTAGCGTTGTCGTCAGGTTTACAGATTGGAAAGTATAAAACGCAGTCATCGGCGAAAAGTCCTAATTTTGTTAGTACACTAGTGGGCAAGTCATTTATGTATATTAGAAAGAGAAGCGGGGAGAGGCAGGTACCCTGGGGGACACCTGACGTTACGTCAGAGAGGGCTGAGTCGTAGTCATTAGAGCTTGTGAACTGCTTCCACTTTTTTTTTAATTTTCTTTCCAGGAAATTATGTTGAGAGGGATTCCAAGGTTGCATAGTTTAGAGAGTAATAGGTTATGAGAGACACGGTCGAATGCTTTAGAGAATTATAAAAATAAGGCGTCGGTTTGAAGATTTTCATCCATGAAGTGAAGTATATCATGTGTGAATTCCGCCAGTTGCGTTTCGCATGATAGTAGTTTCTGGAAACCATGTTGATGATCAAACAAAAAATTGATGGATTCCAGATAAGTCATTAGGTTTGAAGCTATGATATGTTCGAGCATTTCAGATGGGATACTGGTTAAGGAAATAGGTCGGTAGTTTGCTGGGATCACGCGGTTGCCTGATTTAAAAATTGCAATAGCGTTAGCCTTTTTTCAATCGTATGGGACGTTTCCTGTTTGTAATGATTGTGCGAAGATCAAGTAATGTATCTGGCTAGAGACTGAAATGGTACATTCTAGTAATTTACTGTTAATACTGTCGCAGCCCGCCGAAAATGAGACTTCTAGATCGTTACTCAGTTTAAATATTCCTTCCAGAGAGATCTCAATTCTCGGCATCGCTACAGCTGCAGGATCGAGCAATGTTACGGTATCAGTGGCATTAACAGAGGAAAACACAGTCGAAAAGTGGTCATTCAAAGCAGAAGAGCACTGGGCGGCGTCGATTGGTTCTCCGTCAGCATTTCTGAGGTCTAATCGATTAGATTGGGACGTAGGAGAAAGCATACGCCAAAATTTGTTGGGGTTTGATAGAAGAATTGATTATAGGTCATCGGAACAGAATTTGATTTTTGCAGCTTTGAGTTCGGTTAAGCACTATTTGGCGCATGAGCTGTAGCGCTCCCATGTAGTAGAACTTTGGCTTAGGTGAGCCGTTCTGTTCAAGCGTTTCTTTCGGTTACAGAGTAATTTTAGCTTTTAATGCAGAAGCGTAGCTCACCCGTTATTTGACTCGCTTGCAAAAACGTCCAAGGACACCGAAGCACTTGTTAAGAGTTCAGAATGCAATAGCATTGATGCACAATTGACCGTTTAAGACACTTCGTTTCGTAAAGACTTAAACAAATCGCTATTGTTTCTCCAAGCAGCCCGCTGACATTTTTCGGTCATAACGTTCTGAAAATCGCAAACCACACCACTTTTTCTTTTGCGAGTTAAAGGGTGACCAGCAGAAAACGTTGAAAAGCGGGCAACAAAAGCGTGCATTCCGAAACAGGAAATTTTTCATCTGCGGGAGCTTTCCAAGAAAGGATCACCGACGCGTTCAGGGACTGAGATTCCGCAAGCACATCAAACTAGATACCGATTTACTGAAGTGAAGCTCTGGTGAATTTCAATGCTGAAAGCGAACGCAGTTATGCCATCGCGGCTGCTCGTGTGACACATCGACTGCATAAGTTGCCGCTCAAAGAGCGCGTTATCGCTTCCAATAGCGCATTCTACCTGGATCCAAGGTTTGCTTCTTGAAACACACACGGGGCATTTGGGTAAGTGCGAATAAGCGTTTCGCAGTACCGCTTGGCTTTCTCGCTCTACCGGGCCAGCTTTAGACCAAACACCCACAAAGTAGCAACACTGCCTCAAACAAAAGATTATTACTAGTAATTTGATTCGCTAATGTAAGGGGCTGAAGCTTAACACGAAATTATTATTTCATGACTGGGTTTCAAAACAACACCTGTCTGGAAAGTTAGCGTTGACCCAACGGTTGGTGTCAGTAACAAGGCCTTCTTAAGTGGGTGTTGTTTAGAAAACTCAGCTTCCAGGCCCGCCCGTCCAAGCTCCTGTCCTCCCGGAATCCCAACTCCCTCCAGGTATCGAAAAGCGAAATACGAGCGCGCCCGGGAGAATGGCGCGTAGCTGGGCCGTTTCGCGGTGCACGATGGCTTTTTTCCGGCCGAGGGGGCATCCGTAAGACGGATGGCGGCTCGGGCTATGACAAACGGTGCAGCCACCGGCGGCCCTGCGTTCCGTTTCCACTTCCCGCGACGCCGCATCCGCCGACTTAACGCGCCAGTTTGCCGACGTACGGGTTCGGTCTCGGCGTTTTTTTGCTTTTGTTCCAGTAGATTCGTGCTGCGAATACACGCACCGTTACACCCGCCGCCACATAAACCGCGTTGGCGGTTGTTTAAGGCGAGTCCCGGCGTTCTGAGACGACTGCGCCGACTTGACGTTCACTTATTGTGGCTTTCCGCTCCATGGCGGGTCGGGAAGTCTTCTGAAAGGGAGCTGCTGGTTTGCGAAAGACAAAACCGAGGTGTTTATGTTGTTTGTTGCGGAACTGAAACAAAAGGAGTTCCTGACTTAATTCCAACGATATAACTCGTCGTTACCGAATATAAACTGGTCGGCGTCTTTGGGGGAGTTATACTTTAGTCCATTTTGAAATGAAACGTTAATGAGCTTTTAGTGACTAGGAAAGGGGAGGAAAAGTAGTGAAATGGGCTGATGAATGGTGATCGAGGAAAGATGACATAAATGCTTTGCCGTCAAGGATTTTGTGATTTTTTTTATAAACCTCTTTTTTCTTTTACGGGCTACAGAAGCCCGAATGATATTTCTGGAACTGCCGCAATCCCATCAAAAGCTCTGCAACTCTCCTATAGTTGCCGCAAGGCGGCGATGGGACCTTCATGATGTTGATGGTAATTTAGTGAATGTCGAGCTTTAAGCAAAGCCAAGTACATTATTCCGGATAAGGTAACAGTTACAATGGTCGCCCTTTTTCATTGGCGACGTCATCTTTGTGCAAACGCCCTTTGTGTGCGAGTTTTTTTTCTCGTTTTAGAATCGGAGCAGGCTACTTCGTATGATTACTGAATGTCAGTGTTTCTGTGTGCATCTAGTCGATGGAGCAGCAAATGATTATTGTTAAAATAGGCCCCTTTTTGTGCGGCGTTCATCCTGGAGCACGCGGAAACATATTTCTTCTTGCTACATTTGTCGCCAAGCGCAACTTCTCGCCAAACCTGTCAATACCCTTTCAGCGTCGATTCTGTTTACATTTCATGTCAATCCTAGAGTTCTAGTTCGTGCCGAGATTGTTGTGGGAGTTTCTTGTAGACTTTCTTGTTACAGCTTACAAAGCTACAAATGCGCAAAGACGCAAGTTCGCGTTTAACTCGATATCGTGCCTTCCACATCTGCTAATGCATCACGCGCTTCGTCAACTTTGAACGCTGAAGGCCACCTATCGGCCCTCTTGAGGCGAAGGCCTCTAGAGAGTTCCTCATTCCGCGAAAGAACGCCCTCGTCGTTGATGCTGTCCGGTCAAGAAAATGGCCGCCGATGTACACAGGAAAGTAAAACAAGTGTGCTCTTTCTCTCCCTCCCTTCCTCTCTTTTACTCACTCACTCGCTTACCAACTCACTCACCCACTCACCCAATCACTAACTCACTCACCCACCCACCCATGCACCCACCCACCCACACACACCACTCCCTCCCTCCCTACCTCCCACCCTCCTTCCCTTCCGCCCTCCCTCTCTTTTACTCACTCACTAGCTTACCAACTCACTCAGCCACTCACTCAATCACTAACTCACTCAGCCACTCACTCAATCACTAACTCACTCAGCCACTCACTCAATCACTAACTCACTCAGCCACTCACTCAATCACTAACTCACTCAGCCACTCACTCAATCACTAACTCACTCAGCCACTCACTCAATCACTAACTCACTCAGCCACTCACTCAATCACTAACTCACTCAGCCACTCACTCAATCACTAACTCACTCAGCCACTCACTCAATCACTAACTCACTCAGCCACTCACTCAATCACTCACTCAATCACTAACTAACCAACTAACTAACTACTAACTAACTAACTAACTAACTAACTAACTAACTAACTAACTAACTCACTCACTCACTCACTCACTCACTCACTCACTCACTCACCCACTCACCCACTCACCCACTCACCCACTCACTCACTCACTCACTCACTCACTCACTCACTCACTCACTCACTCACTCACTCAAATTTCTTTATCCCGTTCCTTAGTCGAGTTATCGGCCTTCTCCTGCTTCTAATTTCGGCCCTCAGGGGCGATTTTGTTGCACTAGCGGCCACCCGAATGTCATTTCTTCGCGTTGCATTCCCAGCCCAACTCCACTCCTTTGTCTTAATTCGAGCTACGACGACTCTCACCCGAGTTTGCTCCCTCATCCAAGACGCTTGTTTCCGATCCCAAAGCGTTACTTCCATCATTATTCTTCCTATGGCTCGTTAGGCAGACGAAAGTTCTCTTTCGAGCGGCTTACTAAGTCGCCCAGTTTCTGCCCCGTAAATCTTCACAGGGAGTGTACGAATCGGTGACATACCCGGTTTTTTTTATCTTAGAAGCGGCCTACTATTCATTACTCCCAAATGTTTACCGACTGCGCACCAGCCCGTAGTAGTTATAAGCTTGCTTGATTTCCTTCTTATGGCTTGGACCAGTGCTAACAA
>NW_027526225.1:110536826-110711805 GCF_048455015.1 Haemaphysalis longicornis
AAGTAACCACTGGTGTACGCAAGGAGGGCAGACCGCGGCCCCCTGCGAAATTTTCGGTCCACGGGGGGGAGGGGGGGGGGAAAGGGGGGGGGAGGGGGCGGAGGGGGAGAGATGTGACAACAAGGGCACTGACTCGGTTTATTGTCCAATTAGTAAACTGAAAGTTGTTGTTCTTTCGCAAGTGACAACCCAACAAACTCACGTAAATTGGACGTCTGCTCTCAACACGGTCAGCAGTTTTGCGATGCCGTTGTGAATAAAAATGATTTATTACATAGTCGCCTATTGTGTACCCCTCCCCCCCCCCCCCGCCCCCCGAATGCCGATGGTTTTATTGATTTGTGGTTGTTGTTTTTTCGTTGTGTTTCTTTTTACTTTTTTTTCCTTTTTTTTCCGTGTTCCGGCCCCCTGCGAAACGAAATCCTGCGTTCGCCATTGCAAGTAACCAATAAAGTTATGTTCATCTACTCTTTAACTACTCTGAAGGGTGCGCTTTCCGCATACGTATTTAAAGCAGGGTGTCGAACCGGAACCGAACCCGGAGTGAAAACCGGAACCGATCCAGTTTTTTTTTCCGGAACTGAACCCAACACCGAATCGTAATTTTTTGATCCCGCTGAATCCGAACCGGAGCTGAACAGAAAAAATAAATAACGGTTACCGGTTCACAGCGAAACGGTTCGACTACCCTTAGTTGATAATGCGCGCTCTGTGTCATTCTGGGATTTTCTCTTTCACGCACTTTTCCTCTTCAGGTCAATCGCAACACCATCAACACCCTCGTTGTGGTTGCTACATAGAGAAAAGAATGCGCGCCAATGTTGCGATAATATGTTGCTGCTAGTCGCTCGTGCACAAGCTCCGCAAAACAAATGGCCCACTCTCGGCATTCTGGAGGTGAAATGAAGCATCGATTTTACCCTTTTTTCGTTGCGACTGTATAGGAGCAATCGAACCGCAAGATTGCTGCACTGGGCAATGGCGAAGGCTAACGCCCTAATCGTGTTTCCGTGTTGCATTTCAAAATTTGCTTTAAAAAGTCGCAGACTTGGACTTAGTCGCAGACTTAGCAACTGAATTGATTGATTGATTGATTGATTGATTGATTGATTGATTGTAAGGTTTAACGCGCCGACGCAGCGCAGGCGATGAGGCGCGCCGTAGTGGAGGGCTCCGGATTAATTTTGACCACCTGGGGATCTTTAACGTCCGCCGAAATCTCGTACACACGGGCGTTTTTGCTTTTCGCCTCCATCAGAAAAGCGGCCGCCGCGGCCGGGAATCGTACCCGCGACCTCGTGCTCAGCAGCGCAACGCCTTAGCCACTGAGCCACCGCGGCGGGTAGCCACTGAATCACTCTTGCGGATAACTCCACGAGAGTTATCCGCAAGAGTGATTCAGTGGCTAAGCCCCTGGCAAAGGTGCATGTTCGATTACGAACTCCGGTGGCCGTTCATTGTTATAGAAGAAAAAAAGAAAACGTCCATGCGTCGATATTCCGACGCTCCTTAAAGGGGCCATGAGGACAAAATACAAGTTTTATTTATACGAAAGATTTCGTGTTTTATAGTGCTTCTAAAGCTTGTCCGGCAACAAACGATGCCGTATTAACTGATAAACTATTCAATATAGGTTAAAATTTTTATTCCCCCGCCAAATCGTGCGTTTTCGGGACGTAGCAGTGAAGTCAAAACCGCGCGAATAGAAGGTATTCGTTGAAAAGTTTAGCGGTCAATTTCTTCGCTTGGCAACACTGGAAACGGCCACAGACATGGCCGATGCGCCACGGGCATGGACAAGTACCGCCATCCCGCGGAGCCCGACGTAACGAGTGACGGCGCACTCACATGGTTGCATGAAGGAGAAGAGGGGTGCCTGATCTGGGGGCCGTGCGCACAACGTCGCCTAGCAACAGACGCTTGGCCACAGATATGGCGGCGCACTCGCATGGTTGCCTGCATGCATTCCACGCCATTGAATACCGGCCACACAAGCGAAATTGCACTGCGCAATTCGGCTGCAGCGCTGCTTGCCGTCAGTATTCCCAGATGGCGCTACCATACTCATGCACGGAATGTTGTCTGCCGCTGTTTTGGTTTTTGACCGTATTTGCACCTGGCTTGTTTTTGTTACTGCAGAAAGCAATCGTTTCGTGAAACATGGAATATCCTCGACAAACAGGGTCAGGTAAGACGACGTCGCTTACGCCAATCGGCCAGTGCGTGTAAGACAAACAAGCATAGTGCGCGCAGTACCAACAGCAGTGCGCATCGGCACTTCTATGTTTACATGTGCTTTCGTAAGTTCCACTGTTTGTCCCACCATTCTTATTGACATAAAAAAAAGTGCCCTAAATTTAAGCGCAAATAGCTCGTTCGACAAGCTTATAAGCTCTGTCTAATTTGCGTTTGCTTTCGCCGGCCTCCTCCAATCGCAGAGCTGGCTGGTATCTGTTGCGGGGAGTGAGCTAGTGGGTTAGATGGCCATTTTTTCCCGTAATTATATACCCTATTTGAGCGAAGTTTGTGTTAAAAGTGGTGTCAGTGAGATTCTAACGAGGCAATCTTTCGAATGAACCAAACTTGTGTTTTGTCTTCGTGGCCTCTTTAAAGAGATCCAGGTGGTCGAAAGTTTTAGGCCACCCTGCAATACATGGTGCGCCTTGCAGCGCAGGCATATAGCTCCGGGTCGTCAAACGCACCAATATTTTTGAAACGTGTGTTTCCACGAAAAAAAAAAAAAGCCCGATCACTTGGTTCGAAATTATCCAGCGCATAGTTCATACACGAATAATTCTTTTTCTCGTTGTCTTGCACCAATAAATAAGCACAAAGCAAAGAGGCAAGTTTTTCGCTATACGACACTTCCTTTGTCCGAAATGGTTCCTGGTATAATCTTTTGTTTAACCGCCTAGTGCGGCAAAATTTCTACAGGCCATTTCTCGCCTTAAATTGAGGTCAGAAGTTTTTACAAACCACTCTAGTATGCCACAGCAATACAAGTATTAAAAACATTTCGCTGTGCTTTCCAGTTACAAAACTACACAATAATGCAAAGTGTTTAAGAGGTATGTGATAACAAAACAACCTTGGCTTCAATATGAGAAAGTTTGAAGAAAATCAGAAGCAACTATATTTATATTTATTTCTGAAATGGAGCTAAATGCTCGGCTTACTTGTAAGGCGGTGTATTTTTCAGATTGAATCATGTCGAACCATTACCTAAACTCTTCACGAAGAAATTGGCTCCAATCCACACTGTGAAAATGGTTGAAAAGTAAAACTGTGAACGCCCCCCCCCCCCCTTCCCCCTTAACAATTCCACATGTGATGTCACTTCAAACACACGTGGCTTTAGAAAGAGTGAAATCAAAGATTCTGGCAGCTGTTATCAGGGGCTTGCGGGGGCGCCGTCCCGAACGCAGCAGCGTCGGCCGCGGCCGGGCTCGAGCGGCGGACGCCGCCGTTGTAGCCCGGCCGTGCGTCGGAAGAGAGAAAACGGAGAGGAGTGTCTTTCGAAGGGTGAGACAGCGGAACCTAGCCATCCTGATGTGCTTGCTCGGGGCTACACCACCGCGCGACACAAGCATGGACACCGAAACTATTCGGAGTGTGATCTTAGTGATTCCCATTTATACCGATTTAAACTAAATAGTTTCGTAAGCTTGATAATGGCGAGAAAGAACTTTTATAATCGCTAGTCATCAGAACCAGTTGGTCCATTCGTCTTTTGTAATACCTGTTAAAACAAAACCGAATTGTCATTCGCTGCCCCATTTGTGACCAGCAGTGCGCAAAACGTGGTGTTTCTTTAGCGGCCAGATGTCTGTAAGTGGTCTGTACATTTTGTTTTCCCGCCCTCCAAACCAATACTTAACGTATCTTTACCGTACGACCACTTAATTTCGTCGTGTGAGGGTTAATCAAGCCATGTGAAGTAAGCGCGCAATGGACGCGAAGCTGCGCAAATACAGGCCCAACACCGTCGCTGAAGCAGACTACAAAGCCGGCGGAAAGCGCCCGCCGACGCGCCCGCCGGGCGTGGGGAACGCTGGGTAATACCGCCTTACGCCGCGCCATCTACACTGTGCTCCGTCAGTGAAAAGCGCCCTGCACCTCCCCAGCCGCGTTGGGAGTTTCTTGTACCGCACGCCACGAAAAAACCGTTGACTGGTGGAGATAGAAAGCTTTGCTCTAAAAAAATTTACAAACAATACTAAAAAGCTTGAGCTCCCTAGCTTCTATAGATGCGGAAAATTGACATTCGACATTCAGGGAACATATAAAATGTATATTGTTTGTAATTTTTATTAGAATTCCTTTCTTATCGGTCGATTAGAGTGTCGAGAATACAAATATACCCCCCGGGGCGACAGCAGTTGTGTCACAGTTCATGCAATGCCAAAAGCGTGGAACACACATAGCGCTGCCCCATACGCTTTTTCTCACTACGATTCGTTACCTTTGTATTCGTGGAGGGTGAAAAGTGATGCGTATAGCTTGTGTAAGCTATTTTCTGAAATATATGTAGAAGCAGGTACTTGTAAATGTAAGATAAACGTATGCGAGAATGCTTACTGAGCCGATGTTTAAAAAGGGCACTAGATTGATCTATTCGACATTAGTATAACGTTTTTTTACAACAAATGCTGTTGGGTTATGGTGATTTATTATGAGGTTTAACGCGCCGACGCTACGCAGGCGATGACGTGCGCCGTACTGGAGGGCTCCGGATTAATTTGACCACCTTGGGATCTTTAACGTGTGCCGAAATCTCGAACACACGGGCGATTTTGCTTTTCGCCTCTATCAGAAAAGCGGCCGCCGCGTCCGGGAATCGAACCCGCGTCCTAGTGCTCAGCAGCACAACTCAGCCACTGATCCACCGCGGCGGGTCTGGTAGTATGTGTTCCAGTTACGTTTTAGGTCCAATATTTTGCATAGTCGACTCGTTTCTACCGCGAGAAAATGTGCGGGAGTAAACACGACAGCTATCCCCCCTTGTCACTGCCCGGGTTAATTTATATACGGTGACCAGAAGCAAAGGAGCGGGGTTACTGGCACAATCGCCTGAATGATGTGACCGGCTGCCATTCGCCATGCTGGAAAATCTCTTGAGTCGTTTCTAGTGCTTCTCCTGGACAGGACCACGTCGCTTCCATATAACTGCGTTGATTGACTTTGTAACAGGTCGTAGTTCATGATTATTCACCTGATCTTTTTTTTTTTTGCTTCAGAACGATGGATTGCGCAAACCGAAGGTCACGGGTTGGCCCCTCAGCCCGGGCGCGTGCTTCTCTCCACTTGAAGCTTTGCAAAAACGATTATTTTCAGCTTATAAACAGCCATACTACTTCCCTTAGCCTTTCTCAGCCTGATAGGCTGCAAGACTTCCCTTATGATGTATGGGGCGGTCGATGCCCGCAGAAAAAGTTTATGACCCAGCTGAATTAACGGAAAGAAAACTTACCAGTATCCAGTGGTTACAGAAAGGAATTGGTCGAAGCTTCAATAAACGGCTAACAAAAATTTGTATGAACTAACTAACTAACTAACTAACTAACTAACTAACTAACTAACTAACTAACTAACTAACTAACTAACTAACTAACTAACTAACTAACTAACTAGCTAACTAACTAACTAGCTAACTAACTAACAACTAAATAACTAGCTAGCTAACTAAGAACTATCTAACTATCTAGCTAACAACTAACAACTCCCTAACAACTAACAAAGACTAATTAACGATTGACCATCTAACAAATTATAACTAACAAACTAACTTACTAACAACTAACAACGAACTATCTAACAACTAATTAACCAACTAATTAACTAACTAATTAAATAATTAACTAACTAGCTAATTTACTAGCTGTCTACAACTAACCAACCAACCAACCAACTTACTAGCTTACTAGTCAACTTACTAGCTAAACGACTGACAACAACTAACGAGCTAACTGACGAACGAACTATGCAATCAATCAATCAATCAATCAATCAATCAATCGATCAATCAATCAATCAATCAATCAATCAATCAATCAATCAATCAATCAATCAATCAATCAATCAATCAATCAATCAATCAATCCGTTTACGCTGAAATGCAAAACTCAGCTGTCTGTTGCCCCTCTTAGTTTTATGACCAGCACGCCACATTACGCCTTGTTAAAAGGCCGCGACGAAAATTGGGCGTACGGCAATCAGTATTTGCCCCTCCCCCACAGCCCGTTCGCACTCAGGCATGCGCTCGCGCACACGCACACCGAAAAAGGGATGGCGCCTTCAGAAAGGAAGGACTAAAAAGGACAGACGTGACAGGGCAGACAAGAGAAAGATAATTCCCGATATTTGGAAGGAGCACCCCGCAGACTGCCGATCAACGCCAGGCCTCTCGCAGTGAAATGCCGCAAAAATCAGACATTCGCATATAAATGCCTACTTATTGAAATTGGGGATGAGGAAATAAATAGAACGACTTTCGGATCTCTGTGTCCGGGAAAACTTTTGACAGCCGGGGGCCGGAAGAAATGGCAGAAACAAATAGGGGAAGGTTAAGGCAAATAAGGGCTCCGTCGCGTGTCGTGGGCACCCGCATCTGGCGGTTCTGAACTCCCCAGACTCGGACGTGGAAAGAGCAGCTATTTTCGGGGTTGGGGCGTAGCTGCGAAAGGGTCTTTAAAAGTCGCCCTGAACACTTTCGGCGCGCCTGAGTAAAGAGAGTTTTTTCCAGCCTCCGCCCTGCAATACAGAAGGCGCGAGTACCTTTACTGAACTGTACTAAAACTGACGACAGAAATAGCTGAGCGCTTTGTATCGTGTCGTCTCTCTCCAGTCTTCGTTAGTTTTTGCGCAATTGAAGTACAGCAGAAATAGCTGGCTTCGTAAACCACTGACTTGAGCAACATTGAGAACATTTAGTAAGTAGCAAGATACGTGTAGGTAAACGTTTATTGCTCTGGTAGGTTTGCCTTCAAAGCGTGGATTCCAGTGGGTTTGAAAGAGTTGAGACTCTGAAAGAGGTAAGATCTTCTCTGCTTTTGTCCCCTGAACAAAGCTTGACTACCGTATATACACCTTTAAATAACAAAAAAAAAACGTAACCTGGTTGGTTAAAATGTTGCGTTACTGCTGATAGGACTTTATTAGGAGTACTTTCGTGGTGACTATTAAGGCATGAGCTCAGAGGTTGTTTATCTTATCCGATACACTGTTGGTAACACAATGAGCATTCTAGAACAAACGCAGTGTCTAAGAAAGTGCATGAGAAACTTAAATTGTTGTTAGAAACGCATTTGCAGGCTGTGCTATTTTCAATGCAGCCTGTCTGCAGATGTTTGCGAGTCTTGCATGTGGGGCTGCAACAGGCGCCTGTGACAGGTTGCTTAAAAGGACCAATTTTGGCATACGCTAAAAACATTTTGAGGCTTTTGTTTCTTCGATACTTGATCCTTGATGCTTATGCAAATATGCTTTAACTTCCGTGATTACTGGCTCAAATAGGGTAGCATTTACGCAGGATATTTTTTACGTTAAGGAGGATGTTTGAGAATATAGTTTCTAGGACAGGCAGCTGAGCGCTTTTGTTTCGACAGTGTTTAATTTAACATTGCGTCCCTTTTGAGCTTAGACACATGTTCGTAAGCCCGACCAGGGGCCCTGCGGAGACAGTTGTGCTTGCGTTGGTACACTTGAGCTCGTCGAGATGTTGTACATAATCCGTGTCATCACTGCATACCCCCGTAAGTCTGGTAGCTTCTCCGACAAAGATTCATTTTTGTAGTGTCTTGGTAATGGCTTGTAATGTCTAGGTTCTCTATTGGTTTTATAGAGCCCAGGTTTAAGCTTACCATTAGAAAGATGGTAGCGTCCGGGAAGTTCACTTGTTTATCACAGTACTGGCATGAGAATGAATTATTTTGATGCGAGGAAGTAAGATGCGGTACAAAAGTTTCTCGAGTTGTGTGTACGTGTTCCCAGAGAATGAAAATATCGCCTATGCCACGCAGGGTAACCTGGGGCTTAGGAGAGAGATGTTTCAAATAGGTTTCTTCAAGTTGTCCCATAAACATATTGGTGTACGACGGTGCGAAAGGGGTGCCCACGCTGGTTTCAAAAATTTGCAAATAGTAATACAAGTAAAATTTACTGTGGGTGAGGGTTAGAACTAATTTTAGTAGAGTTACGTGCATTTCTGGCGCACATTGGAGGGAATTTTCTGCTAAAGCCTTTGATATAGCATCGGTTCCTTCGAAGAGAAAATTATGCGCATAAAAGACGGCGACGTCGGGTAACTAGAAGGGTGTCCCTAGGTATGCACCCGCTCTTATTTATGGTTACTATTATACGGAGGAAGTTGGGGGGTGGGGGGTTCTGAACAAATGAAGGAATAAGAGCCGGAATGTCTCACAGGTAATGCAGAAAAACCTTTAGCGTGGGGTGTTGCTATTAGAAAATATGGTCTCGCCAGGAATGTCGGCCGTAAACAATAATTCTGCAGATACCTTATGAATTTTATGGAAAAGGAAAAAAAAACCTTGCTTGCTTATTAGTCGCTTTTGTAAAGCCAACGCCGCCTGTATTAACATTGCCTGACGCGTCGCGCGCTTTTCAATGGGAAGGGTAGGGACGCTTAGTTCAGGCACTGATCCGCTATGTGGCGCGTGCCGGCGGACATCTCGCTTTACGTCACTGCTCGCGAGTCGCGAACGCTGCACCCACTTCTACGACGTATGTCTGTCAGCTTGCCTGTTGGGCTTCAAGAGCCGTTTCGCTTACATCTTAGCCGTGACGGGGCGCTAGTTCTGTGGCGCACTGGGGATCTCGTTCAACGTGTCGCTCGCTTCATACTTGCTGCATTTTTCCAAAGATAAAGACGGAGGCGGACTGAAATAGTCTAAGAACGTACTGATTGTTGGGTAGACATATAGCTAACAGAAAACGATATTTTCGGATGGGGGAGCCATTATTTTACTGATATTTTTCTTTCTGGAGTATTTAGAGAAGAAAAAAATGCGTGCCTGTTTTTTGTTCAGGCGCTCACTTCTACGATTACTTTCCAATAATATCACGTGCTTGTAAAATTCAGATAATTATAGGAAACAAAAGGATAAGCAGCTGCGATCCCGCCACGCTGTCCGGGCGCTTCTACAGTACAGTCATCAATTTTAGACGTGCGCACCGATGCGGAGTGCGAACAGGGGGGTCAAAACAATACCTAAATGCGGAGGGGATAGAGGGGGGATGCCCCACTCAGAAAATTTCAGGGCCTGTGATCCGAGTAGATAAGCGCGCAAAGCCGGCATCAGCCTGCGGCAGCGCAAGGGATTTTGCTTCGTGACAAAGGAAGTTTTATCAGTGACAGACCAACACAGACAGGCATGGTGAAAAACAAGAAGGCGTTGGAGCGCCGCCTCGGGAACGCTAAACAAACTTTCCACTATTTTGCATAGTTTCCAAGAAGCGGCGCTGGCTGGCGGACACGAAAGCACGCTGGAAGGCTACGGAGCGGGGAAGGGTAGGAGAGAGCAACAGGAGAGTGGCTGTTTGGCCATTTTTCGCTCACGCGTTAGGCACTGTTTATACAGGCGGCGTTGGTAAAGCTTGTCTTATGAAGGTGGTGTTAAGAACTAAGGCTGGCAATTAAAGGTATCGGCGTAAGGGGATGTCATCTCAATGCGTTGTTTCCGGTACGTGGTATCCGATGTTCCTTACTCCATTCTTCGCTTTTATGGGATATTTCAAAATTTTCATATATATAATAAAGGAAGAATAGCAGTTGTTACCCGCTCGAACTGACCGGGATAACAAATTATATAGATTTCAAACACTACGTACTATCTGCCTCAGATGACGAAAACGTCACCCAGACAGAAAAAAAGAACAAGACAAGAAACCAGCTAGTACGCCCAAGAGTGATACCTTTATTCAAGCGGACCATAAAAGTCAACGTTGTTTCCATATAAGATTTATTTTTGAAATATTTAAATGTTGTGCTTTAAAGAAGATATGGGGGGTCTGACGAAAGAGCAAGGGAACTCAGGGTTTTTTTCATAAGAATAAATGTTAAACAAATTTAGTGGGACACCTCTGCTCCACACACCAGCCTCCATGCTTCCGTACTAAACTCTCCTTGCGTCAATAAGTCCTCGGGGTAAAGTGCAGCCAGTTCGCTTGCTTTCTTCGACATAAGGTGCCAAAAATTAGGACCCCCTAATTGGTGGCCCTGTACATGTAGCCGCCGCAAGACTCTTCCGCATCGGTGCTCCCCGCCTACACGCTTCCCGCCTAAGACGTTTGTTTCGAGGAAACCCCGACGCGTCGCGTTAAGTAAAACGGCGTCTTGTCACTCCTCGGTGGAAAGAAAGAAGCAGGGGCGGAAGGCAGAGGCGCGCTGCGTACACCAAGGCGGGCAGGCAGGCCGCTCGGAGAGGCCACGGCCCCGTCCGTCCGGTCAGCGCGGTGCGCGGCGGCCTGCCGGTTCGTAGTGGCGCCCGAATCGATCTGCCAAGTGGGACAGTGAATTTCGCTTTCGCTAATTGGACTGCCTAATGTCCGGCGGCCGACGATCCGCTGTTCTTCTCCCGCGGATGCGCAGCTCCCCCCTCTGGGGCCTCGAGGCGGCCAGTCGTCTTTGATCTGTCGTCCGTCGCCCTGCCGGACAAGCCGAGCCCCCGCTACAACCAGCGGACTCGCTCGCCTCTGCCCCCCACCCCACGCTCCACTTCGGACGGTGCGCGAGGCCCAGCCCATCGGTCAGCCGGCAGGACAGCCGGAGTCCGGCATTAGTCGGCCGGCTATACGGTGGATGCCACCGACATTGCCCTCGCTGATCTCCAGTCTGTAGTGGGATATTTCGAAATGGGTTAAGAAACCTGACCTCTTACAAAAGGACAGTCGATGGCGCAGAGCGTTGTGGGTTGAATTTTGCAAGGCGTTAAAGGAGAACTGAATGAAAAATTAAACGTCTTTACTAACGTGAAACATTTTGAAGGGCAAAGCATGCAGTGGATAAGTGTATTCTTGGCGCCTGGGCGTTTTTTTCCAACGGAGATGAAACCGTTGTGGAGGGGGGGGGGGGGGGGGGGGGTAGGGGAATACAGCTTTGTTGTAAAGTCCTCTTGTCTTTGAAGCACGAAGCTCTCTAGCGCGAGGTGTAAACGAGTGTTCCGGTGTTTTTTAGTACGCGTTACGTTCTAGCGCGAGGCGTAAACGAGTTTCTCGGTGTTTTAGTACCGTGACTACGTGAGACTAACGACGATTACGACGACGATGACGACGACAAGAGACGCCAATAGCCCCAGCCCTTAGCTAAGGGGATTTTCCCTTTAAAGTGTACTGTTGGACTGTTTATTTTGTTATTTCCTTTTTGATTACCCTCAGTGTCAAGTATTTGTCGACCAGCTACCGTATATGCCACCGACATTGTCTGCGCTGCCTTTGGGGCTCTAGTGGAAAATGTTGATGTATGTCAAGAAAGCCCGGAAGAGGCCTAAGCTCTCATGAAAGCACAGGC
Organism: Haemaphysalis longicornis; assembly: GCF_048455015.1. Lineage (NCBI taxonomy): Eukaryota > Metazoa > Arthropoda > Arachnida > Ixodida > Ixodidae > Haemaphysalis > Haemaphysalis longicornis. Next base: position 110,548,351 of record NW_027526225.1, read on the forward strand.
AATGGAGGAGAGCGTCGCAGACTTTTAAGATGTACGTTTTTATGACGTTAAAGAAGCATTAAATAAAAAATCGAACTATTCTTTTTTTATTTTTATTTGGTTTTCAACTTTGAGGGAATGGTGGCCAAGGTAAGAAATTCAGGGACGCTTGCCCTCACGCCCAAGACTCGAATGACGAAAGTTAGATGAACTTTGCCGGACACATGGTGAAGTTTCAGTATCCCGTTTATTTACATAATGCGGTGCTTGTAATCTTTGTCATATACGAAGAAGACGATGACGCCTTAGATGAAATGGCTTCTTAATCCTTGATGGCTTCTGGAGAATGCGGTGGGCGCGGCGACCTTTCCCAAGCAGGGTGTGAGCGCAAGCGCATGACACCAGGACGAACGGACACGAGGACGAACTAACGAGGGCCGTACGCTATGACCTGCCTTTCTCGTTCCGAGCAAGTTTTGCCTTGATTACGGCTAACGCTGGAGTGTTTTTTTTTTCTAAAGCCACCGTGCTAGCCGGGTACTCGGCAGTCACCGCGGGGCACGCGCTCACGAACGCTCAGCATTTCTTCGCATTTTTCCCTGCAGCGGCGAACTTACGGCTTATAAAACATCTCAACTGCTAAAACCACCCAGGGATGGCTTGAGGCTTCTTTGGTCACCTTTTTTTATCGTTACCCTTATTGCTATTTTTTTCTATTTTTTATCATTACGGTTCCGCCCTGCTAATTTCTTTTGTGCGGGTTGTTAGGGATAGTCAAGTTTCTAACGGGCAAACTTTTCCCTCTCATTCTTTATAACCTAGCAAGGTTTACAGAAAATAAGCTAATGTGTCATTTTTGTACAAACATAGGCAGTAACGGGTGCGAATCGAAACCAAGACGCAAAGACGCCGGTATACTGGATTGAAATATTATTCGAGAACAATTAAAATGAGTAAAAATGGAGAACAATTACAAAAAATAGCATAAACCGTAAGTAACACTTGTTAAAAGTTTATAAAGTGAGCACCCAGAAGAAAAAGAGGCAATAAAGGTTTACACGGTTGTGTCGCACAAGTTTATAAAAATATTTTAACATATATTCTGGTACGCTCAAACAGAGCTTTGTATGAAATAAATGGTAACATTGATTGTCTCCTGTAATTGTTCGGCGATGTACTTTTGTAGTAGGTTTGTTCAAAAAGCCACATGTCTAAGCGGAAAGCATTATCACCCCCAGACAGGGAAGGTCGTTCCTTCATTAATCAGAATGGAACAAAGATGTTAAAATAGTCATCGCAGTCTCAGATGGGTTTTCTCAACACACCTACCGACACTCTAAACTGCGAGAGGGAGTTGAGAACTTCGTAAAGACCAATAACAGAGAACGCTTACTAACAGGTGCACAGACCTCAAAAAGATGTCTAACAATTTGTAGTATCTGATCGCTTGCTTGAAAAAACCATCGCTTTCCAACACCTAACGACGAGGCAAACAAAACCTGGAAAAGAGAGTTAATGACAAACAAACTAAATCTGTCAAGCTCCTTCTTTCGTTAATAGTTTATAACCGAACAAAGCACCGTATGTCGTGGAGCAAACTTTGAGTCAGGTGGATGAGGTTCAACCTTTCAGTTAGAACGCACACATAATGCATCATTCATACTGTTGGAAGCACTCGCGTGCTCACAGTAATTTAAATCCGGAGCATGCAATTTTCTTCTGCAAGAGCTTCGCTTCTCAGTATTCCGCATTCATGTTTGAAGTACAGGGAACTTCTATTTCTTCTAACATTTATATTATTGATCTATATCATCGCAAGCGTGCATCTATTGTCGTCAAGTTGCCACGGAGGGTTCTCGGGCGCATTTCAGGCGTTTTGCTCCTGCTAGGCACTTTAATCAATAAGACGAGGCCCTATCTCTAGAGTATCGTTTTACAGGGGTTTTCGTTTTCGATCTGTTGACCGAACTGAGTGTTGATGTTTTAATTTGATGTGATCATATCAGCTACAGGGTTCAGGATGAGAGAGCGTTTCGCTGCTGCACAAGGCTGGAACACAAGCATCGATAGATTTAGGGCGACGATGATGTATCAAAAAGAGCTCAGAAGAAAGAAAAAAAAACTGGGTGAGTCCATAAATGCCACGCTACTACGGCTGTGGTATCCTTGCTTTTAATGACACATTCACAGTGACATATTAGCAGTCGTCACTCATCTCCGGAGCTTCGTTCACACATAAATGGTTAAGTCTCCTTGCTTACAATATTCCTTCGTTTTCCACCTACCTTGGCACCAGCCGAGAAAGTACTTAATAGTTGGTTTCTCCATGCCAGGCATCATTGAAGAATCTGGTGAGAAAGTTTAAGGTCTTGGACAGGTCCTAATATTATTCAAGGCTTCGAAATGGGAATGAGTGCTTTTAAGCTAATTTTAAAACCAAGAAGTCCCTACGTCATAAAAAACAAGCTACAAAAATGTTGAGAAGAGTTTTCGAATCGGTAAGCATTTTTATGGCGGTTCTACATTCAGCAACCTAATGTCTTTTTGGCGACATTAAAGGAGCGCGTCCACCCAGCGTTCTTTTCATAGTTTCTTGTTTTTGTTTTTTATTCAGGTGGGGGCGCTGAATTAGACGGACGTTTGAAAATATCTGGGTTCGTTTTCTGTTCGCTATATTTCTGGGTTATCTGCTTTCTTACTTTTATTAGCCTGACCTCACTGGGTTAGGTAAATGTTTGGGATACCGTTCTTAATTTTCAGTGTTTTATTGCTTAGTTACATTCCTTATTTTCTGCAATAAACAATAGGTGAAGTCCTGGCTAACATTACTAGCTGAATTGGGTGACTTCGTAGTGTCTGATTATTTGTTTTTGTTTTCTGTTGTTTACAAAATGATCATTATATACACATTTACATTGTATAAACAGCTTAACTTCGCAAATTGTGTAATTTTGTGCAGTCTGCAGGCAATAGACGGTTTCCGTGAGCTTACTGGGCAAAGAATGGCGCCGTATAAAAAATGTTTTGCACATTTTTTTTCATCGGTCAACGAAGCAAGCAAGGCATGCTACAAAATCTTGACGACGTCGATAAATACCAGACCAGGGCTTGGTATGTCGTACCGTTTATTCCTTTTTTCCTAGTTAACTGCCCTGCAGCCGTCATTTTATGGGCTTCTCCTGATGCACTAGTGCTATACAGGCAAAACACGCTTTACAGGGGTGCTCACAAACTAAATTAAAGGAATAAAACGACGGTGCTAACAACGGAACTGTTTAAACTTGAGCTTGGTCCGGTGGCGTTCGCAAAAACGAAAAAAAAAACCCCGCATCACATGTAAAGGGTGCAACACCGCAGATAGGGTGTTATAAGAGTGAAGCCGGCTTTCGCGCTTGCTCGAGTGTGAGCACAAGGGACATATGCGTATGAGCCCCCCTACTATGCAATTTTAAAGGTGATAGTCTTTCTTGGGCTACTAAGGCGCAAAAAATTGGTGCAGCTTGTACTAGTGGTGCAAGGCTAGAGAAACAGCGGAGCTCGGGGTCGACCTAGCTCCTTCCCCCCCAGGAATCCGCTGTCAGTGTGGGGGACCGACTGAAACGGCCTTGTAAAACTGGATATGCTTGGCCTCACCCCTCAACATTTAGCCTATCCTAGCACCAACATTGCAAAACCCAACAAAACTTAGCAAAGCCTACCGAAACCTAGCAATACAGCAAAACCGGAAGAAGCTAGGTCGACCTCCAGCTCCGCTGTTCTGTAGCCTTGCACCACTATTGCAAGCTGCGCCAATTTTTTGCAACACTACAGATAACCTCTTTCACCATTCACTTCGTGACTGGAAGCACTGCGAATGCTATAGTTATCGCCAGCATAGAGCGTTGTTCGTCGCAGAAGATGCATCTATGGGGCTGTAGCTCTGTGGCTATGTGGCTATGTGGCTATCGCTATAGCTCTAGTGACGAGCGAGAAGATATTGCCCAGACCGAAAAAGGGAGAAAACTTTTCGAGCAAGTTTCTACGTTATCTGATGGGCACAAAGCACTAATATTAGGATGGGTGATGGGGTACTTGGTTACCGCTAAGCCTGTTGACCACCTTCTCAAAAATTTCCAGATTCTGAAAAAAAAAACGTGTTAAAGTGTTACAGGGTCTGTTTGAGGCGAACACTTTATATTTCAAGTTAATGGAAAACACGCTCATTCGGGGGGTTGCTCATGACACACCGCCAGGGGAACCCATTATGCTTTCTCCTTAAAAGAGCGCAAGCAGACCTAAGTGACCGTATGTTTTAAGGACGGGTTGTATGAAATTGTTTGTCAACACACACAAAAATGCGTGCCAAGTCACGCTGTGAAAGTGGTTGGAAAGCGAAGCTTTAAACGACACCTACAACGATTACCCACGCGGCGTCACTTGAATTATCACACGTGGCTCTATAAAGAGTGAAACCAGAGACAAATGAAATGCACTTAAACACCATATTTATTACATCAAAGAGATATTTATTGGTAGGCGGTAATCAATGCATGACCCATGAATAGGGGTTGGTTGAGTTGCGTTGGGTAAGGACATGAGTGGAAACTCTTTTTTTAAGTGCGAATGCACTTCTTAAGCGACCCTGAATCACGCGTCCACCGCCGTCCGTCCGTCCGCACCACATACCCACTTAGGGCGATTGGCCAAGAAGAGTTCCTAATTTCTTTAGCACATACCCACTTAGGGCGATTGGCCAAGTAATCTGAATCACGCGTCCACCGCCGTCCGTCCGTCCGCACCACATACCCACTTAGGGCGATTGGCCAAGGAGAGTTCCTAATTTCTTTAGAACATACCCACTTAGGGCGATTGGCCAAGAATCGGGCGTGAGAAGGGCTAATGCACCCGCTTAAAGGAGTACTGACACGAAATTTCAAAGCTGAGATCCGCTCTAGCAATCAAGTACAACGACAACACAAATAGGTGTCTGAATAAATGCATCTTTCTTTCTTTGTAGTTGTGTGTGTGTGTGTGATCTCTCTTTCGCGAACATTACCGAACCGCGCAAATTCAACTCCTGCATTCGCACTTTCACATTCTTCCCCTCGGGGAAATGCGGGGAAATTTTTTTATAAAATAAAGGAAGTTCAAACATGGTGTTAGACGATCTCTCTTCTCCTCCGTTTCTACCGCGCCGACCGCGGCCACGAGATCAGCAGTAAAGGCGAAGGAGAAGTGAGATGACATGTGTTGATGTGCGCTTCCTTTAATTTTTACTAACTCCTACCGCCTGCGCAAGGCGCGCACAGGGGCGCTACACGTGGCGTGGGCGGAGGGCACAGCAGTGTGAGAGGCCGCGTGACGGTATAACGTGACGTTCCGCGAAAATGAAGGGGATAAACCTGCAGATGTGCTCGGTGAGTGCACCGTCTGTCTCCCCCGTCTCCTGGTGGGCTTGTAGCCCAGTCGGTAAGACAAGAGGGTCTTGCTACGTTCCCCTATTTGTTCCAGGTTCGATTCTTGGCGGTGCCAGTAACTTATTTTATTTGCTCGCGAGAGTTTTCTGTTGAAACCAACGGTCGCGAAACAAGCCTTAAGAAAGAAAGGTAGACAGCTTCGCTTTAAAATTCTATACCGAGTGCTAATTGCGCATTTCCAGCAGCGTCATCATCCTCGATTTTTTTTCGGTGACAGGTAACTGGGTGAGGCTACTTCTACCTCAGCGTCCATTTGTAGGGAGACTGAAACAAAATCTCTCAAACACTCACAAACGACTGCAACAAAAACTGCGACTTGTTTAGATGATAATTTTAGAAATATCCGGGCCAGATATAAAGCAAGAACTTGCACCGGGAAATTGAAGATGGCTGTAAAAAATGCGTAAACACAGAGCACGCCCTCCATCTGTTGTTATCAATACAACACGCACTATTCAGAGCCCGAGTGGCCGTGAACAAACTCAAGCCATAGCGGTCGCACTGACGGTTGGTGGCGAACGTCCAAGTTTATCAAAAAAGATACAGTCTTACTAAAGCAATACATTTTTTACTTTATTTTTTAGCAGTAAAGTTATTTTATCAAAAAGTGTAAAAAGAGTAAAGTGTTTTTGTCTCGCACTTCCGGTACGACCAGACGTCGTAGGCTCAGTGCACAAATATCCCAGCTTTCGTGACTGCTTGTGAGTTTGTTTAGTTATTTATTTATTTCACATGCTCTCAAGCGCTTACGCATTGTAGAGGGGAGTGGGGTACAGAAAAAACAGAAAATGTAAGTGAACATAACTGCGGGACAAAACAAAGCACTCACACAAGAGACACGTGGGCTGACATGTTGCACTGGCAATACAAAAAATTGACAGAACAGCAGCACTTTATTAAACGGGCTCATGAACTGAAACCCTTCCCGTTCCACCGAGGTACTGCAAAAACAACTCAAAAGATAGCATAAGCCATGCTAATCCGCACACGTAATATAACAGTATAAAAATTAGTCATGCCGCATCGTCGCCCAAGAAAAAAAGCACATAAAGTCTGACGAAAAGTGTAATGTCAGATATTTACGAAATGTCGCTGGGTAGATGACTCCAGTCATTTGCCGTATTTGGAAGAAATGAATAAAAGTAGGTATTCGTACGACATTGTGTTATCGCGACTTTATGTTGGTGATCTATACGAGCAGAGCAGTACGCAGGCAGCGAGATAAGATTGTGTTTAAGTGAGGCATGATTATTTATCTTGAAAAATAGGCTAAGGCGAAAAACTTTCCGGCGAAGTGATAGACAAACGACAAATGGTGCTACGACAAATGGTGCTTTGTTTGTTAAAAAATAATACTCGTAGCTTGAATTCTTTTCTCCTGTTCCCTTGCAAGCTTTTTGTGACGTCAATGTGGGCGTCGCAGTTGGTGCCGTCTTTTCTGCACCGAGCGGAGAGAGCACCGAACGAACTCTGAGCAAGCGCGCAATAAACCAACAGGGGCTGTGGAAGAATACCTCATTTTGCCTTAGGGCAGCGCTGACATTCAGCCTGGTCATGTAGTCGATTGCGCTGATAGCCAATGATTCTCTCCGCTGGCTGCCAAATATTTATGTGCTGATACTAAGAAGTAGTTGTAGCTGTCACGTTCACCCGCATAAATATTTTGACACTACCAAAAACATCTGAGCGAAGTTGAAACTGAAGTAGATTGTAGTGAGGGACCTTTTTGGTAATGTTTTCCAGCAGAAATTATTGTTGAAATTACGGTCCTGAGAAAACATTTTCCGATACAGTTTGTTTACTTGATTTGGCTACTTGACTGTTTGTTTTATTAAAACTTAAATCTCATCTGTGCATTCGCAATGTGTGTCGCCACAATTCGTAGTGCGAAAAGTTTAATGGGGTGTCGCTACCACTTTCACGCACTTGGAGTTTTCCGTGGTATTAAGAACTGCTGCTGTGTCGAGTACAATAGTTGCATTCATGGCAATGTAATCTTCTCACACAGGCCAACTTGCTTCTTGACTTTAGCTTCCCTTTATTCGTTGGCATTTTAGCGTAACGCTCGTTGCAAGAAAGGACGTCAGTTTAGAGCAATAGCATATTTTTACCGCCCAAATAGCCCTGCATTCTTCCTGTCTGTTGTTTTCACTTGGATTTCTTCTCCCACCTTACACAGGGGCCACAGGTTTTCAGCCTGGCGCCAGTCGCCTGTCATTTGTTTTTACGTGTGTGAAGCGCTGGTAGTGTACGTCTGGATCGCGGCTATCAGCATGATACCCTGGGTTTATTCCTAGCAATGACTGCGGGCTTATTTTTGTTCTGCCGGTATGTCCGTTTCCTTGAGGTGAGCTGATGTACAATCGTCAAACCCCTCCTTAAATTGCTTACTTATACACGCTGCCAGTTCTGCGAGTGGCTATCGCAGGAAGGGCGCGTGACCCCTTAAAACAGTCGACCATGCCACAGGTGAGCATGCCTTCGAATACAACAGTAAATACGATTTTATTGCAAACAAGGGCGCCTCATCATCATCATCGTTATTAGCCTAGTCAGGTCCACTGCAGCAGAAAGCCTCTCCCATTGAACTCCAACCGCTCCTGTCCTGTGCTGCTCATGTGCATTCTTTTTCCCGACATTTCCTTGTTTCGTCCCTCCATAAAGTTATCGGCCTTCCACTTCCAGTCCCGTCTCTCGGTATTCATTCTGTTAGCCTACTGGTCCGCCTGCTGTCATTTCGTCTAACTACATGGCCAACCCAAGCCCTTTTTTTTATTTCAGCCATTATATCATTTACTCGACTTTGTTCACTGATCCCCGAAGCTCGCTTCCTGTCCTTAAGTAATACTTTTTACTGTTTCTGCTTGTTAGAAAAGCAAAATTAGCAGTGGCTTAGCTCGGTTATGCCAGGGTATACGTAGCGTGAGCTAAGGTTCAGCCGGTTATTCTTAGCCTTCCTGGTTGTCTAGGATTAGCTGGATTATCATGCTTACTGCTGCTTCAATCATACACACACGGTTTACGCATTATGTGACACATGCGCATTTATCAATCGGCACCGGCCCAGCGCTACCAATCGCCCCAGAGCTACGCTGGTTCCACAGGCGTACGCCGGTGTTGCTGCGACGCACGAGCCATCGGTTCCACACCCGGCCACCCCTCGCATGATCATCAAGTGGACCGGGCCGCCACGTGCGGAACGGATGTCGGCGAAGACGCTGGGCGCGTGGGGTGTGTAGAGACGCCAGGAAGCGAGCAACGTTCTGTGCGCCGTGTGACGTCACTGCTCCTCGCGCATGCGCAGCATGGCTCTCCAGGAGCCACGCGAAACTGCTCAACCTCAGCCAGTGTAGCTCACGCTACAAAAACAGATATTATAAGATCTTGACGCCTTTCCAAACATGGCTACTCGCCTGTCTCTGACGCCGCTGTACTACCCCCACCCCCCTTCAAATACACAAAGAATAACAGAAACGAATGGCTGCCGTAAGCGTACACGTCATTAATCTCGGCAAAGAACCAGCCAAGGGTTCCCGGGGACAGGAAAGCATTTTCGGTCGTAGCTGCGACGGCGGACGCCTGCACAGCCCGCAGAAACACGTGCACACACCCACACACCCACCCTCGGAAAACCCGCGGCCGTAGCGGCGGCGACTACGGGCTCACCTGACGCGAGCGCGATTCGGAACCCGCTGGGTCCTGGTCACGTTCCACCGAAATGGGCGCACGCGCATCCCGGCCGGCGAGGTGGCCCCTTCCCACGCGACGGGTGACGCTAATGCGAGTTTAATTTTTGGCCCGTGCCCATCGAAAGGCCATTTGGCGAGCCAGTTGCCCGGCCGCCGACAGCTCGGAGGCAGCAGCGCGTGGGAGGCCCGTGCACCTGCGCGGCCACCGGCGAGATTTACTCGACCGGAGGGGGCCGCACCTCCCGGTTACTGCGTTCATTTCATTGTGTCGGGGGGGCTTGTTCAGCACGCGCCTCCAAATGGCCCGACGCCGCTGCTTTAGTGTCGCGGCTGTGCGGTGAGCCCTCGCAGTTGGAAGAGCACGGACGTGCAGCCGTGTCACGTGTGAGGGCAGGAATGGAACGCTATGTCTGGAAGAGGAACGACGTCATTCTGCCCTGGCGAGGTTTAATTGGACCGGCGCTTGTACCTAGCTGAGAAATTGCTGTCGTTAATGGGCGGGCCATTGACGGAATTTGTCATTCTAGCGTGAAGCATGTGGCAACGGGGCCCAGAAAATGGAAGGACGGGGAAATGGGGGAGGTCATATATGAGAAGCCATGCTCGGCTTGAGTAAAAACATAAACATGACTATTCGGTTCTCTTATTTTATTCGCAGTGTCTAAACTGCCGTCCGACGACATTCGAATATTTAGGACAAAGGTAGCACCGCCCAAAGTGTCAGTCAGTGTAGTGGAGGGCTTCCGTCTTAGCTTGTTGATGGCCCTGTCGATGGTTCGAGACCGGCTTTTGCCTCTTTTAGAGGCGAAGCACCTAAGGACCTCGCTCTGTCCCGGGCTTGGCGTCCGTATACACAGTGTCGCGCATGCGCGAGGAGCATTGGATTGAATAGGATTGAAATGGATTGGATTAGATTGGACTGGATTGGAATGGAATGAAATAGATTGAATTGGATTGGATTATATTAAATTTAATTGTATCGGATTGGATTGCATTGGAATTGTATACGCTGTACACACGCGTTGTCACTCATTTACATGCGCGAGTTGGCAACGCCACGGGTGATTTATAGTAAGAACGATCCCCAGTGCTTCGCCCACTCGTCATGATTCACTTCGAGGAGATGCGTGAATTTTTTTTCACCTTTAAACTGAACTATAATTTTCTTGGCTTACGTTCGTGTTTGGTGTTTTAAATGATTTTTTTTCTGTTCGTTATGTCATTTTATGTTATTTTAGACAAACTGGGTTACCTTGCATTACGTTAGGTAGCGCGATGTCGTACCGGACGTGGATTTTTTTTGCAAAACGCCGGTGGACGTCGATATAGTGTAGTGCTTATAATACCGTCAGATGGCACTACAGACACAGGCGACTTTATTTTATGTGGCTGGACATTCAAGCCTAAGTTATTATTAAACGGCTCAAACCTCAATGCTTTTCTTGGTTCGTAGAATAATTTGCTTGCGACATTCCGCTCCTAAAAGTGGTACTTTGTAACACTGGCCCTTGTGCTAACGTTAAAATAACGAAAATTATCTTTCAAAGAGTAGCCGTCAATATGTTGCGACTTTGAATTAGTTAACGAAGAAAACGTCGACGTAGACAGAATTTCGAAATAAAGTTACCAACCGCCTTTTACGCGCGTAATGGCTCCAGCACGAAGCGCTGATAATGAAACCGATCTGCTGAACCCGGTGAACACTTTCCGTCGAGGCGCTCCCGCGAAAGCGATCTCCAAATATGCCGTCATCGCCTTCACTGTCAACTCCGTCTGTAATTCTGCGGAAAAATTGCGGTTGGGCATACCGCGACTAGAGTCACAAGGTACACATTATACTCCAATTAACCTTTCAACCGAGGAAGCAAAAAGCTAGAAGCTGGGATCCAGGTCGGTATTCATATCATGTGGCGCATATTAACCTTTCTTCAGTCGTATCGTGTGCTACAAATAAGGGTATGAAAGCGTAGGCCTGAATTTCATGTCTTTCCAAATCTATCTAGCATCTCACGCATAAACTTGTGTCTCACGCATAAACTTGTCATCTCACGCATAAACTTGTGTCATCTTCAAAGGTGTGGAGTGTGAGGTATATGGCATGTTTTTTGACATTGATGACAGTTCGTGTGATTGGAGGCTGCGGCCAAAAACTACCGCAAATAGGCATCACTGATAATGCTAGTGACGCCTATGGTTCGGTTTGAACACAACGCTTGAATGTTAGCGTGGAGTTAACTCACTGATTACTTCTTCCTCGAACCCTCTCCAGCGACGTCAATTCTGACGTTCTGTGGGAGGAAAATTGATTTATGCTTTTTTAAATAAAGAGTTCCCGTTTGGGGCTGAAATAGTGCTGAGGCTAGTTCTTTGAAATAAAACAAGTATGTAAGTTGTCTTTATGGCACATTTAACGAAAAGAAATCTTACAAATGATTTCAAAACCCTTTGCCAAAGGCACTTGCCCGCTGCCTCGAACCGATGTGGCATGAGTCAGAAAAGACAGGCTTTCTTTATGATCATCACTTCATAGATTTTCGAAGGTTGAGACAAGACTTTAGGATCAATAGCTCCCCAGTCTGGCGAGGCCGTCAAGGAGAAAGTAGGGCACGATAGCAGACCGGGTATTTTATGCAGTGTAACCTGTTTACCCTGGGAGCATTTTGTGGTCGCGCCTTGGGAAGAATCGACAACTTCCGGCGTCATAACGGCTCGCCGCCTTTTTTTGTGTTGAAATATGGCATCGCTCGGACAGGCCGCTTTGGCCGAAATGCAGACGCTAAATCACTGCTCACCGCCCTTTATATCCACTGGGATAACAAGAAGTCGGGGGGGAAGATAAAAGTGGGAAAGAATATAAGAGCCATAAGGGAGGTGGAGAAAGGGGGAGGCTGGACGGCTATAAACATGATAAATGAAGACAGCGGAGACATCAAGGTCTCCACCTACTCTATTTCAGCTGCTTCCTTGCGGGCACACACAGCCCGAAGGTTCTGTCAAGGCTGGCATCGGCATCGTTTGAAGAACAGAAATGGGCTGGGAAGGAAAGAGTCTTAGAAGCCGGAAGCTATTGTTTCTTGTTACGGCTAACCATGTCAGTAGGATGTACGGGGATATTGAGCTAATTGTTACACTTCTGACGTTCGTACTTAATGGTGAAATGGATTAAGTTCCCCATTGCGGGAAAAACCAAAATGGTTGTCTGGTGCGAGGAACGCCGCTGTGAACAGTAGATAAATACACATTGGAATTGTTATGGGAATATCATGTGATAGGTGAAAGTGATGGCACGTGAGTAAGGCCGATGTAATTCGTGAAAACATGAAGCGGATAACGAGAGAGAAACACAACGTAGCTTTGATGTAGTCTTTGATAAGTACTGTCAGCGGAAGTCTTTCGGCTTCAAAGCTGACTTAAGCGCCCCGATTAACTTTCGTCATTTCCAGAGGCAGCTGTATCGCGTCGGTAGGTTAACAATACCATTCAGACTGGCTTAGAGTTAAAAGAACACATTACTACAGTATCAACCTGGTTGGACGAAATATAATTCACTTTAAAGCCCTGTGTGAGGAAGAAAGGTAGCAATTGGCCCAAATGCTTCGTTTATTTCATTTTTAAAAAGTAAACGCCTTCAGAAGTTCTACTCACATAATTAATCAGTTGCCCGTTTATAATAAAGTTTGGCCGAGAAAAAGGTCTACAGCACTGAGTGGAGCCTCACATGACTACCCTGTCCAGCAGCATTACGGAAAGCCTACAGCGAGTCTTTGAAGGCCGAAATGTCCAGGCTGAAGTTTTTTCTGATAACTGTGGATGCGATAGTATCACAGTTCTTAGGGCTGTGGCAGAGATTGGTGTTGATAAACTGCCCCGTTTCTTCTTCCCCTCTTCTCCGGTTTGCCACAGTGCTGCTGATGATTATTGATTATTGATGATTGCTAGAGGTGCCCTTTTGCAGCGGAGTAATGACGAGTCATCGTGCCAAAAAAACTAATATATCTATGTTTTCTACTCTTCGCTTAATACTAGCGCTGCACTTTAGGGCAGGCACAAAATACTTATTGTTTTCTGTTATGTTCGTTCTCGTATCTACAATCTCGTATCTACATCCTCCTCCATCTTCTTCATTTCCCTCTCCCATCTCTCTACATCTGTTCTTCTTGTAGTGGCGAACTCACGCTGTTGTTTTACCTGAAAACGAATAGATGTTGAGATACCAAAATGGTTAGACAAAAAATGAACATCTCTTTTGTCAGGCAAAAGAGAAAATCAAAGGAATGGTGAAGAACGTATTCAATATCGCGTTACACTACACGATGAATGTAGAGGGAAGAGAGATAGATCCAAGTCGGTTTAAGTCTTTTACTTCTCACACGCGTTTTAGACGTCCAGCAATACCAGAAATGGGCTTTGAACTTTCGCTTTGTGACAAGACAAACATCCTTTCGTCACTGCGGAACCGCGGCAACTTGTAGTACTTGTAACGAGGCTTACTCATTAGTGATACGCACTTTAAAAATGTCGGCGTTTAAAAACATCCACGTAGCATTTGTTTAACTTCGAGGCATTCGCTCGTGCCGAGGAAACATAATCAAGGCACTTTCGTTCAACCGAGGCACTTAGTAAATGGGGGAGGGTAGCCGAAAGAACACGGGTGTCCGGACAGCGAAAAAGACGTTACCGTCAGGCGTTACCCCTCGTATGTCCTTACCGGGAGAAAAAGGCAGGCAACGGCCGCTCAGAAATGCTCCGGGACCCTCCTCGGGGCGTTTCCGTGATTGCGGGTCCCGTCGCTTTAATTGGCAGCGTTAAACACAGGCATTATTGGCGCCGGCGGCGGCTGCAGTGAAAGGAACACACCTCCTCCGTCTAAGTTTGATTTGTGCGCCCTGAATGCTAAAGACAAATAGGGTCCCCCTGATTTCTCGGAAACAACGGTGGAAGAGACGACGCAGAAGCCCCGGTTCCTTCCGCTCCCCTTCCGTCCCTTTGTTTTTTCGTATTTCCCGCCTCTTTTTTCTCCCCGCGCGCTTTTTTCTGTCGTCTGCACCGCTGCTTCGACGTTGCTGCGAACGGTAACGATCGGAGGCGCGGAAGCCGCGTCCCCCTCTCCGTCGAATAGCGGGCGCTGCAGTTATTAGGAATTATCGCTGATGTGAGGACGCGCAAATGCAATAACAGCGATCGATGCTTCCGGCGGCCGCCTCGGTTTTCGCGCGGGTTCCTTCTCCCGCATCCAGCTAGCGTCGCAAACCGGCCAGGTTCCACGTCGTCTGCGAGCAGCGTCTTCGTCTGCTACAGGCTTCGCCGGTTCCGTTCCGAGGCGTTCGGTCTGCCTTTTAGAACCTGACATCTGTTTCTTCGCTGTTCTTGTTTCTTCGGTGGAACCGCCACTTGTACGCGGGAAGCAGTAAGCGGAAAGAAGGGAGGAATAAAGATGTTCGCGACCGCTAGGCGTGGAACGCGATTGTGGGAGAACAAATATTCTTTCTGCCGCCGCGTGCGACGCTCCCGACTTTCCTGCCGATAACAATACCACGCTGAGTTATTCGGCGCTTAGCGGACACAATGCTCTCCCGCAGCTAAACGCGGAGGAGGAAAAAAACACGGCGAAGGGTTCCGCGGAGAAACCGAATAACCGCGTGGTGCGCGCTCATATGCGGTAGCTGTCAGCTTCAAACTGGAACGTAAAGAAAGGAAGTAACGCTTGGCTCTGTCTCAGCCACTTGAATGGCGAAGAAATGAAAAATTCTGACATGACGGATCGTGAGGGTTTTGTGTCGCTTAAAGAAATGAAGGAATAACTGAAACGAGTGTAAGCGTTATCAAGAAGGGGCACTGAGCAAGCATATATAAAAGACAATAAAATAAATTATCGGCCCTAAATGAAACACATTTACGCAGACAATGTAATCATATTTTTTTACATTTGTCGCGAATATGTGACGCCCTAACAAAAAAATAGTGCTTTATTTATTGTTTTTATAAAAGGAGGCGTTGCGCGATAAGAAGTTTGTTTTTGTTTTGTATATTTGCAAGCGTGCGTTTGTGCGTCTCTGTGTGTGTGGTGTGTGGGGGTTTGTACGTGCGGGTACTTGAAGTTACTTTAAACATTGTAGTTTTATTTTCAGGATACGCTAAATGTAACCTGTATACATGTGATCTGTGCAGAATTTCACTTTGAAAAAAAAAAATAAAGGGGATGTAAATTACCCCACATTAAAACAAATCTGGCATGTGGTTATGGATATGCGTCTGTAAAGTTCGCCGTCAAAAGTTTCCGCCTAACATTATTCGGGCCTTTGGGGCCCCTCGGTACTCTGTACGAAAGCAAAAAGAATATCAGTTACGGACAGGGTTACATTAAGGAACGTTAGTCATAACAATTACTGAACTGTCGGTACCGCCACCTATACCCAAGCTGGAGCTTCACACAAAGCGACTGAGTTTCAATGTGTAGCAGCTCAGCCGCGGCAGCCGAGCTTACCTCCGCTGGTTCCCGGCTCACGTCGGTCGACTACAGAGAGGCACTCCCAACCGAAACGAAGATGCCGACACCATTGCGCGCGAGCTCGCGCACCGCGCGACGGCATACGGACCTTCGACAACGGACGGGGACGCGGTTGCCAGCCGCGACGACCACGAGAACGACTTCAGCCCTATCACCGGGTACAGTGACATGCTCGAGTGGTACAGGGCGCGAAGGCGAAAGATGGCCCGACCACATCGTAGTCTCACTAGAGAAGAAGAAGTACATCTCCGCCAACTCCAGACGGGATCGGTGCTCACCCCAGCCTTGGCGCATCATGTGTGCCCTGGACTCTATCCGTCGAACATGTGCAGTGTGTGTGGTGTGGTGATCGCGGACTTACCCCACGTGCTATGGGGATGTGATGAACATGAACGCAGGGGACATCCACGGACCATCCCCGAGTGGGTGACTCTAGGACTGATGGCTAAGGACTTCGCATCGCAATCCGCGGTAACTCAGCTGCTGGCGACGGCTCTGGGTACGCAGCGGCGGACCGAGCAGGAGGCCGGTCGCCTCACCGGCGCCCCCGGCACTCCTCGCGCTCCGCTCGCGGGACCTTGAAGACGATCGTCCAGTCCCGTGTCCCTGGACACTAAGGTCAGGGCGGAACCCTGTGAGGTGCTCCCCCTGAAGCCGGGTTACTTATAATAAAGTGTCTCTCTCTCTCTCTCTCTCTCTCTCTCTCTCTCTCTCTCTCTCTCTCTCTCTCTCTCTCTCTCTCTCTCTCTCTCTCTCTCTCTCTCTCTCTCTCTCTCTCTCTCTCTCTCTCTCTCTCTCTCCTCTCTCTCTCTCTTTCTCTCTTTCTCTCTCTCTCTCTCTCTCTCTCTCTCTCTCTCTCTCTCTCTCTCTCTCTCTCTCTCTCTCTCTCTCTCTCTCTCTCTCTCTCTCTCTCTCTCTCTCTCTCTCTCTCTCTCTCTCTCTCTCTCTCTCTCTCTCTCTCTCTCTCTCTCTCTCTCTCTCTCCCTCGCCGCCGGAGCAGTGCACCGCGTGACCTCAGATACTGTCCCGAGTCGGGAGCTACGAGGCACGAGTCACGCGGCCGGCCAAGTTGGAACCGAGACACGAGCAGACAGCACCGCGCTCGCATTTGGCCACGCAGTACTACCACCGGCGCCATGGCTCGTCCATCTCCGCCGCTGCTCGCATTCTGCTCATCGCTCGGCGATCCTCAATAAATGAAGGCGGAACGTCTGCTCACGTCCCTTTCAAATCGTTGATACTCTGCGAAAACTGTCATTTTTACGACGTACAGGAGGACGTTTAAAGCAATATTTCTCCATACAATTGATAAAACCATGCCTGTAGAATACGGGACATGCAGGTTGAAAAGTGGTGTTCATAGTGTATGTCAACGTACAAAATGGGCCGACATCCAGAGTGTTAATAGCGACTGAGTATGCTTATCAAATGTTTTGACACCATAACGTGCTTTCCTAAGCTTTTATGCTTCGTTTCTTATAGATACCGATATACATTCCCAAAAATACAAACGGTGCTTGGCGATCGTGAATTGGCATTAATGTAGCAGTTTCTAGAGGTCATGCGGCTAAGGCATCTGTGGCGTCAAATAGGGTCCCCCTGATTTTGGAAACAACGGCGCAGTGGAAGAGACGATATCGAAGCCCCGGTTTCTCTAGCTCCCCTTCCGTCGCTTAGTTTTATTTTTGTATTTCCCGCCTCTTTTCTTCAGCGCGCTTTTTTTCTGTCGTCTGCACCGCTGCTGAATAGAGGTGGTGCAGGCTCTCCTCCTGTAGAAGGGGTCTAACCTGTCTTCACAGCAACATGCACATTAGTAGGGAACAACACCGGGAACTGCGCTAGGAGCACAGCAAGAATACTAACACGGAAAAAAAATTGCGGAGCCTACGGCGTCCTTTTTGTCGCCATATATACCTCCATATACCCACGTCTAAGCACGTTCAAACCCGCTGCATACGGCGGGGCTAAGCAGGGGTAAGCAGGCTTTAGGTTGGTTTGAAAGCTGACTTTGGCACCCTTAGAGCCTACTACAAGGCTGGCGTCTTGGTTGGACAGGAAAAACGTTTCGTACAATAGGCGGCAGCAATCCCCGCATTTGTTCGCTGCCTCTAAGCGGCAGAAAGTAAAACCGACGCGGTAAACTGTTATTTATCTTAAAAACTAGATTGACCAGTTCATATGTGGGCGTTACAATTTCTGGGCCAGCAAGTACTCATGGGAGCAAAAAAAAAAAAAAAAAACCGGAACAACACGAATTTTCTGTCAGTACTCCTCCAAATTACAGGAAGTTCTGATGTTGACTGTCTATGCGAAAAAGAAAGTTTGAGATGCCGCACAACTTGAAATGTTAGATAATTGATTAACCGTCTTATGAGCCCCGTCGTGCATACATAGATAGCATTAACACAATCGTATGCCGCAAGAAGTAACCGAATTGGCGCAACCCGCCGCGGTGGCTCAGTGGCTAAGGCGTTGTGCTGCTGAGCACGAGGACGCGGGTTCGATTCCCGGTCGCGGCGGCCGCTTTTTTGATGGAGGCAAAAAGCAAAAAAAAAAAAAAACGCCCATGTGTACGAGATTCGGCGCACGTTAAAGATCCCCAGGTGGTCAAAATTAATCCGGAGCCCTCCCTTACGGCGCGCCTCATCGCCTGCGTTGCGTCGGCGCGTTAAACCCTACAATCAATCAATTAAACAAAATCGGCACAACTTGCACCAGCGGTTCAAGGCTGGAGAAACAGCAGAGCTAGTGGCCCCTCTTCCTTTGTCGGGGACCGGGCTGTTGCGCTTCACATGAATTTCCTCACTTGCTTGTGAATGCTCTCAATGGCTGGCAGGACCGTATCGTTTTGTCCGCAGGCTTTCACATCTACCGCAAAGTGGACCGCATTAGCCCGTGCTAGAACCAGCGGCAACCGGCTTCGCGAACTCGGCGTGTGTAGCGTGAACTCGGCGTCTCTGCTCCCCACTTTAAGAGCGAACGCACATGAACTGGCGAGGAGAACAGCACGCGACAGGTCACGCCACGAGCACTGGGTAGGGTGTTCTCGAAGGTCGAGCTGGCCAATGTCGGGCGCTCTTCCCGAGGCGCTCTGTGTTTTTCTCGTTATTTTTTAGAGCTCCTCGCGTGGCGCAAACCTACGCGCAAGCCTGGACGACGCCGGGCGCTTCTTATGAGGCGCACGCTCCCGTGCGCTCGGCTGGGCTGCGTTTTCTGTAACGCTCGAAGCTTGAACTAAAAGCTCAAACAGCTCTGCTTTTAAAAATCGCATTGCACAATCTTCCCTAGTTACTCTTTTCAGTGGGCAGCACATCAGAACAGAAATTTCTTCATCGCAAAACTGAGGTTGTATATTTCTACTTTTACGGCGCCAGCGTTGCCAACCTATATTTCCTGTTTTCTTGGCTTCAGCTTAGCTCGAGCATAATGGCTTCGCCAATAGTTTCCTGACTAAACGTTTTCCCACATGATTTTCCAACCATTCTTTCCTCCACGTGCTTATTAGCGCCTTCAGATGAATGATTTATTTATTTATTTTTTTCCCTAGCACTTTAACCAATAATATCAACGTTTCTTTACCGCGCCTCCCTTTTCCTTTCTGCGCTTTTACTGAGCTATTAACTGCACTCTGGAAACGTGCCTGTAGAGCGTGCTTTTCCTGCACGGCATTGCTGCTCTTGGAGGTGCCGACTTCGGAAAAGCTGTTGCTGCAATATAAGAGAATCTTGTGGTTTAGTTTCGCGACACTGCTCTTTTGCACTAATGCACGCAGCTAACAGCCAAATCTCGGCGAATGACGATATTGAGCATACAATTTGTCCGAGCAGTTCGTAATTTGCTGTGGCATCACGCAATGCAAGCTTGGCGTTCTGCATTGAGGAATGCCGCAGCGCAGATCACATTTTGAGTTAAATTTTCTGCACGTTTCTGCCGCCGAATTTCTTTGTGAGTGTCCAGTGTTTGTCACCTACCTGCATTGAGGCGAAGCTGAACCACGAGATTGCTTTTAATTCTAGGAAAATGCTGCAAGTGTGGAGTATTCGCATTGAGGGTGTTTGACGCGAGTCACTTGCGAAATAATAAAATGAGAAATATTAGTTTTTTTCTCGCGCCTAATCAGGATTCACTGGAAGTGGCGGGAAGCTATCACCATTTCAGAACAGCTCGCACCAGGAGCTGTTCTAAAAAAACGTTTATACTGTGGTCAACAAATACTTTCCAGTTCTATAATTGTTAAACATCTTTGTTCCAGAAGTGCTGGCGGAATTTACAGAAAGTTTCGTAATTATCTATGAATTCGTTACATTATTACACCTCTTCTGTTCCTTACTAATTTTTTGTGACAGCAGATTCTTCCATAAGTGGCAAATTTGACTACCTTTAGCAATTATAGTTCACATTGGGCTATACCGGGTGACTGTGCGTTGCGTTTGGTTATATTTTTGTTTTTCATGTTCAGTCAATTTTGTACTGTTACTCTAATTTTCAATGAAATGCCTTAAGAACGCCAATTAGGCGTTTTGGTGCAGATACAAGGCTAGCCATACATGTTACTTGGAAAATATTCATAGCCTTCAAGGTATGGTGAAAGCCAATTTTAGATCACATGTTCAAATAATTTTCCTACACAGGACGTTAGTGAAACGTGTCTTAGGTTCGCAGGGGCTAACGTCCTCCCAGGCTTCGGAATTAGTACGCCCTGAGTGAGTGTGCCCTGAGTGTGTCATGAGTATGTCCAAATCGGTATGCTTCCACTGAGAGGGCATCTCTCGCATGATCCAGTTATTATTAATGTAAGTTAATAGAGCATCTGATGCTTCAGTGTCGAGATTTCGGAGGAGCTTATTTGTAATTTTGCCCTTTCCCGGAGTAGTGTTCTGGTTGAGGTTTTGAACTGCGGCTTCAATTTCGGTGATGGTGAAGGGTGCACAAAATTCGGGGTTGGCAGCACCACTATAGGATAGAATACCATAAAGCGGCATTTTTTACGGGCATAGAATACTATAAACCGTACTTCTGAAACGAAGTAGTTCTGAAATAGCATTATACTGGGACTTCTTGATAGATTGATTTTACGCAATCGTTTTTTTTTTAAATAAACACCTCATTGAAAACGGTGTACTACAATAATAAATTCTGACGTATTTGTCCAACGTTACAGATATTTCACTGAGAATAACTAAACTTTTAACGTAAGTACCACTCGTTCTGTTGTACATTTCCTGATGAGGGACCCTGAGTGTTCCTGAACAGCGACCCCTGATGAGGTTCAAAAGGTGTGACGTCAATACTCTGCCCCCATGGCTGCAGCACCATTAATCGAATACGAATTAACTGGCTCGCTCACGGCACTGATCCGACTCTCTGCTAGCACCGTGGGCTAATAGAGCTCACGTGTCACACTCATTGACACCTGTTGTGCAGGCGGCAGGTGCCTAAACAACAGCTCGTAATCCCCCCCCCCCCCCTTTGTTTTTTCGCAGCTGGAACCTACCTTGTCGCATAGCGGCTCTATACAAATGCCAGTTTCTATTTCCTACCTTACCTGCAGTGAAGCTTTGTGTTTTGAGGAGTTTTTTTCTACCTTCAGTCACCCCCGGGAGGCGGGAGGCTAAAATATGCGCGAGCGCATGTCGTTTGGTAGCCGACGCCGCCAGGTGGCGCGGCATCCGGGGTGGTTGATGACAGACGGTCGGCGTGCCCAGGTCTCCTAATTGCCGCGCGCTCGATTAGGCGCCAGGCGGCTGAAGAAATGGCGCAGGTAAGAAAAAAATATAACCGAACGCCAGGCTTTCACCGCAACCTTTCTCTGTGTTGTTCCACCCTGATTGCTGTTCGATTTCAGGCTCTCCAGCGAGCTTGTATCGAAGCGAACGGCAACGCTCGTACAAAAGCGATTAGTTAGCAATTGAAAAAAAAAAAAAAAAAAAGAAGCGTGTGGTTTTCTTTTACTTTGTTGAGGTCACAAAGGAGGGGCGGGAGGATTCTCTGCCGTGCCGCCCAAAAATGGCCTGAAGAAGTGGGCTGAAAAAGGTCGTGGCAAGGCTGTACACCTACGCAGAGCGATTACGACAGTGTTTTTTTAAGGTTTGTTTGTAACCATCCACACATACACAGAGACACCCGAGCGCGCACACAGACACGCACACATATCATCCTCAACAGCATCATTATCATCATCATCATCAGCTTACTCAGGCCCACTGCAGGGCGAAGGCTCCTCCTATTGACTTCCATCCGCTCCTGTCCTGCAATGTCCCACTAGTTACAAAAGAGGAAGTAGGAACGGCTCTCAAGGACACGAAGAGAGCGAAGCATGCTGTTGACGACGGCATAACCGTGGACTTTTTGAAGGAGCGAGGAGATATAGTACTAGAAAAGCTTGCTGCACTGGCTGCCCTGACAGCAGCGTTCGGCCATTCTGCGCCTCCGCGTGGGGGCTGTCTGGACGTCTGAACGGAAACACCGCCTGGGGCTGGCCGACAGCCCTGCCTGCCAGCACTGCCGCGCACCTGCCGCACCTGCTCTTCGAGTGCCCTGAGTATGCGGCAGGGAGGCCGGAACTGCTGGCAGCCCTGGGGGGAAGGGCTCGGCCGCTAGACGAGCTCCCATGGGCACCGGGCAACACCAGGGAGAGGGACAGCCTCCATGGGGCGCTGGGCGGATACCTGGACGCCTCTGGGCTCCGCCTGGCGCTACACTCCCTGTGACTGTGGACCCAGTGACTGTGTGTCTAGACTTTTTTCCCTTTTTTCCCCCTCTTGTCGACCAGACGTTGTGTGTGCGTGTATGAGTGTGCGTTAACTTGTAAATATGCCCCTCTCTCCCCTGTCTTCTGTAAATATGTCACTGCTATCCTCTGTCTCTCCTCTCTATGAATATCTCACCCCTGCCCCAACTCCCACACCAGCAGGCGTTCCGGTGTCCACCCCTAGGTGTGACAATTTACGCCTGCTGGTGGTCTTTCCTTTCCTTTTCCTTGTCAATAAATTCATTAATTCATTCATTCATACATTCATCTTTATAACTTTATCTTTTATAAAGTTGTATCTTTTATAAAAGATAAAGCTACGTAGAGCCCCGTCTGTTCTCTGATTTTTCGGTACACCTCGGTGTCCGGGGAGCCACTGAAGTGTCACGCGATGGCCAGCAGTGTACGCGAGATGGTAGAGGTGCTTTACTTCGAACTGGATATGGTCGTGGACGCTGAAGAAGCTAGCACGTTACAGGCTCTGTGGGGCGGCTTTCGAATGTGTGAAAATGGTTCACTGTGTCAGTGGCTGGCGAAGGCAGTACAAGATGGCTTCTTTGATCCAATGAAGCTCAGCTGGCGTGGACGAAGTCGCTCGCTCAAGCCGGTGTGAAAGGGCTTAGTTATCTGACGGAATAAAAACTCCTGGAGAAGTGCGCTCAGACGCTGCCGATCCATCTATAAAAATGTGGGCCGCTGATGAGTAAAATCTGTAAATATGCGCAAGTGCAATCTGAAATAGGGCATTTTAGTCCATGCAACTTTTAAAATCAATTCCTGGTAAGAAATGTTTTTTATGAACAGATGACAGAGCCCAGAGCGGAAAGTCCAGTGGCATGGTCTGTGGTGCTTGATTTGGAAAAAAAGCATAATTTCTAATTATTCTTCGTGGAAATCTGGAGGTCTCCTGGTCTGCAATGCGAGACAGAAAATGGGTTGTGCCACAAAACCTGTGCCTCAAATGAATAACGTAGCGTCTCTTGAAGCCGTAGCACATCCATGGGCAGGCAACCAGCTTCCGCAATAGTATCACGTGACTAGCCCGTGGGAAGGTCAAGGTCCTTTCCCAGGCAGTTGTTTCTTGCCGCTTCCAGCTGTTATTTGCTAGTCGGGGACAGCTGCTGCAGGATGGGAAAGCCGTAGCGTGAGAAGCCACCAACGCATGCCTTGAAGAGAAGCACCGCAGAGCGACAATCACTTCCCCAGGGATTGCCAGCAAGATATTCAATAAATTGGGATACTGTTAATATTCGTCTACGCAATCTTTTCACTTCCGGCTGGTGAAAAGGTTTCTGTCGATCATAACGCCAAGGTATCTTTGGGTTCACAAGTAATGCAGAGACCAGTCACTGGAGATTAGAGGATATCGGTCTATGCTCTTGAGGGTGAACGCCATTGCGACAATTTTTCGGAGGAAAGATTAAGTGCTCTAGGCATTAGGTATGCAGCTATTCTTGCTAGAGCGTTCTGCAGCTTCTGCTGTGTGGCCCGACGTGATCTCGATGCGCTCCAAACACAGATATTATTCGCGTACAGTGTGACCTTAACGCCACGGGGCAGAATGTGCTGTAGTCGACTAAGCGTAAGAATAAATAGCAACGGGATCAACACTGTTCTTTGAGAGACTCCTCTTTTTACGTTGTAACGTGGTGTTGGGCCCTCTGCTGTACACATGAAAAGTTTCCGTCCTTTAAAGAGGAAGAGGAGGAATAAATGTTTAGTTCACGAGCGCTGGTGCTGCTTTTAGGGCACCCGCCCTGTGGGGGGCGTCCCTAGTCCGCGAGGCCCTCGCCTTGGCTGGCAGTTCAGGCCCTGTTCACCAGTATGTGCTGGGTCCCAGGGTCCGGTCTTTCCAGGCAGGCCACCCACTGCTCGTAGCAGAACCAGGGGTTGGGGTGTAGGCCTGGGGTTTGGCCGCACTCCAATACTTGGTGGTATAGGGTGCCGGGCAAGGGACAGAAAAAACAGGTGGCCGGGTATATGGTGCGGTAGATGGCGTGAAGAAGGGTGCGATGAGGATAGGAGTTTCTATTCTTCTCAGGCTGGTGGCTTCTTGTCTCGATAACTGGGGATGTGGAGCCGGGAATATTTTTCTGCTTTGGCGATAGCGGGCCAGAATAGCTCCATATTCTACGAGAGGTTCTGTTTTGGGAGCAGCAGGCGATGTTTGTCCCTCGTAGATAATGGCCCGGTGTACGTGCGCGCGGGCATCGGTATGGGCCGCCTCATTACCGGCGAGGGATGTGTGTCCGGGTGCCCAGACGATCTCTATTTCGGGTAGCTGAGCCTTGGTTTCGAGGATGCGGAGGGCTGTTTTGGAGATGCGTCCCCGTAGATAACTGCGGCACGCTGCTTTCAAATCCGTAAGCACTGTGATTGCGTCCTCACTAGTTGTTGGGGCTAGGGCAATAGCCACTATAGTTTGAAATCCATGCATGTAACCTCCCGCCTAAGCAAAGTGCAATAAGGGATGCTAGGATTGGATCCTGGTAAACAGAGTCAAATGCTGACGATGCATAAAAACGCTGCAGTAGGGATTTTCCCGGAGTTTAGTTATTATTCCAAAGATGATGCGATGGCAATGGTGGTGTCAATAGCCGATCGATCCTGTCGAAGGCTGTTCATTTCAGGTGGGCAGAGCTTTTTGGTTTCAACATAGCAATTCATCTTTTTCAGGATCAAGTTGAAATAAATAAAGCTAACGTTAAGGTTGCGTTTTCTAATGTTTGTTCTTATTGAACGGAGCTTGCCTGAGTACTTGTAATCCTTGATGACCGCTGAAATGCGTGAGATATAGGTTAATGATATAAGGTTCAAGTAGAGTAATAAGGAATGAGGTCACCGTTCTCTGTCTCAACTGCCGCGCTTAAAAAGAAGCAGTCTGTGATTCAGCATAACACAGTGTTCTGGTTTTCGTGTTAACCAATCCTGTTTGTACCACAGCCAAAAAGCTTGCCGTTTTACACTCACGCTGATGGTGTGAAAAAGCGGGACAGCCCTCGACCTGTCCGGGATACTACTACCCGGAGAAGAAAATTATGAAAATTATCCCCTTCGAGGTACTTCAGTTGTACCAACATTATCAAAATAACCCAACAAAAAATCATAGAGAGCCTGGTTCAATTACCGCATATCAAACAAAAAAAAGAGAAAAACTAGGCAGATGAGAGGGAACTAAGCCTCGGAATAAAACCTGGCCATACTTGCGTCAGCAGCTTTCTGCCGTGATCCTGGCTCCTATGTTCTACTGGCGCGTCGAGCGAACCGCTAATAATAAAGCATTTAGGCCGAATTCCTAAGCTTACGTTAAGCTGCTTACCGATGAAATAATTTTCGAATAAATCCCAGCCCAGCAGGTTATATCTATTTTTTTTATTTTCAGGAGATGAACGCTAGACTGCGCATTACTCGTCTTGTGCCGATTATCAAAATTTAAGTCCTTAAAAATAAAAAAAGAAACAGTCTCCTTTGGTGTCAACACACTGCAGGTCCGTTAGCTTTTTACCGTCTGTTTAATTCAGTTATGCCGATGGGCTTACGTTTCCTTGGGGAACCGAAGATACAAGAATTCTAGAGAAAGGATAGGGCGAAGGACCCTCAGAATAAAATCGACCCGCTGCTCAATATTGAAGGGAATGTACAACGACGATACTGCAAGGAGTCTTAAAAAATGATGACAGAGCTTTCAAACAAGAAAAACTATAAGGCTATTATCAAGCACATTCTGTCCGGCATAAAAAAAGCCAGTTCGCTTTCGTAACGCGACGGAACAAATCCGCACGTCCTCGCCTTCACTGCAAAGAACGTGTTCTCAACGCAGGGATATTTTCGTGTTTTTCAGTTTGTCCATCTTGCAAAGATGACGAAAGCATTTTTTTTGTTTAAGTCCAGGTGGGGGTTTTGTTGGCTCAGCACTGCATTTTTTGTCAGTGAGCTTTTTTCTAACTCGAACGGGATGGCCTAACCAGTATGACTATTAAATGCTCAAGCACCGCAAGAGAAATACGAACCAGCAGAACGAATTTTTCTGAACGTGTTTTTGTATCTACAGTCCCCCTTTTTGTCGGTGCTTCACTCGACACTTCGTGTAACAATGAACATACTCAGGGTTATCTCTTTTCTCCGAGATGGTAAAAAGATTCGATACGACGACATACGACGGGTATATTCATACTCACGAAAGACACACGCGCACTCTTCGGTGTTTTCCTCAAGTTGCCCACATTATTGTTTGTGGAGGAGGATTTGCCTTTTTTCCTTTCCTCATACAAGGTTGCCCATCACTGGCTTTGTGTGGAGATACGGGATTCTTCCGCTCCTCAAGGTGTACAATGGTGTGTGGTCACTCACAGCCCAATCTTTTCTAAATTGTCGACGCCATGTTTAAAAGTTGATCGACAACAAAGCAGGCAATATTCAAGGTTACCTTTACAATCAAATTGAAAATTGCTATGCATGTTAAGTTGCGTTATGCGGGAACATGCCGCGGCCCGCAGGCGCACATCTTCCGTCCATCCGTGCGTGCGTGCGTTGTGTGCGCCTACTCGGCTGTACGCACGTACTCGTTTATGTATGTGTGTAAGTGTTAACGTGTCATCACAATTTGGGCTCTTATGCAAAAAGGCCCGTGTGTTCGAGATTTCGGCACAAGTTAAAGATCCCCAGGGGGCCAAAATTAATCCGGAGCCCTCCACTACGACATGCCTCATCAATCAATCAATCAATCAATCAATCAATCAATCAATCAATCAATCAATCAATCAATCAATCAATCAATCAATCAATCAATCAATCAATCAATCAATCAATCAATCAATCAATTTGTGCAATTAACCATCCCTGGAAATGGCAAATAACCGTACTCTATTTTGTGGCTTCAACAAAAGCTTCCAGCAATAACTCTATACGCATGGCTGATCGTTTCAATCACGCAGTAGCTCTGGGTGCTGCTGAAAGAAGTTTTTCCGTTTCGAGATCGATAACAGTGGGGACTGAAACGGGTCCTATCAGCACCGCGGCAGGCTTCAGCTTTAGGCAGAAAATTACTCTAAGCGTAATCCCGCTACCATCGGGGAGAGGACGAGGGGGCGAGGGTTCAGAGAGAAACTTAAAACTTTGTTGCCAACCACGTGAAAGTCAAGCTAGAGAAATATGTCTCCAACTTTACAGCGTGTTTGAGGTACTGTGTGTCCACAAAACCATACGTGCGCTCCCGCAGTAAGGCGAAGCTCCGCCGCACTTCTATTGACGAGGAGGCTCAATAGCAGGGCTTTCATCCAGCCGGCAGGATTTAAGTGTGCGATAGGGCAGATAGCTCACGTTCCAGTTTGTTTTGAGAATTGGGTCAGCACGAGAAGACGAGTTGAGTGGCGGGAGATCTTTGAGACAGTATGCATTTCCAATCGATTCGTGCCTCGGAGCTTGGTTGCCTTGTAAGTTTGAGGGTGGGCGCAGAAGCCTATTTTTAAAGCGGCACGTGAGTGTGCCTTTCGTATATACTGCTTACTTCCGCAGCGTACGTTTAGGACTGAAAGCAAACTGGCTATACACACGTGCTTCTGCGATGACAGGTACGTGATCATCGTCAATGCGACCACAATCATCGTCATTTAACGTTCACTGCAGTAAACACTAATGTTGTAATCACCTTCACCACCATAATGTGCATTGAAGGAAAGAGACCGGGATATGCATCCCCAGCATCTGAATTCTACCTTATAGCTTTATTTTCTAGAGGTCTGAGCGGGCTATCTCAAACACTGACATTTGCTGTGCACCCTCAAGCACAACATGCATTTACATGACATAAATGACCACTGAAGGAGGCGGAGAAAGCAATCGCCAAGACACCTGAATTGGTAAAACTTCGGCCGAATAATCCGACGGTCACGGGTTCGGTGCCGTCTCTTGGCGCGTGATATTTAACTTCCTTTCCTAATAGTACAGCCTTGTTAACGGAGTTGAAGAACAGTGAAACTACTTTTTATGCGCCCCTTAATTAACGTTCTAGACTGCTCGCTTTTCTGCCGGCGTCATGCCTAACTAATGCATGCATGCATGCATGCATACACACACACATACATACATACGTACATACACACATATATACATACATACGTATGTACATACATACATACATACGTACATGCACACACATACATACATACACACACATACTTACATGCATACACACACATACATACATACATGCATACACACACATACATACATACATGCATGCACGCATACATACATACACACATACATAAATGCATACACACATACATACATACATGCATGCATAGATACATACATACATACATGCATGCATACATACATGCATACACACACATACATGCATGCATACACACACATACATACATGCATACATACATACATACATACACGCATACATACATACATACATACACACATACATACATACATACATGCACGCACACATACATACATGCATACATACACGCTTACATACATGCATACACGCTTACATACATGCATACATACATACATACATACACACATACATACATACACGCATACATACATACATACACGCATACATACACACATACACACATACATACATACAGACGTAGGTACATACATACATACATACATACATACATACATACATACATACATACATACATACATGCATGCATGCATGCATGCATGCATGCATGCATGCATACATACATACATACATAAATGTTTGCATACATGCATACATACACACATACAAACATACATACATACACACATACATACATGCATACATACAACATACGTACATACATGCATGCATGCATGCATACATATATACATACATACATGCATACATACGTACATACATACATGCATACATGCATACATGCATACATACATACATACATACATACATACATACATACATACATACATACATACATGCATGCATACATGCATGCATACATACATACATACATCCTGATGTACGTGAATGATATTCCAGATTTCATTCAATCTAAAATCCGTTTCTATGCTGATGACTGTGTATTGTACCGTGAAATTAAAGACTGCAACGATTCCCTACTACTTCAAAACGACCTAAACTGTATCATCATGGTACTCCAAGTGGCTGATGCGTGTAAACACTGAAAAAACTAAGGTGATGACGTTTACCAGCGTTCGCTCTCCTCTCTCCTGCGATTATTACATTTCTGATTCCCACATTGGACGAACAAACCATTACAAATACCTAGGGGTAATTCTCACATCAAGTCTATCATGGAATGCCCATATTGATCACATCACAAACAAAGCAAGTAAGACTTTGGGGCTTCTACGTAAATCACTTTTCCTGGCAACGTGGGAGACAAAACTCATGGCATACAATACATTTGTACGTCCACAGCTTGAATACGCGGCTATCATCTGGAACCCTCACCAGATGTACCTTGGAAAGTCTCTCGAAGAGGTACAAAATCGCGCTATCCGCTTCATTCTACGTAATTAAACACGTCAAAGCATTACGCTACTCCTAAACAACTTGAAATTACCTACTTCAGAGCAGCGTCGCGAAAAATTTCTGCTCCAGCATTTTTTCAAGTTATACCATGGTGCATCAACGTTTCGTTATTTGCACATCAAACCGGCAACCCACATCTTCCCCCGTACCGATCACCCCTTGAAAGTATTTCTACCGTTTGCACGTACCAACATGTATAAATGTCCAGCACTTGTATTGGCAATAAAGTTGTGGAATGACCTGCCTTGTAACACTGCTGTAATAAGTGACTACGACGCGTTTTGCAATGCCTTATGACAGCTGTAAACATCCTTTTCTCAAGGCTGTCAGTATATCAGTAGTATTGTTTTTAATGCTGTCTGTATATCTGCATATTTTTCTTTTTCCTTTTGTATTGCCTGACCCATTCAGTCTTATTTCCATTTGTGAACTTCACCTATATTCTCCGTGTTCGCTTTATTTCTCGAGATCTGTATCCCCCCTTATGTAATACCCATGTACGGGGCCTTTAAGGGTACTATCAATAAAAAATACATGAAGTAGATACATGAATGCATACACACTTGCATAAATACTTGCATACGTACAAATACGTATACATACGTAGATGCATACATACATACATACATGCATGCATGCATGCATGCATGCATACATACATACATACATACATACATACATACATACATACATACATACATACATACATACATACATACATGCACACACATACATATAAACGCATACATACATACATACACACATACAAGCCCGGCTAACATCACCAGACTTCATTAAAGATAGTTCTCTCTCTCACATACATACGCACATACATCCATACACATATACACACAATACATACATACATACATACACACATACATGCATACATACATAGGTACATACATACATACACATACGTACATACATACATGGGTACATACATGCATACGCATGCATACATACATACATACATACATACATACATACATACATGTATACATGCATACATACATAGGTACATACATACATACACATACGTACATACATACATACATAGGTACATACATGCATACGCATACATACATACATACATACATACATACATACATACGCATACCAATCCTTGTATATATAAGGGGAGAGGTCAGAGGATGTCGGAAAAGTTTTGAATTCACCGTACAACAAAGGTAGCTTCATGCGAGAAGGCAGGACTGGAGTGGGATCAAGCAACCGCATTGACCGGCCCGAAATTCATAAAAACAAATTCCACCCTATTTTCCCCCGCAGCGTACATGCTAACGTCTTACCGACTCCCCAACTAGTTCTTGGATTCTATGGATGATTGATTGATATATCGATCAAATAATCGAATTACTGGCTTACTGACCTATTGACATTAACTGTTTCGTTAATGATTGACTTTAGTCAATTTCGCACAACGCTTATTGGCACCTAAAAATCTAAAGCGAATTTTCATGACATTTTCTAGCATCGTCTTTTCCCAGGTGCCGCATTCTGACTTCGTAACTCTATACGTGCACAGTATATTAAAAAACAAGGGCACATAACCACCCATACCCCTTCCTTCCTTCTTCACATTCCCTGCGTTCTCATTTTCTTCCATCTCCCCAAAGCACGGCGTATCCACATCTCTCCACTGCAGTGCTCTGCCTCCTCGCAAATCGCAAGAAAAAAAGAGCAAAGATGCCCCGTTCCCCTCATCCATGCGATCGGCAAAAAGCCGTCTTTCCTCTACGCTGCGTCAGCGCGCTCCGAGCTCGACGCGCGTGGCGGCAACCAGACGGCAGCACCGTGCTCAGCTGGCGGGGGGATCAGTGGAGAAGAGAGAGAGAGCAAGAGAAAGAGAGACTGCCCGCCGGCGCGTCCCGGCAGAGTGCGCCAGCGTCATCCGTGGCCGCCGCTGCTGCAGCCAGGCGCCCAGAGTCGCGCCAAGATGACGACGTCCCCGCGTCGACGTCGGCCTCCTGGGAAGCCTGGCCAGCGACCGGGCTGCTTCACCCAGGACACCTAGGCACTGCGGGGAAACGCACACACCAGTGCCTGACCGCTGGTTGATTCGCGGGCCGCGCGCACAGCGTCGTGCAGCGATGCCGCCGGAAGTAGCGCGCGGAAGTCGCTTCCGCTACTGGATTACCGTCTGCTGCTCTCTGGCCAGCGTTGCCGCGACCGCCTCCTCGGACCCCGGCTCGCACGCAGGTGAGCGGACGTTTTGTTCCGACTCGTGTCACAGCCGCGTGCGACCTTCGCTCGCTCTACAAAACCCGGCGCTTTCGAGTCATCTACCTAAACTCTGTTCCGAAGGCCGGAACGACGATTTTGTGTTCTCCCCGGACAAAAAGCAGCCGTCTGTCGTTATCGGCCCCGAAACTATCGGTGTCCGGAGCTAAGTGCTATTCGCTGTTGCGGAAGCCCCCGCGGAAAAGCGTGTAGCCGTGGCTTCACGCTGGAAGTAACTGGAGCGAATATCGTTTCGTGTTCTAGCTTCCGAATGGGTGCTGCTCTTCCGCCAGGCGCTTACTTCCCTGCATTATTATCCGGCATAAGCCAATCTTTGCGCCTTTGGGAGAAGCAGTTTTTGGTTGCTGTCAGTTGCAAAATACGTTGTTTGAGAACTCCCTTCTGGACAGTAAACTCTTTGCGAAATGAAAGTGTACAGTAGAAGCGCAGCGGTACAGAAGTACGGTTTGTTTTATTTTTCTGTAAACACCCTCATTTGCTATGGAAGGAATTTGGTACGGGGAGGTGTTCCGCTGAAATACTCTTAACTTGAAATCCTCGCGGCGGAATGACTGAGATGTCATCCGAGCTTACAGCATACATCACTGAAAAGTACCCATACTCGTGCGAGGGAGAATAAAAATTTTAAAATTTTACGGAAAATGAATATTTAAAGTGAGGCTTTTATCATTCGCCATTACCTTTCTTAAAGGATTGTGCGAACAAAATGCTATCCAACCAGTTATGCCACTCAAATTGTGTGTTTATACGACCAATAGCACAGGTTCGCGTTTTGAGCGCGGAACTTCATTAACATTAGAACCGCCTTTTCGGGAACCGGATTCTCTGGTAGTCGGATCTGTATCCATAACCACCAACCCAACGTCGCCGAAACAGCAAAATCGGCCTAGGCAGAGATTGGAGCACACAGTAGCGGGTAGCAGACGAGAACAGTTCCTTCAATAGCCGCGCGTATCGATCATTCAACTGCAGCCTCGCGGCTGTACACACTGGCATTGACGACCGAGCGTGATTCCGGGGGCCTAGGACTAGCACTTCGATCCCAACAATAGTTTTCTCTCGGGACTTATGCACCACCAGCAGCAATCGTTTCCGCCGCACCGAAAGGACCCCTCGAAGTTATACCGGCTGTCTTTCCGGGCAGTGCTAACCAGGCCGCCAACCCCATGATCGAGCGACGCCGAAAGAAAAAAAAAAAAAACTGCGAGCAACGCGTTCTCGTTGAAAGTGTTTCTGCTGACGTCACTGCTTCAGAGCGCATCGCACACAATGCGGCGACGACGACGACAACGTCTGCGTTTCGGTCGCAGACGGCTAAACGGAGCTCAGCTATAGGGATGATCGCAACAGCCGTGCAAGCAGGGAGAGAGGGAGCGGGGAGGGAGGAGTTTGAAGGGGAGAAAAGGCAGCTTCACCGCACGGCATGCAGTGAAGCGTGCTTTCAGGGGGTTCCTTCGCCTCTCTCTCCCGCCTCCGGCCTAGCGGGACAGATGGGGGAAGAGGGCGCGGGAAGCAGGGAGGGATGAGGGTACTCGTGCGCATGCGCCGATCCCGCCGTCCCACCGGCCGGCCCCGGCTCGCTCATTAATAAGGGAAGCGGAGCGCTCGGGTGCCGCTGTCGCGTCCGGAGCGGCGCGACTTGCCGCCTTGCTGCAAGGCTCGCAGAAGCAGCATAGTCGGCTTGGCGCGCGTACGACACCACGGCTCGGAGTCCCGCGGCGTTGCATTTTTAAAAGGCGTCTGCTGCGCGCCCTTCTCGGCAACGATCACGACACGGCGCCGCCGACTGCACAGCGAGGGTCCGCTCGACGCGAACCACTTTTTAACGGGCCGGTTCTAAGCACGAGCTGGAGGCTGCGCTTGAAGCAAGAGAAAGAGCGCGAGACTTTTAAAACAGTGTCTGCCGCGAAGCCGATAGCGCCGTCGACGACTACACAGCGGCGGCCGCCGTTGCCTGTACCGTCGTTGTTTCTTTCTTCGTTCACTTTCGCTCCGCGTTCTTCGAGTCCAGAGTAAAAAGGGGTGGCAGCGGCGGGAAAGAAAAAGCAGTCCCCGGCAACGGCTTGTCGCAGCGGAGGTCCGACAAGACGTACGGCCCCCTTTTCGCAGCGAGTTGAAAAATCGGGTCGCCTTTTGTTTCACGAGCGAGCCCGTATACTAAGCGGTGGAATAAGCCGCTCGCTTTCCGCCCTCCCCTTCGTCTTGTTGCTGTTGTTGTTTGTAGCTTAATGCCCGCAAAGAATGCGAAACTTGAGACAGCTTTCGCCGTCGTTCCCAGCGTATTGCGCGTTTTGACGGGTTAAGGGAGCGAATGGTTTGTCGCGTGTTCGCCGGCTGGTGTGGCGATGTCGTTGACTGAATGCCGCCATTTGCCAGGGACGACGTTGTACACGACGCTTGGTAAACCCTTCCCTCTGAATGGCAAAGAAATCCCGGCAATATTTATGTATGCAAATTAAAGCCCGCCGTTCCGGGAACCGCCTGCTGGCCGCAGTTGCGCGCATTCGCGATCGCGAGCGGAACGCGTTTTAAATATTAGAAGCTGTTCTGCAATCCTTGCGGTTGCTCGCAATAGTAAGGCATTAAAGATTCTTGTTTTTCAGAGGTGCATCCCGTTGCCGCCGGCACTGCGGAACCGCGCATTTAATACCGTGTTTCAAACGAACGTGTTTACAATGCTCGTAACGAAATTAAACTAGTTGCCTGTATGTTTTGTGAGGCATCATAAAAAGAAACGCCGAAGCGCATTTACGTTAACTGAATGGCTTGAACAAACTAAGATATAGAGGGCGTAGGTCCCTTTCTGAGCCATGCATCAGTTTTAAGAAAAAAGTGCTTTCAAAATTGTGATTTGCCTTGCGCCTTGCTCTCTGCCGATAAAAAATTATTGCCGAAGTTGGCAAAGTGAAACTTCACAAATAGAGTACGTTTAATCAGTGTAACGTATGCGCCATTAAATAAAACGCTGATATTTACCATGAAATAGACAAACATCAAACTTTGAAAGACCTAGATTGCATCGAAATGAATTTCAAGTAACCAAGGAATAAATTTCAAATACCAAGAAAAGCCACTGAGTGTGCTTAGTATGTTCTAGTTTCCTGAAGGTTGCGCCTAAGCAAAAGAGCTTTTACAAAGCGCAACGGTTGAGAAAATTGTTTGTGTATGGTTTCGCAGTTCTAAAAATACCAAGAAAATGCCGATTGCTTGTACACGAGCGCCTTGAGCACACGTTCGGCAAGCTAAGCAAACCCACTTAGGAAGACTGGCCAACATTGGCGACAAAAAAAAAAAAAAAAAAAAAAAAACCTCTAGTGTTCGCCGTAACGTTGCAAACTTGCTCGGAATGAGAAAGACACGTCATCGCCGTAACGTGGCAAAGCTTGCTCGGAATGAGAAAGACACGTCATAGTGCCGTTCGTTCGTCCTCGTAGCGTCATGTGCATGCAATATGTACCGTAAAAAAGCCGCGACTTGAATGTCGAAGCAGCTGTAGGTGGTCGTTGACTCCACATGGTCGGGCCGCGGATAGTTCGCACAGCCGAGGAAGAGGCCGCGCATCGAAAGGCCCGGCGTGACAAGCATCCGCTAGAGACGGTAAGTCGCGCTTGAAGAGTGGCGTGCGGAAACGTCGACCAAAGCGACAAGCTCGCTCTGGCTATGCTCAAATACGGTCATTGAAATGCCATGCGGCCGGCGTCAACTACGACACCCCAATGATACTTAATGATAACTCAGCTTTGTGTCCGTAAATGATAACCTACAACAACTTTGCTATTCAAGTCTTGCGCGTGAGTGCAAGTTTCCCCATTTTTTTTTTGCATTTGATCTCACTCCCACTTCCGTCATTGCGCAGGTGCCCCCGAAAAGTAAACGGACAACAGCTTCGTGAAATTAGACTATTTTATATTTTAAGTCGCGGCCAGCGTAAATATAATATGTGAGGCCCGATTTTATTTTAGAATGACTTTCTTGAAATGTCACTTAGAGGTTGCTGGCTATACGCACTTGGCGGAGAAATCTCGTCAAAAGCTGCAACCTGTCGCCCGTTTACTTTTTTGGGCACCTGTACTTGCCGCGCATTTTCCAAGACAGCAGTCAGTTTTCATTTTTACCCAACCGGAGAAACGTCTACCGCTCCCTGACTAGCCAGAGTCGTGGTTAGTTATTTCCACATCTGAACGAAATCGTAGTCAGAGCAACGAATAGTAATTAATAGTTCGCAGTGGCTGTGGGTGACCAACGAGTGGGAGCGGGTTGGCCGGTAGTGCAGAAATCAAGACAGACTGTTTGCTCGCGAGATGCGCTGCGCAAGCACAGAGAACAGTAGCCGATGAGATCACGCGCAAAAACCTCTCCCATAAAAGACATAAGGTCGCGTAGTTCCACGCGTTTGTAGCGCGCGTACATTCGAAAGAACAAAATCCCAACAAAATATTCAGCGCGTTTTGTTGCATAGCATGGACCAGAAAAAATGAACAGGAATAAGCACTTTGCTCGCACTGTTTCATACAGATTACCAAAATAAAAAGAAAAAAAAAAAAAAACTCGGCGCGTGGTCAATTCCCATTGGCTTACTACACATAGCACAAATATAACAAAAAAATCTGTGGTTGATTGCTCTGTCATAGGAATCGGTAAAATACGAAAGTGAAATGTGCAGCGAAATCTGCAGCTGAGCATGATTTGCGGGTCGGTGGATGTCTTGTGGGTGTGCTTGGCGGGTGACGTCCTGCTGGAGGGTCTCTTCGGCAAAGGTGTACTGGCGTCATTTCCGCGAAGGATATGATGTCAGTGAAATCATGGTGTATCCCGGCATAAAACACTTTCGTGTTCAAATATAAAACCCGAAAACGAACAACCCTAAGTATAACGTACTTTTTAGTACTAAATGGTGCTTCCCCGCAAGAAGACCGTGTGTGCCGGGGTGCACCCTTTACAGGCCACTTGCTTTGTTGTATTGGCGTCATTGCCGTGACGGATATGACGTTAGTGAAGTCTTCGTGTATCTCGGAATAAAACGCTTTCATGTTAAACAATCTAGCACGCGTCAAACATTGCCCACGCAGTCTTGGTTGGTTTCCAGCTCATGTGGAAGCAGTGTTGCAGCAGCATGAATAGTTATTCGTGAAAATGTATCTGCAGTGAGTCTGATGCCGAGGTTGTATGTTGAAGTTGAACTAAGCAGCAGGTTCGGCGACGACCCTAGCCAAAAGAAACGTGTTCGCGAAAGAATACGCTGAAAGATCCTGCAACTTTTTCGCAGCATACTTTCAGGGAACATATAGTACGCGATGGTATTTGTTGCGTACAGCTAAGTTAGGAGCCGGAGCCGCACGGTAAAGCCAATTTATTTTCACCAGGTTCCGATAGCTTCGGTACGGGGGCGGTGGCTCGAAAAGATATCCCGATGATAACGGTAGTTTTCACCGCAAGCATTCAACGGGGATGGCTGTCATGCCAAATTTGCCATTTGTTGGGCTTATAAGCCACCCCAACGGAGTTCCTACAAGCGTGGCGCTCCAGTTATGATGAAAATGCCGCAGCCGATAAAACTGTTGCTGTAGAGGAGTGCTCCACTCACTGGAAAAACATTGCTTTCCCGCAAGAATGACGGCACTTCCACGCACAGAACGACCATGTTGGGGTGTTTATAGACATTCGAGCCTTCGCATGTACTTGTAGTCACGGTACTAAAACACCGGGACACTCCTTTTCCAACGTCTCGCGCTTGAACGTAACGCGTACTAAAAGAACACATCGGGACACTCGTTTTACAACGCCTCGCGCTAGAACGCTTCATGCTTCAAGCAATATTATATACCTCTACCCCCCTCCCCCCCCCCCCCCCCCCAAGGTTTCATCTCCGTGGGCAAAAACGCCAAGGCGCCAAGAATACATTGCATGGTTCGCTCCTCCTCAGGTATCAAGCTAGTGGAGATGGCCGGGATTTCTTTTGGTACGCTGGCTGCCATTGTCACTGGTTGCGATGAGAAGGTCGCAATCTGTTAAGCCGGTCGTGGCTCCGCTTCCCACGGTACTGATAATAGTGAGTTTTAGTCGACCGTTTTTAACAGTCCGCCCAGCTCCGGCAGCAAGCGGGAGCGCCATCGCGCATGCGTGGTGCGCTTGGCGGCGTACGGCATTGGCTCCGGTTGCGCTGAGCGAGCCGCCGGTAACGGAGCGGACCACCCAAAACGGTCGGCTAAAACTGTCTAATGAGGGACCCTGCACCCTATAATATTGGAAGCGGGATCAAAGCTGCGTTTACCACTCTTTCTCTGGCATTATAGTGAGACGAGTTTGTGAGGGATGAAACCAACAATTATCGCGATTACGATTGAAACTGCCGCGACGTAAGAATGCACACACTGCCGCACGAGTGGACAACTGTTTGCCTAGAGTCAGGCGTGCAGCTCTTAATACGACAAGACTAACGCATTCGCGTCAGTGTTTTTGCGCGACTAGTGGCCTAGGATTGCTCCAGCACGCAGGACGCATCACTTGTTTTTCGTATTTGCGTAGTTCTCGTTCTGTGTTTCCGTGAAACCCAGTTTCCGTACCATCTCTGTTCTGACTCTCTCAGAGATTGCGTGCAGTGACGTCGCAAGCTTTACGCTGCAAATTTCGTTGAGACAGAACAGTAGGCAGCACGAGATTGCGATCACAAGTTAGCTCCTAATGCGTTTATAGAAGTAAACTGGTGTCTGGACACTCACAAACTAAACGCCGTTGCGTGTACAACGCTGGACGAGCGTTAGCGCGTTAGAATAACGCCTGCCACGTGGCTGCTGTGCCCTTAACCCAGTTTCGACTCGTCGTCCAGATAGAAAACGCGAATACTCTGACTTAGTTATCCACGAAATTATGCCATCTCAAAAATTTATCGTCGCTCGCTTTAATTTTTTTTTTTTTGAGTAGGGTCATCAGTAGGTGATGACCCTACTGATTTCACCTAAACTTTAGGTGAACTTGTTTTTGTCGCTGGCTTATGGAACCTTTCTGTTCGCTCAGTGAATACACTCGCATGGGAGAATATTCGTCACCGTTCAACGGAGAGAGGGAATCAACATGTATTGAGCCCAATAAGGTATTGGCTAGTGCACGCAGGCACCGCATGGGGTGGAACTCTCTTCTCGGGTCCCATATGCGTCTAGCAGCTCCTGGCCCCTGGCTGCCAGCGCGAGCTGGATCGTCAGGTCGGGGCTAGACAACAAGGTCTCCCATCGCTCTGGGGGTCGGGTGTGGGAATAGGGGGGGGGGGGGGGGGGGCGGATATCAAGAGACTCGCACTCGGCCAGGACGTGTGCCAGAGTGCCTTGTCTGTCCTTGCAGAGCGGGCAAGTACTCTCGTACCTGTCCGGGTACATCTTGTTTAGAAGTGTGGGATGCGCTAGCGACCCCGCCTGTATTCTTCGGATAACGGTCTGATGTTTTCGGCTCAATTGCGGGTGACGCCTCGGGAATCTGCATCTGCGCTCTCTGTACATTTCAGTAATTTCTCTGTGGAATAATGCGTATTCTGTATACCATAAATAGATTTGGGTTTTCTGTAACTATTAGCTAAAAAAAAAGACAGTTGTTTAATACCGGTTTCCACCCAGGTGTGAAGTTAAGCTTGCATGTTAAGAAATGAGCACCTAAGCGATCCGGGACGCCACACAGAAAATAAATAACAACAAAAGGCGGGGAGAGAGCGCACCTCTGGCCGACGGTTGAATGAGTCAAGGATACAAGGCACGTTCGTAACCTTCCGTTCTGTGTCGGTTTTGTGGCTCAGTTGGTAGAGTACCGTGCACCTTGCGTTCCGCCCGCAGAGTCGTAGGATCGAAACCTGGCGCCGGCAAGTATTATTTTTTGATATAGTGTAGGGGGAGCGATGCGGACGCGGACTACGGACGCCAACGCGGGTGACATCGTAAGTTACTGAAATGCTCTGCATTTAATAGAGGAAGGCGCCTACACACAAGTTCCGCCTAATGGTCAAATCGCACCAGCTAATCGACGGCGCCCTTCAAGAGTGTAAAAGCGAAGCAGATGCAAGTCGCGGGAAAAGAGGAATCAGCCCGGTCGTAATGGGGCAGCTGAGACCGGTGTCAGCCCAGCGCGACTCATCAAAGGCCGACCGAGGTTGGGCGCCAACGAGAAAACGCCGGTGACGCGGCCAGTCCTCCGCCCACCAACGCCTACCTGTTCATATGGCCTATACAGTTCGCCTTAATCTAATTGCAAGATTAGGAAGTGATGTTCTTGATTCCATGATTTGAACTCCGCGTAGTGATGTATTCATCCGTTCCTCTCATAGGTTGAAAGGAAGGAAACCGTGAAGTTTAACTACCACTAACCAGGCTTTCCACTAATGTAGGAGGCGTGCGAAAGCAAAGAGCTGGCGGCGGAGAAAAAGAGTAGCTCCACCTACACAGCATCCCTCGCTTCTTCCCGCTCACGTACAGCGCGTGCCTCTTCCGAACCCTCACCCCAGAAACTAGGACAGACCGCGTGCTTGGTTCGCAAACATCAATGGTCGCGCATTTATTACGATCCGTCGAGATTGAAACAGACGTAAACTTAATTGCAAAACATGAACTGCGCGCGTGCCACAGCCGATGGGGGGACAAGAAAAATGAGTGTGGCGCGAACTATTTATGGCCTCGCACAAGTGCCGCCGGGGTACGACTTGACATTAAAAGAAGAAGAAGAGCGGGAAAGGGTAAAACAAACAGAAAAGGGATGGCGGAAGGATGAAGCGGGTGGTCTGCTGCGGGTCCGAGCAGGCATTTCTGGAATGCGCTGCGCGCTCGGGATTCC
Source organism: Haemaphysalis longicornis (assembly GCF_048455015.1). Classification (NCBI taxonomy): domain Eukaryota; kingdom Metazoa; phylum Arthropoda; class Arachnida; order Ixodida; family Ixodidae; genus Haemaphysalis; species Haemaphysalis longicornis. Next base: position 110,589,332 of record NW_027526225.1, read on the forward strand.
CAGCTCCCGGAGCAGCGCACCGCTTGCGCGTCCTTCGACGGCCCGGAGAGGGAGAGGAGAGGAGAGGAGAGCGGCCGGTATATACCGTTGCAGCAGCGGCAGCAGCCGTGTTCTGCAGGGAAGCCGACGCTTCGCGTTCGTGTTCGCCTAATTTCCCAGGTGGGCCGCCCGTTCGCGCTGAGACCGGCCCCCGGACGTTTCATTATTGTTTTTCTCTCGTCCGTGTCGTTTTCTCCCTTCGCCGACCGACAAGCGCGCGCGTGGACGGGACGGGCCGCGAGGGACCCGAAAGCGGTCCCAAAATGGCGAAGCGGCTTGCTGACGTTTCTGCGGAAGCTTTCAGGTGTGCCCTCCTCCTCCTCCTCTTCCCAATGTTCCTCTTCCCCCTCCGGATCCGGAGGTCGTCATTCTGACAGCACCTGCCGCTCTCACGTCCGTTTTCTCGACGGATTCGACCCGTAGTTTCGCCGCACGTGATGAGCGGAAATCGCGCGTGATCAGCCACGCGAAAAAGCCTCGGAGCTAAGCTAACTACGCTGAAACAACTAACTTGATGGCATAGATAAGGAACATACGTGGCCTGATATACAACGTAATCGAAAGCTTAGGAGCTAGATTTAGGTCACATGACTTGACTTGTAGACTAGATAAATTTGTTGTGTGCGCGTTCATCCCAACAAGGTAGAAGCGGTAAAGAAGTAAAGAAGGGCAAGGCTTCCGAAACGAACGCGCTTTTAAGAGTGGTATGCTTCCTTTTAGCACGGCACTACTAAGGGCGATGTTCGGGCGCGTTCAGTTACCGAATACCCAAGACAAAAGTGTCGACTGCATTCAGTGTACAGGAAGCTAGAGAAAGAAGGAAATTTTTTTTTCAAAGGTCAGGCACATGTTTTTCCCGTCGCGTCATTTCTTGTTGAAGTTGCCGGGGTTGAAACCAGACAAAAGAGAACTCGGCGCAATGTGACCTTCGGCTGTCTAGACGGAAAACCAACACAACGCTGGTGTCGGATCGATAACATGTACCGATTCGGGCACAATCTTTCTCCCTTTTGAACTTTGAACAAAATATACGATGACCTTATCTTGTGTCTTTGTAACCACCAACGTCATGAATATTTACACTAATGATTTGGGGTTCCCACTACTGTAGAAAGGGGGTCTTGTTTCGAAACGCAAACAGCATATGATGCCACGCTAGATAAAACTGGAAGATAAGATGAAAACAATACGAAATGCGACATGGCCGTGAGACTTGCGACTTTGTGGTCGGTGGACGTTGGCCGGAATCGACGCCACGTTGAGTTTTTTTGGTGAGTGGGAATTAAACGCGCTAGAAACAATACAGTTGGAAGGATGAAGCATATAAACCGTTGTAAAAAAAAGAACTTTCATTCGCCGAACCATGCCTTCGCTATAAGCGGCGTCGTTGAGAAGGGCTACCGGTTAATTCCCAGGGTCTCGTATATTATCCTTAACGGGACCCTGCAACACCTTCGTCAACTGTTTCTGTAAACCATGAATGATTTCCGAACGTACTCAACAAACACATCCAGTACTTTAAATGGGTGGTTACAAAATACGTCAGACAAAAAATTACTGCTCTACACCCAACAGAAAACGTAGTAACTTGCTAAAAAGATTTTGCTCTCTTTCCCGGTCATGACTTTCCTGGAGCGCTTAATTACGTCATTAAAGCCATGTTACGGCAACTGGCCGGCTTTCTTTCAGTTGAAGCAATATGCTAATTTCATTGACACTTCAAAAAAAGATAATTGCCACTAACGTAAAGGAGAATCAGAAGGCGGATCTTCTGCGACGAGCAAGTCACGCAGTGCCTCTTCGTGCTGAGGATAACTCCAGCATCCGCAGTGCACCCAGGCACGAAGGAAATGGCGAAAGCGTTTATCGGAAGTGTTGCAGGGTCCCTTTAAGACGACTTGAAGGCAAAAGCCTGAGTGGCAATTCGTTAGAGGCAAACACAAGATTTACTTTACCCCCGTTCTTTTGGTTCCACTTACGTCCACCGTAGACGTACCTTTCTTTCTCTTCCGGCGTGACTATTTTACTGGTAATCATTATATTGACGTCCACACAAACTCGCCTTGTCATCCACGTTTGCCCGCTTTTAGGGGCCAACTTAATCAGTTTCGCTACTTGTATGTTCGCTCGTTCGGCTGTGCTCTTCCGCTCCTTTCATCCGCAATGTACTGGCGACCATTTTTCGCTACTACCGAGTTTTAACTCGGGCTGTAAAACGCCCCGGGCTATGGAACGCTTTGGGCTTTAAAACGGTTTTTTTTTGCGAAGATTTTTTTAAATACAACGGTAACCGTTTCCGGTTAAGGACACTGAAGGTCGAGTGGACGACGAGACAGAGAGCAACTTCCAATAACTAAAGTTCTAGCGCATGTCACCTCCAGCTATAAAAATTCCGGATAATGATTACAATAAAAAACTGCGCCATGCTGCGGACAACCCCCCTCCCTACTCGAACGTTCAGGCGTACGATTCTGAAGGAAATAAAGCAATGCAAACCAGCTTCTTCGCCCAGTTTGAGAGAAAAACAGTAGGCGGCGGAACTGAAGGAGGGCGCTCGCGCGCGACGACGGGCCCAAGGTTGCTGGCTAGACGTCAGATTAAAGAATGAACGGCGCGCCGAAGTGGCCCGTCTGTTTGCGTTTTTCGCTGCCCGCGGCGAACGCGCCGTGCCGTGTGATTGATTGTTTTCGCGGCACGCCGTCAGCGAAGAAACGGGAGAATGAAAACCAGCTCGCGTAGACGGCGTGTAAGAGAGCTCGCATGCGTAGCGGCAACGGTTGCTACCATTGTGCTCCGCTTTATGCTGCTGCCGCCGCGGCGGCCGTTCTTCTGGCGTTGTGCCGCTTGCGTGAGCTGCGCAAACACCGACTAGATGCGGAGAAGGCGTACGCGTTCCCTCCTCACCACACTTTTCCACCGCCTGCAGTTGAACACTCGTTGGCGTTCCTTTTCACTCGACAAATGTCTGCGCGTATGCGGACAAGGAAAACCAGTAGGTAGACCTAACTGTGACAGAAACACGCCCGAACCTTCTTATCATAAAGGTGTTCCTTCCCCACGACCGCGCCTCGAGGACGCAAGGGCCAAGGGATCGCGAGAGGCCGGAGCTTGCGGGCGTAATGATCTGCTAGCGAAGATATAATGGAGCATCGACGACGACAACGCGCACCACTTAGAACAACAAGGCTTCGCTCGGCGCAACTCAAGGCGTGTGGTTGGCGCGTCCTACTGAAGAGACGTAGACGTGGACGTATGGAATGAACAAATAATAACTTGGCCTACATTCTCCATTCCTATTGGCGAACCCGCAAAACGACAAGGGCGTTTCGCTCTCTCCTTTGGCATATACAAATTGTCAGGGAAACATTCCTTTGAGGCATGTTTTGTGGCCATTTGTGTAACTTATCTCGGCTTGTTTATTGCAAAGGAGGAGTGTTTGGTGATTGAGAGCTCGTCTCCTTAGGTAAAGCGTACGCAGGCCTTGCTACTATGGTGGTGTTGGGAGTGTGTACGGGTCGAGGCGGCACCGATTTGGGATCCCCGCGTAAACAGGCTCGTCGGCTTTGCTTGCGGGACTCGCCCAAGATAATCATGTGCCCGCTTGGGCGTTCCGCGAGGCCCCGGGATCCCGATAACGAGAGGTTCTGCCCGCGGCGACTTCGGAACTATTGACCCGCTAGTGCTAAAACAAGCACGTCGCAGGCAGGGCCGTAAGCAACAACAGGGATAAGTTCACCAGCCCAAGTGCCTTGACAATAACGTCGAAGGACGTCTCGCTCTTTAAGTTTACAACGTGGGCTTAAATTCTACATTACGTATTAGAAGGCTTCACACACGCGACGTTGCTGATACACCTGCCGTGGTGGTTCACTGGCTAGGACGTTGTGTTGCTGAGTCCACAGACGCGGGTTTGATCCCAGAAAAGGGGAACGGTTGCTTGATGAAGAACGCTTGTGTGTCGAGATTTTGGCGCATGGTAAATATCTCGAGGCGGTAAAATATTTTTCATAGTCGTCAAATACGGCACGCCTCATAGCAAGGTGTAGGTTCGGAACGCGATTCCTCGGTTAAGCTTGTCAGAACGGGGTTGAGACTTTAGCGTATACACAAGAATAAATAAACAACTAACAATACAGAGGCGACAAATAGAAAAAGTGACCGCAGGGAATTGAACCGGAGGTTGTCGGCTGGTAATCTCTAAAGATTCCTTTTAAGGCGGGATCAATCGAACTTCATGGCTTTCACAACAGTCGGGAGGGGTCCGAAACGGTATGAGATGGGCAAGTGCTGTGCTGACGGGAACAAAACGGTTCAGAACAAAAACGGGAGGAAATTGACCGGAGAGCTGGTGAGTTCGTGTAGAAAGAAGGGCGTATTGATGTGCAATTTAAAAACTAAGTTTCAGCGCTTTTGCACACTTGCTGTGACGAATTTTATTGTCTAGTTTAGCCTACAATGATTGAACAGGCTATTTTCGGAGTAGGTAATGACACCGGAATTTTCGCGGGTGTCTATTCCAACTTTCTAGCTGATATCTTAAAAAGTAAATGAAGGAAGGGGGAGGGCGCAGTTTCTATACGATTGGATGAAGGCCTTTTACGACGAAGGGGTAACATTTTGTAAACCTGGGGTAACACTGGAAACTGTTGTAACAGTAGGGTAGTAGGGTGACAACTTGGGGTGCTCTTTAGGGCTACTTACATGAGGCAAAGTGTTCGCCCCGTGTGTTTCCAACTTTACTAATTCCTGTGGCTCTGTAGACGTTCGCAGAAGTCATGCTGCGGCGAAGAATGTTTCTGGAAATGAATTACCCCGCAAGGAAGATCTGCGTGTGAAACGCTTAAATGATCGAATGGTCATCAACGAAGCGGCATTGTTTCGGATAACTCTGATTCGGAGCAGCGTCACTGGCGAGGGCACTTCTTAGAAAAACCTGTACATGACGTCACAAAAATATATCCCGCGTTATGGCAACTGTGGCAACATCGACGTGAAAAAAAAAAAAAAAAGGCCGCGTATGTGCTCCTTTCGTTGCAAATGTCTACGAAAGACGATAGTCGTCTGGCGCCCCTGCCAAGTAAATGCCTCCCTTCTCTTTCCCACTAACCTCTCGTGCTGTTCCCTTCCTGTCCCGTTCCTCAAAAGATAACACGCTAGAGGTTTGTTCAAGTCAATTTAAATTTACCGCGTTCCACTGTTCCAGGCCGGGTGCCTCGATGCAAGCGCTGCCGTACGGCTGAGACGCGCGTGAATCGAGGTACACTACTCCAACGTTTTTAGAACCACGTTGCCCTACTCTACGCGCTTTTGAAGCGGGACGTGGAACCTATCTAGTGGAACATTTCGTTGCTATTGCCGTTTGATTTCTTAAATGCCGCCAGGTAGCGCGACCAACAGCAGGCGACGGTTTTCTGCAGTTGACGTAGTATTTCATTTGCTATCGCAAAAAAAAAAAAAAAATCAACCACGAATTTTTTAGTAAATGAACACTGCAAATATCACTTATGTATTGATTTTCTGCCTAATATTTGCGTAATGTCTCGTTCTTGTTCAACAACGTTGACAAGTATGAACATTGACAACGGACTTGGACGTTTAGATTTGACTGTGGGTATATAAAACTATTGCGTAGTTTCTGTTTCACTTCGGCCGGGTGGGTGAATCGAGTCACATACAGACAGACAGACCAAACTTTCTCCGTGTAAGTAGCCCAAGAAAGGCTACCTATCGATTTTAAAAGTATTCTGCTTCAACGACCTACTTAACTACCTCTTTGACTGCATCGCCGTATTTGGTAGTAAGCAGTGCATGCAAAGGAGTGCGATCTCCGTGGAAAGGAAGCACGGGAAACCGTACAAGCGAAAGGATGTCTAACTATGGATAGATATCGCTGCTTTGCCGAAGCTAACTCCTTGCAAAAGTACCCTCCCTTCGTCCTCCATTACGGAACCGTACCAAAAATCTGCCTCCCTCCCGGACGCGGGGCGCAGAACGAGAGCCCAGAAGCTTCGGATGTCTGTGATTACGGCCACAGAGAACAGCGACAACAAACAGCAACAAGACAAACAACAATGGTCACGACTGCTGCGAGAACAGGCGCGCCCTTTGATGTCGGTGCCGCACAGCTGGCCGGACGCCCGCTGCTCCCTGCCAATCTGCGCTCTTCCCGGCCGAGAAGAATAAGGGGGAGGCGGGCGCAAGGCGGTGTTTCTCGCAACGGCACTTCTCGTCCGCGCAAACAGGCATTTTTTTTTTCGCCTCTTGGTTCATACAGCGAACTGCGCTGCTCAAAGCAGCCGGCCAGAGCCCATCGGACAGGAGAGCATGGCCGGCGAGTTGGAAACAAGCTCTGCCGGCGCTGAAGAGTTTACCGACGACGGAGGCCTTCCACCGAAACTCCCGTCGGCTGATACAGGACGCAAAGGGGGCCGCGCTACACGGACTCTCCATCGGAGGATGCGGAGGCGATGGCGGGAAGAGGATGGAGTGTACAGTGAAGCGCGGGAGGATGGGGAGCGGAGGGAGGGATGGAGAAAAAAAAAAAGAGAGAAGCTCTCCATCCGGCTGATTGTAGCGAGGGAATGCAGCCAGTGCCGCTCGTCGCGTATGCAAATGGACGCTCATTTGCATGGTCCCTCTGTTTGGCCGCCGACGCCGAGTGCCGGTCTTCTGGCCGGCTCACGGAGCCGCGGCGCGTACCCGGCTTGCGCCGTTGGCTCGAGCCCAGTGGCCGGCACCGCGCCGGAGGGTTGCCGCTGCCGACGGCTGCCGACAACGCCTCGGAGGTAGAAAGCCTTGGAAGCGAGCGACGCTCTTCTTCGCTACCCCGCTATTTCTCCATTCTAAGGCTTCTTAAAGCGGCGTTTTTTTCGTGTCGACCGTGTTTTTTTTTATTGCCACATTTTTATCCTGACACTGACTGATGCCATTTTTACGGACCTTCGCCTTTACGGGGTGATGAAACAATGGCGAGCGCCTGGAATAGCTGACTGTCTAAGAAAGCACGGTTCGGCATGCGCCCGGGGCAACGACATGTGTCTTGACCAAGCACGCGCTCCTGGCTGGTGAGCCTGCGCACGCCCTAGGCGTTGCAAAAAAGCGTCCCGCTGAGGAATGCAACCGCTGTCTTAAAGTGTCCGGAGGAGCGATCGCCTTGTTAGGAGTCGTCCACGCTGTCTTTTCGCCGCCGTCAGCAGCTGACGCTCACTTTTCGAGGTTGTTAGATCGGGCTGAGCAGTGAAGTCCCGAGGCCCTTCTTTAGCGGGGAAGTCCAATTATTTAGGCTAATCCCCATCGCGGTGACCACTCCGTCCCTGGTTCGCTGTTCGCTCGCTTTTAAACTCCTACGTCATATAGCGTACCCACTCCGCTGTGTTTTTCTCACTCTACGTTATGCAAAGTGCGAAAAGGCGGGGTCGTGTAGGAATCACGCGATCAGAAGGCTGTTTAGGTTTTATTATCTTCTATACTGTGCGTATGTGTCTTTGAATGCTGTCACATTAAAGAGAAGTTGCAGAAGCCCATTCAGAAATGGGAGTTCTCGAACAAATGCCTAAGGAACTCTGCAATACACGTTTTTTTTATAGCCGGCTTCACCACACGCATAAGTATATTTCGGGGAAGACATGTCTGGGGAGAAATTATTAAAACCCGGGGGACTTTTAGTAAATTCCTTCATAAAACCTCGTGTATCCTTACAAAGCGTTATACACCGAGCCTATTTAAGGTCGGCTTCGCGATATACTACCAATTCATTTCTTAAAGGCGAAAATTTAGGTGTCTGACAACAAGGTATGAAGGCCCCACCGGAAATTTTAAATGCTTTTATAAGACGCCATCTATCGCTACAAAACGCAATCCCTTGAGCTTTGTAAGGTCGGCTTGGCTACCTTACAGAAATGCACTGCTGGAAGCAATTTGCAGGGGCCACAGACCTACGCGAACATATTATGAAGGCCATAGGGCCTTATTAGGGGCAAAGTCCCTTCGGGGCTGGGGCTGTTGGCGCCTCCTGTCGTCGTCGTAATCGTCGTCTCATGTAGTCATGATACGAAAATACCGGGAAACTCGTTTACTCCTCCCGATAGAATGTAACGCGTACTAAAAAAACACCAGGACACTCGTTTACGCCTCGTGCTAGAGAGCTTCTTGCTTCAAAGACAAGAGACTTTTGCAGCAAAGCTGTATACCTCTACCCCCCAACGGCTTCATCTCCACGGGCAAAAACGCCAAGGCGCCAAGAATACACTTATATACTACATGCTTCGCTCTTCCCCAGGTTTTACGTTAGTGGAGATGGCCCGGGATTTTCTTATTATCGTTTTCTCTGTGCGGCGGAAACGCGTGACACATCGAGCGTCACATTCGGACAGACGGGTTTCCTTGTTGAATTCATGTAGAAATGCTGACGCATTTAAAAATTCTGAATGGCGAACTTGTGCTGTTTTTTAAGACGAATGCGCTTAGCTATTGCGTATTGGAAGACCAGCAATTAGCAATATTTCCGTTCTGAAGGAAAAAATAAGCGTCTTTTTACTGAGAGGGTTCTCTTTTGCTTCCAGAACTATCCTACTGGTCATCTCGATCAGCCTCCTGTTGTCTAGCTCGTTGGACTCCCTGGAGCTGCAAGTGACCTTTACCATTAGCTGTCCGTTTTAGCTGATCTGTTTTTAAAGCAGCTACTTTCTGTTTCCTTTAGGTTGCCGGGAAAGAGCTTTTCCCAACAGTTCGGTCTATCTGAGGCTTGCGTGTATTAAACTGCGTTTAGGGGACGGAGCGTCGGGGTATAGCCAAGCAGGGATACCTGAGCACTTAACAAATATTGTGTAGCAATTGCCAAAAAATGAAAAAAGGTGTTCATTCGCCTACTTTTATATACCCGCCGCTGTTTCTCTTAGGAACACACGCTCGGATGCGGAACCCAAGGACGTGGGTTTGATCCCTAACGAGAAGGTCGTTTTCTTTGGTGGAGTAGAAAAAATAAAAAGAAACGCCAGTATGTCGAGATTTTGGTGTGTCGATATTTGAGAGTTAAATTATTTGTCACCCTCTACTACCGCACACATCATTTGAGCCCCAAAATTTGATGTCTTTTTTACCTCGTTTTAGATTGCAGACACCCTGTAGGGAAGAGGAGATATGCTGCTTTGAATAATTTGCTGGCGTTTTTCGGTTTTGGGTGGATAAAGGGTTCATTACCGAGCCTTTACTGTTTTTTGTGCAGCCTTTACCGTTTTCGGTTTCATTGGCGTTTCAAACCATCAGATAGCATTTGGGGAAAGAAGGTTTCTTGTGCGATTTTTTTATACTGTTGGTTCTATCTGAACGCACTCATAATGATTGGTTGGCTTTGCGGTTCACTGAAAAAAAAAAAAAACACATGCCACGTTCGAACGGAGCAGCCAATAACCTAAAAATTACTAAAAGTGCTCCTTGTGTGAAAAACAAAAAGAGAAATGGCATGCGAACAAAAGATAGGAAGAAAAAGTTGAGTTTTGTGTCCTGAAAGCTTCAAACGATCTGGATAACCGGCCGGATGCCGGAGTCTAAGAGTGGACGGGGAGCAAAAAACCCTGTTGCAACTCATCAAATCTGTATCCTCAAAGAATAAACAAAGATTAAAGGCGTTGAACGTGAAAGACGGAGCTGAAGAATCCTGTATTCTAGATGTGCACGCCACAGTGCTGTGTACTTGGGGCGAAACAGAAGAAAACTGCCATTAGTTTCGGGCTTATTAGACGCTGCGCATTGGCAGGAAAAGAGGTCTGTGCATGTTAAACAGGCTAGAATAGAAATTCCGCATTGCAGTCTTGTGACCCACACTTCGCACCTTCGTGCTTCACAAATTCGGGTGTTCCAGTTGTGATTGCGGTGACTAAAATTCACGAATAAAGGGAAGTTGGAACGATGATTCCACCGCAGGAACATACAATGCCGAAACCGCACAGCCTTTGAAAGTACGAGTCAAGAGGACAAAGAATTGTAACGAGGATGTCCATAGGAACGGTACCTGAAGAATTATCTGTGCCCCGGAACCCCGATTAAGGAATTCTCACCCAACACCGGCCATTGTTGGGTCATCAGAGTGACAGGGTGCTATCGAGAGACGACGTTAGAGTAGAGGAAAACCATTAACTCGATGTAGGGTTGAAGTCAGAAAATCCGTAGGGAAAGAACGACTTGGAAATCGCAATTGAGGAATTGTTGTAGGATGATGGGAAGATGACAGAGGCCTCAGTCCTGCTGTGGACACAAACAGGTTGTTGATGATGATTATGGTGAGGTGGCGGTGGTGATTATGATGATGATGATGATGATGTGCAGGATAATGACGATGGGGAGGAGGAGGAGTATAACGCAACTCGTGAGCTATATTATTCATCACCTTCGCCTTTTAGCGCTGGAATCACATGAAAGCTAACACTCATGGCTACTGCAGCATACAGTATACCTGAGTAGGCTATTATGGTTAATGATGATGATGATGATGATGATGATGATGTCGATGATGATGACGCATTCTATATATCTCTCTCACGGAATCATTCCCGGCAACAACCAAACGTTCACGCCTATTCTACAACTACATCGATCGGATATCAAACCGCTATCAAACAAACAACGCCCATTGTTTTTATACTGTACATGCTTTCGGAAACCGTTCGATAGACAGAACGTGGAAGCAGGGCTTTATATCGGCATACACCTGGGAAAAAACGTGACACCTCCCCGTGTTCGTGCCTACTACAGTGCGCGCGAAGCAGTACTCAGCGCAGTCGCATTCGAGATCGTACCGAGTCTAACTCTGCAGTCGGGGTAAGGGTGGGAAGAGGGGTTCGTTGCCTCCCACTCTGCGAGCAACGCAGGTTGTGCCCCGGGGGACGAATTTGCCCGGGCGTGGACGAATCGTGCCTGCGTCGATTACGGCGCGATCGTGTGTCTGCATGCCGAACGCCGCCCTGCCCTGCTACGGTGCTGTGCCACGGAGCCGTCTTCGCCTCGCGTCGGGGAACCGCACCGGCGAGATCCGAGCGCGTTTATCGCCGCGGTTCACGAAACTGTGGACTGCGATTCTGCACGCGCTGGGTGGCGTAATTATGGGTCACCTGGAGAAGAAAAAGAAAGACACCCACAATTTCTCACTGCTCAAACGGTCTCGCCTCGTATAGTGCGTGCCGGGAACGCTGGATGACTGCCGCTTCGTGAACTGATCTCGTGCCGAGAGGGATTTCTCCCTAGCGGGACACGGAAAAATACAAAAGGCTTCCGAAGCGTTTCTCCGCCGCTTTCTTGAAGGTGATTTTCAAGTCTCACGCAATGACCGAATTCTGAAGCGCAAAGCCGTCAAGGAGGTGCCCTGTCAGTTCTTTTTCATCCCCTTTTTAAGGACGCATTTTTTTTTGCTCACTCGCTATCTATCTAAAGCGCCAAAATTTGCGTGCGTTACCGAGCGGCACAATTATGTATTCGTCTCACAGCGTAATAAAGTGCTCGTCACTCTTTCTTTGGGGCTAAAACTGTCCCCCGACGATTCCCAAACGGCCTCTCCCGACTATCAGTCAGGCCCCCCCCTTTTCACATTATTTACGGCGCATTACTCACACGATCATCTTTCGGGGTTTTTCGCTGTCGGCGAAACTTATATTTAAGGCCCATTTGACGTGGCTCGTTTCTCTCGGTCAACCTGTCGGAGACGATATACAGGCATGCTTAAAGTGCTAAAAATTTTCCAAGTAGCTTGAAGATTCCAAACTAATGATGAATAAACCGCGTTATCCGTGCATTGGGTACAAAGCGTGCGCGCTCTGTTTATTTAGATTAGGAAATCATCTATGTATGTATATATTTTTTTAGGCCCGGATTTGTGAGTTATTGACAGCATTCATTAGGATGCCTTTTTTTTCCCGTTTGTTGGAAGGCGATAATTGGCGTATTAAGCGAAAAAAAAATTGCCTTGGTTGGACGTATTTAAACCAAGTTTATCGAGAAATAGCACTTTTTCGTGCCAAGAGCGCGCAGTGAAAGCGTGCACAATTGTGTACAAAACAGAACAAAACAAAACAAAGACGCTGCTTGGCGCACTCAGTGCGAAGGCGTAGTGAACTTGGATGCAGCCAGTGGCTCTTTGGGTAATTGTTTGATAACACGGGTCCTTACTTTTTTTTCGTTTTTGTTTAGGTTGTTTTTATTTTTTGTAGGAAACATTAATTTTTCCCCCTTTCCCCCCTTTTTTTCTCTGACCCCATCTCCATACCCACCCGTTGTAACAAATAAGTGATTCAGGGATGTCCCTCCGCAGCTGAACGGTGCACTGGCTTGACCTTGGCTGAGCTTGAAGGTCAGATGGACGTTATCAGCCGTTTTCTGGGTTTGTATGTACCTGGAGCAAGAAAGCGTTCGCTTTAAAAGCCGGAATGGGCGTTGTTTTTAGCAGCGAAACAGCACCTAAATTTTCATTGGCTGAGGCGCGTCATGTGGTAGCACACGCTGACAAAAGTCAGCCAGCATGACCGATGCCTTCTCGCTCCCATTCCTGGCTCCAAAAAAATAACGGTGTACGACTAAATTTGAGTTTGCATTTTATTTTCCCACTCGCCCAATCTCTACGGGGTCTCGCACGTAGCTCGCAGCTTCGTGGGGTAAACGCTGTTTGTTCCGCAGTATTTGTTACGAAACATTCTTCCTCTCATGAAGCGCGCTTTAAGCTCGTACTTAGGATAAACGCACCGCACGAACTAAGCATGCGCGGCTTATAGCTGCACTTTTGATTAGTAAGTATGATTGATTGATTGTAGGGTTTAACGCGCCGACGCAACGCAGGCGATGAGGCGCGCCGTAGTGGAGGGCTCCGGATTAATTTTGACCACCTGGGGATCTTTAACGTGCGCCGAAATCTCGTACACACGGGCGTTTTTGCTTTTCGCCTCCATCAGAAAAGCGGCCGCCGCGGCCGGGAATCGAACCCGCGACCTCGTGCTCAGCAGCCGAATGCCTTAGCCACTGAGCCACCGCGGCGGGTATTAGTAAGTTTCGTCAAGCTTTACAATGGGCACTGGTGGGCTACGCAGGCCAGAATTCGTGGAGCGATTATGCGACGAAAGGTCGACGAACAACGCCCGGCGGAGCTCGCCCGACGCTCGTTGGCGGAAACAACGTCGTCCGCCGCCGATACAGCTAGACCAGAAAAGTTTTTCGGCGGCGAAGTGACGGCGAAGTGGCAAACCAAAGGAACTAATCAGGTCTACTAATTTCCCCTCCGTTGCGTGTACAGACCGGTGGCGGACGGCCGCCTTGGAAGTCTGTGAAAGCAAAATAGTTTAATAGACGTACGATTGGCTCGCCCCTACTCGAGTTCAAAAAACAATGGATTGTAAATCAACGATCGTTTGGGGAAAATGTGGTTGCAACGAGGGAACTCCGCGCGATTCTGATGGTTCAATCTGCAAACGAAACACAGTCCCGACCCAACTTCCCTGGCTTGTGTCGCCGAGATAGGCATGCACGACAGCTTATATTATATTAAATAAACGCGATCCGGGTACATTAGTTGTAGTAATAGCGATATGGGGCCTGTCTGCAAGATCGGTGCTTGAGGAATAGGAATATCACTGCGAGCTCCTTTCAAACAGAAGGAAAACTAAAAGCAGCAGGGCTTGTGTATTCGAGGCCTAATTTGACATCATTTGTTGAGGTGCAAGAAAGACAAAATTCCGGCTTCATGTTGTGGAAGTCGTTAGTTTTAATGTCCCCGGGGTCGTTTTTTTTCTTTTTCTGCTGGCGTTGGCGTATTTGAGAACTGAAAACGAATATTTCAGCACAAAAAACGCCCAAGACTCACGCAAAATCGTTCAGCGACGTACAACACAAGCGGGAAGCTCCTGTTTGTGACCACTGCCGTGTATTCTGGGCATGGAGGTTCCGTCAGCCACACTGAGAGCAACCCAGCGACGACACGGTGGCGGGCGCCGTATCTTCGCTGCATGTAGTTCATCAAGACGAACATACGGCGTCCTGCCGCGCAAGATTTCCCGCCGTGCGAGCTTCGTCCATGTATTAGCGCTGACAATAACTGAGAAAAGTAGCGCTGATGGAGCCGGCTCGGCCAGACAGCGATTGCCGCGTTCCCAACGACAACCGATGCGACGCATACATTAACCCCACTACCTCGGGAGGTGCACTTAATCGCGGGTTCAGAGTAGTAGGACCAATGAATAGAGTAAGCTCGTAGCATGTAGGCTATAAACAACGAAACAGCGATTATAAGTCGGTTGGCGGCCACATCAGTCAGATGAAGTAGTGGTTCAGAAACTTTAATACCGCTGTTACTACAGCGCAAACCCGGAGTTTTATCGTTCATTTATCGTTCAGCTAAACGCACACGTCAAAGATGTTGATCCGGTCTGTTTTACCCCGTAGTCATTCGGTGCAACGCAGCATTCGAGAGGAAAGCAATCAGACCGACCGGCCTGTAGCGAACCACGCCTGACATTCGCCGCGCTCGCGTGACTCGGCATGATAGACAAGCCGGACAGCGGATTCCGCGAACCCACGCATCGCTTGCTATTTCCACTCTTCTCAACCGATCAGTCGTCCTTACTTCACAACTGCACGCGAACCGCACTGTATTGCCCACTAGGCTCCACAAACGCCTTATATATCGGATAGAAGCCCCAGCACTGCTTCCACACACCTACGTTTTCTCGCAACGTGATTGGCTAGTTATACCTCACGATTGTGACGTTTTTCGAATTCGACGAATAGGAAGTTCAAAAGATGAACATTCGCCCGTTTATCAGGACGTATTGCAGACGCCTTCTCCTTGTCTAGGAGGTGAGGGCTCCGGTTCTGTGAACGCCCACTCGAAGGCCGTTTTGATCTTCTCTCGATAATACGTTCGTCCAATGGCGGAGCGGAGGTCGCTGGGTGCCCGTGTGGCCATCCTGCCTACCTTGTCAGATCAATGCGAAGCAATCAGAGCGGAAGCCGCGTCTGCTTGCGCGGTTATTTTGTCAAGCTGGCGACATTAATGTTCGTCAGAACCCAATTTAAGCGAGTTGAACGGAAGAAGACACAGGGCGCTGCACGTACGATTTCCGCGTGAGGTTTTGCTAGGTTAGATGGCGAGCCCGACAGTGAGATGCGCTCTTTTAGAGATAAGAAAGCTTCCATAGAACCTGCGCTTTCTCAAGCTGTGACCAACGTAAATGAATGATCGGTAAAAATAAGTTTTGAAGTGGGTCCCTGCCGGTGAAGCTTGTGAGGAGAAGTAAATTGAAGTAAAACTTCCACACTAATAAAATATCCTCATCATCATCATCATCCTCCTCGTCCTCGTCGTACCGTAATGATACTATAATCATCAATGCCATCATCATCATATCATCGTTGTAATTACGTCACGTGAAGGACAAATAACGCTCACAGGAACTGACATTTGACCTGCCACGCGTAAGAAAAATATCACAAATGTTTCGGTTCGGTATTTATAACGAGCCGCGTTAAACGCACTATCACGCGTAAGGCCAGAAAAAATTCGTTCGCGTTGGTGAGCGGCAAAAGACAGCCAGTGCAGATCTAAAACAACCTTTCCAGCATCAACTGCCGATAACACTCACCACCCTTGATCCCGCCATGTTTGTGAAAGTGCACCGCTCGCGTTTTAGACTCACTCGAGCGTTGCACGGCCTTTGCGTTCAGAGGGACTTGTTCAATGCGCGGCTTCCCCAAGCCGAACGTTCGCAAGGGCTCTAGTTTTGGAACTACAGCAAACCTGCGCAACAGCGAAGTCACTCTATTCGAAGTGTTTCCCTGTTCCCACTGCGCCGCATAGAAAGTAAATCATTTCGCTTGAAGCACAATATCGCTTGGAGGAGTTCGTTATAGCGAAGATTAATTGTATGAAAAATTTATTATCACGTCTTACAGTTCTTCGAGCCCATTCAAGTACGTTTTCCACTCCTTACTGTGAGACTAAAATTCTATCAAATCTCGCAAGGTTGTCTGCCATACGCATATGCGCCAAGAAAAGTGCGAACCAGAATCTCCTGTAAATATAATTTAGATACCAAGGCGCTGGACTGAGCTAGTCGGTAGATGTCTGAATGGATGAAAAACCAACGGTAAACACAGGTGGTGGTTTAACCGGTTTATTGATTGGAGAGGTCGGAAGCGAATGTGCGCCCGGCTACTCCATTTCACCAATAAAGGGTCATAGACCCGGCTATACGAATCAACTGTTCACGGCAATTTCGTGAGTTCTAATCGTTGTCTATAAAATGTCCTCCTGGGTTCACGGAATCACGGTAAAAAGCTAATGCTCCACCGAATACTTTGACGCTATTCCTGTCAAGATAAAAAACGCATTCAAGGCACGAAGAACCTTATTTGTAAGACCCGAATCAGGCCATGGTCCTAGTAAAGAGGCTAAACACATCACACGACGGTTAACTAATGGCAGTTCGTTGTAGAGTTCGCGTCTTCGTGGAAAATATAATGGGCAGTATAACATCACGTGGGAAACATCTTCTTCGAGCGCTCCGCATGCGCAGGATGGTGAGTTTGCACAGCAAATTTTGAACAGAAAGTAATGACACAGTTATCAGTTGTTAGTGCAAGCTTGTCCCGTCGTTTTCTTCTAACTGTGTCCTGTGTTTTCAGATAGCGAAAAACTCTTTAAACAATAACTGCCCTGCGCACATCTGGGAATCTACAACCCTTTTCAAACTTTTATGGCGCCTTTTACCACATCCAAACTTCTGCACCCCTTCTGGCTTTGTTATATCGTTTATAAATGCGTTAAGAGGAGCAGATTGCTTGTATTAGTCGTATTATGTTGTTGTTTTTTTACTGCAGTACTGCAGGTGTTTGACAACCACTGCTGCGAGGGAATTGTGGCATAAAGGAAAATGAGTTATGATAATATGCGTCACACATGGGGGGCTTAAACAGCTTGCAGACCATCGCTTCGTGTTGTAACTTTCATTCTATTTTGGGGTGAAAAGAAAAAGAGAATAGAAGCCGCCTTGCCGCGAGTGCTGGTGAAGGGCCTCATTAAAGCATTACTTATTTATGCGCTATACGTTTCAAACTCCCTACCAACTAAACGAGGTGATTTATAGTAATGCACCTCCAAGGCAGCGCGCCGCGGCAGCGTCATAACTTTGTTACGAAACTCGATGTTCGCAAAGCAGTCCAAACCCGCGCATGCAGTTTTTACTCCTTTCTTGCACCACGGCGTCATCTCCGGTGATTTATTCGACGAACGCCCCACTCAAATGGCTAATGACGACCATCTTGATAGCACCGCGTTCGGGCAGACTTCGTACGCGCAATTTTCTAATGTTCGTAATCTCGCAACGGAGATTTTCAAGAAAACTCGTAAAGGAAGACCCGGGAAAGGATTTATCAAGACGCGGTTCCAGAAGAGGCTCAAGAGAGATGAAATCTATCAGCCGCATCTTCGCGCGCACGGAGAGACGCGACAAGCTGGGCGCCAACGAAACGACGACGCGGCTTCAGTGAAAAGAAGCAAGAACGGAAAACTCACCGCAGCGTTTTTTTTTTCCGTCGTCGCGCGCGGAGGTTGCGGTGAGGAAGGAAGAAATGCGCCGTATTAGGTTCCTAATCCGGCGTCGGTTATTGAGTGCATAGCCGGGCAGACGTCTTAAGTAGGGTAATGCACTAGATTCGATGCGCGCACTTGCGAGGTGCTCGCGGGGAGCGGCCGGGTATTAGGACATTAAAGAGCTTCGCCGAACGGCAGAAGCCGTACCGCAACGCGCGGGAGCTAGGGGAATGAAAGCATCAAGGCGCGCCATTAGGGAAATGCCTTTCAAGACTTCCGATGCCTTTCAGGGCGGCGGCGGCGCCGACGACGACGGTGTATGGCGTCAAGCGGAAACTGTCTTGATGTCACCGCTGCTTTCTCTTGTTCATTTTACTTTTTTTGTTCCGCTCACTAGCTTTTGCGGGAAACGAGCGCCGCGTGTTTCAAAGCAGATTTATTTGCGGAGCGTCGCAGAGATTGCTCTCTGGGGGAGGCGGTTTGGAGGGGCCCGTTACACGTGCGCGGATGAATGCACGACACCGTTTGAAGACGCGCCTTTTCGGTTGAGCGAGGAGCAGGTGTTAGATCTTAAGTTGTTTGCAAATATGTCCGCGGATGATGCGAGAGCCGTGCGCGTTGCGAGATACGAAATATGGCCGCAAGAACACGACATGTATACTTAGCCTGTGATTGATTGCAGGAAAAGAAAGAGCAGATGGCGTATCACCTGATGAAGCTCCTTCTGTAACAATTGATATGCAGGAGCAAAAAAAGAAAAAACGTTAAGTAACGGCTTTTACCATATGTCCGTCCAAACCAGTTTCAGGTTTGATGATTTGGGTAAGCGTCGTTGGCGAAATTCACGAGTGATCTATCTAAGGACCAGCTGTCTTTTCCTAATGCATCGCGAACCCGCAAATATATGAAAACGTGCGTGCAATCAGTTTTCGACGCCTGTCTGCGACTCGGTAAAATAACTGCACAATGCATTACAAACGATGAAATGGCACTAGATCGATTTGTTCCAAGTCTCGGAGGGCTCATTTTCATGCAGCTAAGTTTTTCTCTTTCTGTATTCGTTCGTGCTTTGCACTTTACCAATGAATTAGTTCTTTTTTGAATTACCCAATGATCTGCACATCTGAGAGCCAATCACCGTACCCTTTTCTTTCTTCCTGAAGCTAAAACAGGTAAGCGACAGGTAAAAAGATCCCATATAAAAATCAATTATTCCCCCTTGCATGACGACAGGCTGGTGCACGCCTTAACCACACATAAAGAAGCCTTAGCTTATGTCACCTTACTGCTGTTGTCCCCTTATCCGGTCATATTTCCGTTGAAACAACCAGGCACAAACCAGGCTGAATTCGGAGGACCTAATATATTGGAAGTGGGACTATGCACCCTATTGAATAATATGTCTGCGTGTTTGCCTGCATGACTTCTTCTCACGTTCGCTGCCTATCAAGTACTGGTATACATATTATATAAAGATTGCGGGTTCACTCTTACCTCATTGCAGTCCTTCATCTAGTCTTTACCAGTACTTGTTCGTTATATATTTCTAATCGCAAAAAGGAAATAAGTGGATGTGTGGACGCGGGCCGGTTACACTCCTTCTATGATGCCATTCAGGTTAAAATCATGCTGCTTACGGTGAACACCAACTAATATCAGCTGTTCCTCTATATGAAAAACAAACAAATGAACAATGAAATGCGTTCTGGCGGCAATTGAACGGAAACATGGTACTTTATTTTCTGTGCGTGAGCCCCCATCTCCCTGGTAGTTGGGGGTAGTTTAAAAGTTGTGGAGGAATGACCCCTCTTACAATACCATAATCCGTAATATATTCTTCACCATTCCTCAATTAAGATGGTGTTGATGTTCATTTACGTAGTTCAATAACGGGAAAATTGTCATACTGTCTAGCGGACTAGTATGTGAAACTCACATGCGTTCTGATACAATATTTAGACAGCACAATATGTTCCAGTGTTCAGATGCACTGTTTCCAGCAAGCGAGGGCTTTTGTTTGAGCTTATTATTATTTTTTTTTTTGCTGGGCGAAAGTAAACTAAACGTCCTTTCTGCCTTATCCTTCACGTACGTCCACTGTCTTTCTGTATACATACAACAGTACAACAGTTGCAAGTTTCTCCCTCGTCTCATGCATGTTATCTCTATTTTGGTGCCGTGCACACACAGCGCAATCTAAAAGAAAGCAGTACCGTCAAGCTCCATTTTTCGTTCTTTAGAATATCACGGCTCACTCTTCCGCTCGAGATGGTCGGCCGACATTGAGTGCCACATGCCATTTAGACCCAACATAGCTTGCACTAGCAGAGAACGCCTCTTCCCTCACCTCTCCTAAAAGAACAAGAGGCTTTAACTCAACTTCAGTCCGGCGTAAACAAGGGTGCTATTGGCATGCCGCAAGGCACTACACTCTCTCCGCTGCCATTCAAACGCAGGTTTTGGGGTGCGCGAAAACAGAAAAAGCGCACACTGCTCCTCCAACACCCCTGCGGTGTAGCCCGTGAGCTGAAGCCGCCCACGGCAGAGGCAATTATCCGCCGCCCAACCGCTCGATAGGTTTCCTTGCGGTGGCTGGCTGTGGTGGCCCCGGGGCGTCTTCGGTGCAGGCGTCGGTGCAGCCGGGTGGAGAGAACGGATCCGCGCGGCTTTTTGACGTGCGGAACCTCCGCGCTCGTGTTTGCGCCGTCTCACCGACGGCGCTGCGCAGTCTCTTGGAAGAAGAAAGGCGATGATCTTAGCCATCGAAAGGAAGCGCGGGAGCTCGCGGACGAGAGCGGAGGCAGCGAGGGCGTTTTCTCTTGCTGGAAACCGAGCGGTGAAGACAGCTGTGCGGCACACAAAGTGCTCAACTGAGTGTGCCGTAGTAGTAGTGGAAGGGGATCGAAGCGTCACTGCAGGAGCTTTACAAAGTTTCTAAGATGCCGGATTTAATGAAACAGTGGGTTGCACAAAGGAGAGGAAAATGTTTACGCTTTTTCGTCTCTTCGAATGAATCATAGTTCCAGAATCGGTGTGAAACATCTTTACAAAATTGCCTCAGGATACCTAAGGGAAGGACAAAGTAGACAGAGAAAAACTTGAAGGACACATTTAAGTCTGATTCGGTGTTGGATTGCGAAAGCATTACATTTTACTTGAAGCTGTTTAATCCCCTATAATTCAGAGTACGTCATTCATTATGGTGACTTCTGCTCAGACAATGTCCTCGTCACGAGAGTGGTATGTGTGTGGCGTGTAATCTTTGCGTTGTATCAATTGTAGTGGGGTTGGCTGGTGTTAATTTTAGCTGCAACGAGTGCCGAGCTTTTTGCTCGTGTGTGGAATTTTTGTGCCCTCTCGTATTTTCTGCGGCGTACTTCCGTGGGCGACCACGTTTCACAGCTTCCCCTGAGATAAACGTTTCAGAGTCGATCACGGTAGGGACAGCAAAGACATACAGAAAAATGCCCAGTGCGGCGATTGTTTGTTTTTCGCTACTACCTTCCTTATCATTATCCGATTGCGTCGTTTTCTTAACTGCATTACAACGACAGAGAGGCATTCCAAATCTTCTTTTTTTAGCTACACATAAAACGCTATTCGTTTACAGCTGCTTCGCTACTTTCGGAATTGGAATGCGCAAATTGATTTTGATTGATTTTGGGGTTTAACGCGCCGACGCAACGCAGGCGATGAGGCGCGCCGTAGTGGAGGGCTCCGGATTAATTTCGACCACCTGGGGATCTTTAACGTGCGCCGAAATCTCGTACACACGGGCGTTTTTGCTTTTCGCCTCCATCAGAAAAGCGGCCGCCGCGGCCGGGAACCGAACCCGCGACCTCGTGCTCAGCAGCGCAACGCCTTAGCCACTGAGCCACCGCGGCGGGTGGAATGCGCAAATTACTGGTGTAGAGTTGCAATGGTTTGGTTGTGTCCTCCTATTATAATCCTTAAGCTCCATTTCCGTTTGCGTCATTTCCTTCTCTCCGGTACTATTACTGAAGGAATTGGTCAATAGCCCCGGTTAGCCACACGTATATGTTGTTAAAGTAAACGCGTTATGCGACTTTCGGAATTCGCATGCCAAAAGTACTCCTGCATGCTTCCAGTGCCGGTTATACTCAAAGGGGCCGCGAAGACACAATACAAGTTTGTTTTACTCGAATGATTTGGTGTTTTATAGTGACTGCAGCACTCGCTTTGCAGCAAACAATGCATTCACTGAGAAATTGCGCAATTTTAACCAACATTTTAATTTTCCCGCTGCATCATGTGTTTCGTGATGTCAGCGATGACGTGCTCGAGGCATGTATCTTAAAAAATGTTAGTATGTTGACTAAGGCTGCATAGAACGTTGGCCAGGCTCGCGCGTGGACTTGTACCACATGTTAAGCTCGCAAAAAAATACAAAAACAGAGCGCACAGGAGCGTGCGCCGCGTGAGGAGCACCCGGCGTACGCCAGTTCGAACTTCGAGAACTGTCTGCCCAGCGTTTGTGGCGTATCTCTCGCGTGCTCTTCTACTCGCCAGTTCACGTGCGTTCGCGCCTCAATTGGGGAGCACAGACGCCGACGTTGCGCTACAGATGTCGACGTTGCGAAGCCGGTAGCCGTGGGTTCTAGCGCGTGCTAACGCGGTCCACGTTGGGAGAGATGTAAAAGTCTGCGGACAAAACGATCTGAGGCTGAAAATTCAGCGGGAAGTTCGGAAATTCATGTGAGGCGCAACATCCGGGTTTCCAAAAAAGGGAAAGTGGCCGCAAGCTCTGCTGTTTCTCCAAGCTTGCACCACTAGTGCAAGCTGTGCAATTTTTTTTAATGCGGCATTTAGTGCTGTCGCAATGCAAGGACACAGAACCACACATAAGGAAGTGTGAAACTACAACCTATTGCAACTGCTTTATAGTGATACCACACCAACAGCTACTTTAACGCTCAATTCTGCGTGCCCGCAGTTTTCACAGCGCCTGCTCTTAACGGTGAACGGTAAAAATCCCCTAATCGCGTCGTTGCTACAACGTATACGTCATTGTCATCTTCGTCAACAGAGGTATTGACCGCCATACCTGCAGCTTTTTGAGTCACTTAGGCGGTAGAGTAAGCAGAATTTAATAAAGGCCACGGAAGCGGAATCGAGGATTATAAAGACGCCGTTATAACTGTGGAGCATCAAGGAAAAAATCTCTTGCCATCTCCACTAACGTGAAACTTAAGGGGGGGGGGGGGGAAGGAAGGGTGAGGAATGCAGTGTGTAAGGGTATTCTTGGGTCGGCGTTTTTGCCCCCGGAGATGAAACCGTTGGCGGGTAGAGATATACATCTTTGCTGCAAAAGTCTCGTGTCTTTGAAGCACAAACCTTTCTAGGGCGAGGCGTAGGAAAACGAGTGTCCTGGCGTGTTCTTTCAGTACGGGTTACGGTCTAGCGCGAGGTGTTGGAAAACGACTATCCCGGTGTGTCCTTTTGGTACGCATTCCGTAAATGAGTGTACCGGTGTTGTAGTACCGTGACTACATGAGACGAGATACTAAGCAAAGTGCAGTATTGGGCGAGTTGGTTATCCATCATTACTAAACAGCTTTCGTCCTGTGTACCTCAGCGAAAGTCCGTGTTTTTGTTGCGCTGTTTAGTAATGAGAGATACTAAGACGACAGGAGACGCCGATAGCCCGAGCCCCTAAGGGGCTTGTCCCCTAAAATGTATAGCGACATATCGCTTCGTTAAGGGGAATAGGAGGGGAGGGGGTCATGCCCAAGCGCGTTGGACGTTTTATGAATGATTTATGGAAGGTTTCGACTCGCCAACCACAAAATTTTGTGCGAAATCAGCATATATTCCTCCTTCCGAAACGTTCTTTAAAACCGCACAGCGGGCACGTGCAACTAAATATGTATGAATACTTCGCTTTAACGTATTTGTGCGAATATAACAATACACCCCATTTGACAGAAAAGATGATATTGATTTTTTTACAACTCTCGAATATGAGTTCTTCTGTAATGTATTGATATAATTAGCTCAAACGCGCAGACCAACAATGCCGCGTTTAGGGCTGGCGTAGTGGTGTAGACTAGTGTCACTAGATAAGGTTACTGAGTATCGGCACTCTTTTCTTCTAAGGCCGGCCCGTGGTACTAATCTCCCTACCGCGACGAATGCACAAGTGCCCAGACGAGTCCCGGTCAATACGGTAACTACGTAAACGACGGAACAGGCGCACTGCTAAAACACTTTTCTCTACTGTCTAGTGACACTAGCGTGGACGTAAGGTTTGACGTAACGAGGCGGGGTGAGGCAGAGTGAAGGAGGTATAGCTCAGTTATCGTCCGTTACTTCTTTACGCCCTTCGTACCACATGTACAAAGATAAGGGATGTGGCAGACGACCGGGCTACGTGCGCTTAACATAAAACTGACAGAACAATTGTTGGATGGAATGTGGGCGAAGAAAATACAACAGGCCCATCCTGAAAGCAGGATGCCATTAAATAAAAACTACTACATTGAAAAAAAAGACGTCACTATCTTTTTAGCTGTTTGCACCTTCTTCTCCTTTTCGAGTTTCGCATGAAATCGATGGAATCGTGCTTGCCGAGCATAGCATGGGGTCAGCAAACCAGACAGGCAGCCTGAACCCACGTTCAACCTTATCTGGGCGACACGAGCGTGAAGCAACGCCCTACAAACACAAAGTTACCACACACGTACGTGGGAGAGCGCTGGAAGCGGGTCCGCTATTTGTTTATTGCGGGCGAACCCCCAATTTGCATCTTAACTCTTCGAAAAAGCAGGCACTCATCACGGGAGATGCATTAGTGGTGGTCCCGCACAAAATGATTAGCCGCATAAGTGCTTTTCTTTTGCCTAGCTTTTTTCAAGCCCAGCACAGGCTTCTCTGCAGGAAAGACACATTTGTCGCGCAGCGCCCTCTTGACGTTGGTACGTAATTCGCGCGCACGTGCATCGAACGGGGATGTTACATCATTTAGGTTAACCGCGCAAGTTTGGGGCTCGTGTAACGGTGCAATCAATCGACTCCAACCCTCTCATGCCCCGACTTGCTTTTTTTTTTCCTGCGTGCGGCGCATTCGAACAAACAATTGCCGCTGATTTGCATCAGCCCCACTTTATGCCGGCCGCAAATGTGCAAGGTACCCGTACTAGAATGCTGAGCGCTGGCTTGAAGCTCATGCGGCGTTTTGTAAGAGCTCTGCCGTTTCGATAGCTATTTTTGATTATCGAGTTTGAGCACTCGCTAAACAGCAGTTTAGCTGATAGTTTAGGGTAAATCACTTTGTGATGTTGCGTTGGAGGAGGAAGAGAAGAGGTGTTGCGACGTGTTATTCTTCATGAAATCTAAGGTTTGACGAAAACTCGTCTGGTCGAGTGAAAGATACATAGTTGAAGAAAGTGGTTAACGCCGACCAAAGGCTTAGGCGCAGTGAACAAGGCTTCCGTATGGAAGCCGAAACGTCTTTTTAGCCTTTTTAACTAAGCCTTTGGTCGGCGTTAACCATTTTATTCAACTATGCGTTATTCTTCAAGACGGAAAAGAAAGATGAAGCAGGAATGACAACTGCTCAGGGTAGTTTTATGTAACGAAGATAAACCGTCGACCATCGCCTAATATTCTGTCGACGTTAGCCGCTTCTCAGCCTTGGGTTTCCAATGCTAGTGCCGACATTACTTTCATTCGGGGCTTCTGAAACGAGGTTCAGCTGCCGGGATGTTTGTTCTGCCTTCTCAAGCTTCAATGAAAATACTAATCACTTCCAATTATAAACAGCATTATTCACTCTCAATTTGATTTTTTCAGTTATTTTTTTTTATAATCGATGGTTCTAAAATGCTTTCAAACCGCCTAAATTATCTTTATACAGTGCCCCGTAGTTAGATAACAAAGATTTTTCTTCTCCAACCACTGATGTTCGGCCGATCTTTTAATTGGGTGTGTGCCATAGCCTAAGGAACTACAACAAAAACATTCAGGGAAGCTTGCACCCGCGCTCAAGACTTGAATGGCGAAGCTCTTGTAGGTTACCATTACAGGACACATAGTTAATTTGCATAGTTGCGGTGGTAGTGATCGTCGTCATACGCATCGAAGAGGTCGTCGTCTTCGCGACGAGTGGTGGTGGTGGTGGTGCAAAGTCATCCTCAGCATTCTAGACTTCCACCACCTCTTCGTCATCGACTCGAGTCAGCGAAGGCGCGATCTGCAAGTCGTCTCGCGAAGGATTGGCACACTATTAGCTATGTCTCCAACACTGCTGCACACGTTCCTCTAAAGCAGGAACGGAAGCTCGTTCCTCGTTCCTCCGAAATTTTGAAACGAGCTTCCGTTACAAGTTCCTTTATTTCGAAAGAAACGCGTTCCAGTTCCACTTCGAATAGGGGAACGTGTAGTTACATAACGTTACATTACATTACAAAACCAGAAGATTTGTGCCCAAACAATCACGTGATCCCCCTTGTCACCCTCGCTCAAACTCCCAGGTACTCATCAAAGTAAAAGTATAACACAGGTTGAAACAGGCCAACTAAAGCAACTCTGAATGCTGGCCGCCGACCTTCGGGCGGCCTCAATCAGGTATTGTCCATACGGCGCGCGACGAAATTATGCCCAACAATGACGAAATTCCTGTCCTTTGTCAACACGACGCGTGAAATACAAAAGGACCTGGCACTCTCGTCAACCCATCCCCGCCAGGTCGGCGACAGACCGCGGCGTGACGAACTGCGCGCGTATTATGTAACTTCGAGCAGGACAACATCCCGAGACACTGCGGTGCGCCCAGCTCAATTGATAGCCGATGACCCTTCGAATGACCTCACAGCGAGCGCAACTCCCCCGACAACAACGCACCCGCGCCTCGCGCGCCCTAATGCGGTAATTACCCCTGACAATATATATATACAGTGGTTTCACAAGGGATCGCGCAGCGCCGCTCGGACTTCGACAACCCTTCCCCGGCAGGAAACAATTCTATCGGACAAGCGCGCATCCTGGACTTCCCAGACACACGACGAAAGGTGAAAAGCATTCTCGCGGCTTCGCTATTCACCCTTTCGAACGCCGCGTAAGCTCAACCGGCATGAAAGCAAGCACAAACTGCGGCCCACTGTGTGATTACTCTTCTGCCTTTGACCTTCCAGGAATCACCTTCCGCTGAAGGGCGGGCAAATTGGCCAGCTTATAGGAAGAGAAACACAGTAGGGACTTATTGATTTTTGTACTCTGGCCTTGGCATCAAATACAGCCAACTCCTAGGGATGTAACGTTTGCAATAGGAACGCCGTTCCTGCCGTTCCATCATAAACCTAACCAGTTACCGTTACAGTTCCACCGACCTTTAATGGAACGGTGGCGTTCCTCCGCACCTCCAAAAAGGAACTATTTCCAGGAACGCCTTTCCTTGGAACGCTGTTCCAAACAACACTTCTCTCCAATTATTCGTAATGGCTTCTAGAGAATTCGGCTGTCGCGGTGACCTCACTCAAGTACGCCGTCTTTTCACCTCTCGCATTAGCGCTGGAGTCTTCTTTATGTGCGAAGTAGCGCTTGACGACAGCGCCGGAGTTCTTTACTTTTTTTTTTTTGCTAAAGCCACTGTGTGAGCCGGAGACTCGGCGGTCTCCGCGAGGCACGCGCTCATGAGTGCTGGGTATTGTCGTGCTCCTCGGGGTTTTTCCAGTTTTTTTTTTCTAAAGCCCTGCGCGTGCCGAGGACGCTCGGCGGTCGCCCCGGGGCACGCGCTCATGAGCGCTCGGCATCTTTTGGACTTTTTTTTTTCCTGCAACGGCGAACTTAACTCTTGTACAACCGCTCCACTGTTAATAACAACAATGACGAGCATTTTAAGTGCGAATGCACTTCTTAAGCGAGCCTGAATCGTCTGCCGCCGTCGTCCGCATAGCAACAGCTGCGGGTGCGCGCGCTCCTCGTCTTCCTCCTCGTCTTCCCTAGCAACGGGGGGAGATGGGCGCGCGCTACTCTCCTCCTCCTCTCTCCGCTCAGTGACTGCGGGTGTTGGGCGCCTCCTCTCCACTTCGGCGGGAGAGCTCTCGCTCGCGTAGCGGGCGCTCCGAATTCCGACGCGTGAGGGCGCTCGTGTAGCCCTCGCCGTAACGGCGGGCGCTACTCTCCTCCTCCTCTCTCCGCTCAGTGACTGCGGGTGTTGTGCGCCTCCTCTCCACTCCAAGATCACGATATCCACCGTAATCGCGCAATCAACAACCGTGCATTCGCACTTACACACTCTCCCCCTCGGGGAAGTGCGAGGGAATTTTTTCACCTCCTAGACCCTTCCCATTTTGCAGCTCTTTCGGTGTTACATACTGCCTTAGCGAGCCTTTCACGCCGTAGACACTGCATACCACGAAATTTCGCTTTCAAGACGTATGCCGTTTGAATAAAGGAATATTTTTAGATGCGACTGCGTCTCATTCACTCGCCTTGTCCCTGCATCCGGCGTCGTCGGCGTCCGCCCCTCCCCCATTCTCCTCGCCGCGCCAGCTGCGCTCTCCGCCGCTCACCCCCTCTCCTCTCCGATAGCGAACACACTCTCGCGAGGGCATTGGATTGGATTCGATTGGCTTGGATTGGCTTGGCTTGGCCTGGCTTGACTTGGATTGGCTTGGATTGGATTAAAGTGGATTGCGTTGGATTGTGTTGCGTCATAGCCGCGGCAGACGCACTGGCGCCGGCGCGTCCCCTCACCGTTATGCGCGCTATAAAACGCGGTGCCTGCGCCGCTCCGCTCCATCGTTCCAGCGCCGTTCCTCCGCTGTCCAACGCTGCAACGTGAACCCCCTATGCGTCGCATCTACACAGGGGTTCCCGCGAGGGGAAGTGGGACATTTTTTCAAATGAACGCACCTGTTATTTCTGAAAACACCTGAAAACGAGTGACGAAGGCAATAGTAATTCAAGGAAAGAAAGTGATCAAGAAAGAAAGAAAGAAAGTGACCAAGAAAGAAAGAAAGAAAGAAAAAAAGAAAGAAAGAAAGAAAGAAAGAAAGAAATAAGTAAAGTGAGCAAGAAAGAAAGAAAGAAAGAAAGAAAGAAAGAAAGAAAGAAAGAAAGAAAGAAATCATGAGACAAAGGATGGACGCGAATGATTGTTACAAAAAACAGGTCCCCAGTTGAGTCAGTAACCATAAATTCTGCTTTATTGTAGAAAATTTCAGTCTCGTGCCACGCAAGACGAGCAACCTAGTCTTACCATGATGACTACAGCACTCGGTGCTAAGCCAAACCAGAAGGCAGCTTTCTCCAGAGCAGCCCCTGTAGTCTAGCATCAAGGTACCGAAACTTGAATAAGTAGCGCTGAGAACACAGAAAAATTCCCCCGCATTTCCCCGAGGGGGAGAATGTGAAAGTGCGAATGCACGGTTGTCGGCCCGCTTGCGGCGCTTGCGCTCGGCCCCCGCAGCCCACCGCCTCGCTGCCTTCTCTTCCATCTCTTCCATCGGGTTTGTAGTATCACGTGTACACCACGCAGTTATCAAGCCGCTATAACGCCGCTGAGTCGCCAACGCACGCCGCTGACGACGTAGTTTGAATGCGTTAAAGATATAAGGCGCGTCTAACACTGATATCACCGTCGCGGCCGTGGCTTGGTCGGTAGCGCGTCGCGCTGCGGCCCGCAAAGTCCTCGGATCGAAACCTGGCGCCGGATGCTGTTTTTTCTTTAAAGAGCACTGCGGACGCCGCCGCCGACGCCGGCGGTGGATGGTTTGGGGTCGCTTATAAAGAGCATTCGCTCTTAAAAAAGGAATTTCTCATCAAATCCCCCAAGAACACTGAGAGTCTCAAAGCCCGCCCTAAACATCGAAGTTGACGCTGCAGGATGCGCGAGGCCTAGCTCGAAGTGAATCCGCGGGTTAGTGTCCCCACGCGCCGTGACACCAACTTCCCCGAGCGGCGCCCGGGGCGTGCGGGAGAGGCCTCTTTACGGGGGCGCAGCAGCAGCAGCAGCCCAGTGGGTCGATGCAGCGCACCTCGGAGGCAGGGTCCTCTCCTTCATGACCGCCTCCCCTGTTGACTTTCCTTTGGCAGCGAGAGGAATCAATGCCGCACGAACCTGCCGCACAAGCAGCGGCCGACTCAAAATTGTCGCAGACCTAACTCGCCTCCTTCGAGCGGGGAGACAGCTTTTCCAACCTTCTATGTGGCTACCCTTTTAGCGCCGCTTTCTTCGCTCGTCGTTTTGTTTGTTTGAGTACGCTTTAAAACGCTCTGCTCTCTGCGAAGCTGGGACTGCGTCCCGCTTTTTTCGACGGTCCGAGGAATACGCTTGCGAGGCACGTAAGAGACCAATCGGGGGACCTGGCGTGACTGCAGTGTGCACTCGAGGGCAATCACTCTTCAAAAGGGCGAGGAGCTTGTCAGCTCTTAGGTGCTGTCGGGGCGATTCAGCCTTTCTTGCTCATACAGTTGCCTCACCACCGATGGAATGTCAATGCGTCTGGCAGGGGGGCAAAGGGCGGCTCCAGTCGCGTGGCTGATGTCCAAGTATGTGTTTGCAGGGGGGCGCGTGTTTTCTCTTCAGGGAAGTCTCGATGAAGAAGTAATCTGGAAATCGCTATTCTAACGCGAAAGTGTTTTATTCCGGGTATCGCGAAGATTTCACTACGTCATATCCGTCACGGAAGTGACGCCTGTACAACGAAGCAAGCGGCCTGTAAAGGATGCACCCCTGCCTACAGGGTCTTCTTGTGGGGAAGCAACGTTTAGTACTAAAGAGAACGTTATATTTAGGTTGTTCTTTCCGGGTTTTATATTTTAACACAAAAGTGTTTTATGCCGGGATACACCAAGATTTCACCGACGTCATATGCGTCATGGAAATGACGCCAGTACACCTTTGCCGAAGTGACCCGCCTGCAGGACGTCACTCGCCAAGCACACCCACAAGGCAGCCGCCGACCCGCAAATCATGCTCAGCTGCAGATTTCGCTGCACATTTAACTTTTGTGTTTTACCGATTTCTATGACAGAAGAATCAACCAGAGTTTTTTCCTCACTAAACTGACGAAAAGTGGCTCAGGTCGTTTGCTGGAACCGTCTGGCGCGATATTCAAATGCATATTTCACGCATATTGTCGCACTACCCTAACTTTACCTTGCACTCGGAGTAAACCAGGGCGGGCGAAATTAAGGTTCTAACGTATGAAATGAGCAGCTCTGACGCACTGTTGCCATCATCACCGCGCTTATTAGCGATCTAACGGGGTTGCCGGAACTGGCATTGCGTTCAGGGCAGACTAAAGGAGAGCCACCGTGGGTCGAGTGCAAAACCCGCCTCGTTTTCTAGATGGCCCTCCCCCTCTCATCACAGATCATCAGAGGTAACACAGTCCGCGATCTATGCTTGCTGCGCGA
This sequence comes from Haemaphysalis longicornis, assembly GCF_048455015.1. Lineage (NCBI taxonomy): Eukaryota > Metazoa > Arthropoda > Arachnida > Ixodida > Ixodidae > Haemaphysalis > Haemaphysalis longicornis. The sequence goes on from NW_027526225.1 coordinate 110,620,317, forward strand.
TCATCATCTGGTGCTGCAGTGCTCTGGTGCCAGCAATAATGAACGGTATCATAATTATCTTTGTTCCCCTTTTCAAAGGCCCGACGCAACTTTTTTTTTCAAGAGGTTAAGTGCTTTCAAAAAGTAATCAACAAGCACGTCCAGTATTTAAGTAAGGCAGGTGACGAAGTACCTAAGTGAAAGTATCGATGCTCCATGCCCGACAGAATACTTTAAAAGACACTCAAAAAATTTTTGCTCTTTATTTTGGTCTGCACAATGTGAGATTTTCTTTTTTTTTTTTTTTTTTGGGGGGGGGGGTTTAACTGAATTTGATGCATGGCTTTGCCGCCATTTTTTCAATTGTTTCTCCACGTTACCCCAACACCTCCTGCCTCAATCTCGACAATGACCACCGTATACGCTACAAAGAGAGAGAGAGAGAGAGAGAGAGAGAGAGAGAGAGAGAAAGAGAGAGAGAGAGAGAGAGAGAGAGAGAGAGAGAGAGACGGAAAGTCCTCACTCCAACCGGCTTTCTATACGCTTTGCCCACGCTCTGTAGATAAGCCGAAATCGTCAACAACAAATGCCTCACCAATGCCACTGACGCCCAGAGACCTTTCGCAAATGCTACACCCCACCACTGCCATTACCAAGTTCCTATTATTCTTCCTCCACCACCGCCGATCTTCAGCCCCTAGTCTGGCACTGTCTCGCAATAACGCGCTGTAAAACTTACACTCCTCCTCCACACATCGGCCTTCATACGCTGGTGCGTTCTCCCCTCTCCCCCTCCGTTTCCCCTCAATGCAGACACTATCTTATTGAAAGTGGCTTCGCACCATCAGTGTAGGGACAGGACCACAGGGTGGTTAAAAGGGAATTGCGAAGGGGGGGGGGGGGGGGGGGTGTAGCGACAAGTCTACAACCCCTCACCCCTTCCGAGCTCACGCGACTTTTCCCGTATTTGCAAGGGGCCCACCACATTATATTCTTGGACAACCGACCCAAAGACGTCCTGCTTGCGGGTCGCTTCGGCAAAGGTTTACTAGCGTCATTTCCGTGATGGATGTGACGTCAGCGAAATCTTGGTGTATATCGGCATAAAACACGTTCGTGTTAAAATACAAAACCCGAAAACGAACAACCCTAAGTATAACGTACTCTTTTGTACTGAAGGTTGCTTCCCCGCTAGAAGACCCTGTGTGCAGGGGCACACCCTTTACAGGCCACTTGCTCTGTTGTACTTGCGTCATTTCCGTGACGGATATGACGTCAGGGAAGTCTCTGTGCATCCGTGAATAAAACACTTTCGTGATAAAAAAAATCAAAGGAGAGAATGGAAGAAGTGTTGGGCGATACGATAAAATCACGCAGTGCCGCGCGGCTCTGGCGATAATTATAGCTTTCGAAAAACTTCCGGGCAGGAAAGAAAGATTGAAAGTGTTTATCGGCAGCGCTGCGGGGAAGCATGATTCTATTCCAGGCAAACTTGCGTGCGGGGATGTTTGAGGAAAGTGAGCAGAAGGGACGCTTAACGTGTTGGATTGGGATGGAGAGTTTTTTACGTGTGCGTGAGGTAGTGTACTGCATGTCAGTTTCAGAATATTACCTCTGCCAAGAAAGTATGGCATAGGTAAATTACTTGCACGCTAGCAATATAGCGATCAAAAGGCATTGATAATTTCTGTCTCATGTCTTTTTAGCCCAAATGGCGCCTTTGCAAGTGGTTCCGGAAAATGCCTTCCATCTGGTCACGCGAAGCAGCGCTCATAGTAGTATCATTATCATCACAACACCATACAGAAAATAGAATTATATTACGCTAATCGTAAACAGCCGCACAATCATTTATCCGGATGAGGAAGAAACAGCACAAAACATTTGTAAAGCAACAATGGTAAGGGCAGCGGAAGTCAATTCCTAGGGCTAATGTATATAAAAAAATAAATTGTAATCAGGAACGCAGGTTTCTCAAGTACGGAATACAGGAATTAACCACCCGGAAGCCATCACTACCATCTTGCAAAATAGAAGGACCCGCAATCCCAGTCTAGAGCAGCCCTGCGCACTGAAAAAAAAAAGAACCTTTGGAATCTGAAAGCCGTTTTCTAGCACGGTAGCTACGTGAAGCCGCTGGGGTGTTTACAGGCCGGCAATGTTTACAACCGGAAATGTTTACAACCTGGAGTGTTTACTACTCTCCAACCCTCCTCTCCTTATTCGCATCTGGTCTTTTTTATTTCTTTCTCTCGTTTCGATTCTCTGCCCATCGGGCAACATTTATAGGGTTGAAGCGAACCGGCATTTACCACCGCCGGGAGTCCGAGTGCATCGCGACGATGCCCAGCGCTTGGGACCTGTATTTGATTGCCTAGAGAAATGAGTTGCACTGGTGATTCTTTTGCGGTGAAGTCCCTAACCTCTGGTTGGTCGGGTTCTTTAGTGTTGTCGATGTGTTAGCAATAACGCACACGGCAAGACGGTCCCCCAAGACAGCGCATACCCCGGTGGTGTAGTGGTGACGCTCTAAAATGGCGCCCGAAGTTACGCTTCGAAATTAAACATCCCCAACCGGAATCCGCAGTTTGAATTTCAGTGAGGTTGGCGGAGCTTGGCCCGTGCGTATGCTCAACGTTAAGGTTGCGGAACGTTTTTAGCTGCCTTAAGTGGCATGCATGGACCGCGCTGCGGAGCAGAAGAAAGCGCGGGGGGAAGAGTTAGTGGCAGGAGTGTCAGTGGTAGAAAAATTAGGTTTGCATTCGCTGCACTTAGCACAAAGCGATGAAAGATGGGATGATAGAGGGCCCTTCAATGATAATTCATGTTCTCTCAAACGCACGTTGATACAGCGGCCAGTTTGTCGAACCTAAGTTCGGCCACAGGGTAAAGGAATGCTGTACACAACTCCCGTTCCGCAGGCGACATACGGGCTCTTGTGGTTAACACCACAACCAACCTCTTTCTTTTCACTTCCCCGCTCTATCTTTCTGTCAAGCCTGCCACATACAGAACTAAACTTGTTGCGGGCCGTGAGTGACGTGAGTGACCGACTAGCATAGGCGACTACTCGCTCCCCCTGGTGAGAGTCAAGTTGTAGTAAGACTGCGCCGATGCCTTGGCCACTGGCGTCCGTGTGCAGGATGGTTGGAGCAGCGTCATCAAAATGGGCAAGCACTGGGCTCGATGTGAGGGCGTCTTTTAGGGACTGGAAACCCCGTTCGCATTCCTCATTTCAAACAAAAGCGGCACCAGAACGCAGGAGGTGGTACAGGGGAGAATCAATTGTCGCAAAATTTTGTATAAAGCGGCGAAAATAGGATGCTAGCCCGAAGAAGCTGCGGAGATCTTTCTGCTGTGGTGGATTGGGAAGATTTAGAACGGCTGAATTTTTCCGTGGGTCGGGTTGGATTACATTTTTGCTGACGAGGTTTCCCAATACTTTTATCGATTTCATTGCGAAAGTACACTTTTTGTATTTAGCTGCAGACCTGCATTTGATAGGCACGTAAACCCTTCATCTAGACGTGGTGGGTGTTGATCAAACGTTGTTGAAAAAAAAAAAAAAAACAGCGACGTCTTAGAGATAGCAAAGACAGCTTTTCCTTTTGAGCCCACAGAGCAGTGTCTATCATTCGTTCAAATGTCACAGGAGCATTACACTGACCAAACGGCATCACGTTGAATTCGTAGAGCCCGTCTGGAGTAGCGAATGCACTTTTTTCCTTGTCATCTTCGTGCATCGGGATCTTCCAATATCCGGAGCGTAGTTCAAGACTACAGAAATATTCTGCCCCTTGGAGACTGTCCAACGCGTCATTGATGCGAGGCATCGGATAAACATACTTACGAGTTATCTCATTTAGCGCCCGGTAGTAAACGCAGAATCGAACTGAACCATCCTTCTTCTGCACAAGCACAACCGGCGATGACCACGAACTTGATGAGGGGCGTATGACATCGCGCTTTAGAATGTGAGAAACTTGTTCTTGTATAATTTTTTGTTCTTACGAAGATACTCGGTATGGTCGACGGCGTACAATGGCTGAGCAGTCCGTTTCAATCCGATGCGCGGCGACCGATCTACTTTTGAGTGTGCTGGAAGTCACGTCGGAGGATGAGAGACAGAGAGAGAGAGATAAACGTTTATTGCATCCCCTCCCCACGCAAAACAAAAAAAATCCCCGGCCATCTCCACGAACATGAAGCCTGCATGCAGTGTGTAAGTTTATTCTTGGCGCCTGGGCGTTTTTGCCCACAGAGATGAAACCGTTGGTGGGTAGAGGTATGCAGCTTTGCTACAAAAGTGTCGTGTCGTTGAAGCCTGAAGCGTGCTAGCGCGAGGCGTTGATAAATGAGCACCCCGGTGTTCTAGTACCATGACTACATGGTACTATGACGACATGAGACGCCGACAGCCCGAGCCTCTAAGGGGTTTCGCCTCTAAAAAAAAAAAAGGAGCGACGGGTGACCTTGGGCGCTCTAACAGGGCGGGTGGCGCGCCTAGACCGGGATGACATGGCCTTCAGCTGTCTGTCTGGCCGGGATCACCAGGCCGCGCTGGTTCTCCAATACCTCGCTGCACAGCAGGACCTCTCACTTCCCTGTCAACGGCGGCAGGACCACTGGGAGTTGCTTGACACCCCTGCACTCCCATACCATGTGGTAGAGTGTGTTGGGCCATCCAGCATAATTTGCTGTCATAACTGTAACGACTGGGGCGAATCACGTGCCGTTGCGTGGCTGGAGAGAAACAGTTCGTCTGAAGTCATCTTAGGTGAATTTCTTCGTCTTTGGTAAGTTCCCAATGAGGAGGCAAGGATTTTCTTCGGGCTAATCTGCAGTGCTCCAAGATGTCCCTGCTGCGTCGTGGAATAGGAGGGAACAGCGGCGGGGGATCAGCTTGAGCTTCTGTGACGGTGGTGAGGGTAGTGGCGGTTTCCCGGTGGGAATGGCCTCGGAAGGCGGCATCAGCCGCCATGCTACCCTCTAGAAATTCGTTCCCCGGTGTATTTTCAGGAGACTTTTGAGCGCCGCTTCGTAAATACGGCCCTTCTGGTAATTTCTGCTGGCCACTTTGCGAGTCCCTTATTATGAGAATTCAATTTTGAGTTTTAGCAATTGTTCAAGTGGTGAGGGCAATCGATGACTCTTCAGCTGTCATGGTGTCGTCCGTTTTGTCCGTTGCCGAGCATAGCTCTTTTATCATGTTGACAATCGCGTATATCGCGTGTGCGCGGTTCCCCCTGCTTGGGTACTTTGCGGCGTCAATGCACCGTCTTCCCTTATGGTTGCTATGGGCTTTTTTGAGTGCCCTTATCCTGGCCTCTCTCCGTCCCTTGTGCTACGCGGGATGCATGTTGCGCAATACGTTGGCCACCATAATGCTATCCCGATCGACCGACCGACCGACCGACCGGTCGGAAACACACAAGGAAAGGAACTAGACAGGACGAGCGCGGGCCGTAGTGAAGGGCTGGGGATTAATTTTGACACCTCGGTATCTATAACGTGCGCCGAAATCTCGTACACACGGGCGTTTTTACTTTTCGCCTTCATAAGAAAAGCGCATATTGTGATCCCTCCGGCACAGGAGCACGCGATTCTTCTGGCTTTGGGTGTCCAGGTTTGCCGCGTACCCGAGACGGCGCAAGTTCGAGCGGCCAGTTTCCGTGAGCTTTAGTCGCTCGGTTTGGGTGACTTTATGCGCCTCCACGAGTTCGTCCCAAGTGTTATGCACCCTTAGTTGATGTAATTTTTTCCACGATGTCTTGGCTGTAGACCCAGTGCCAATTTGTACGTTTGCCTAATTAGAACGTTCAGTTTCTCTCTTTCGCCAGTTTTGACAGTAAAAGGAAATCTGGCGACACTGCCTAGGCGAGCCGCGCTTCAGCGAGCGTTCCATCACGTTGTTGTTTTTGCGCCACCATAAAGTTGTAAAGAAATTCGTATCGGAAAATAATCCACATTGTAACGAAATATTTAAATTTGTTTAATTAGTCGAAAAGTAGAGCTCCAAAAGATTCACTTGTCAAAGATATTTTAGAAGCATAATGCAAGGTAAAAAAATGTCAGCATTTTTCGTTGATTTTGGCTTCAGGAGCCCAAAGAAGCCACGTGGCCAGCCAAGCCTAGTAGGATAGGGACGTTGCTAGCTGTTGTAGCGGCACGCACAAAGCCACGCGATCACGACGACAGATTGCCCTCTAGTACAAACAACTATGAAACTCTACGGACAAAAATCACGCATCTGCACGAAGTGAAGCACGACGAGTGGGCGGAGCACTGGGGATCGTTCTTACCGTAAATCACGCGTGGCATTGTCCGCTCGCGCATTTAAATGTGTGACAACGCGTGTGTACGGTATATAAAATTCCAATCCAATGCAATCCGATACAATTCAATTTACTCTTATCCAATCCAATCCATGTCAATCCAGTCCACTCCAATCCAATTCGATCCCATCCAATCAAATCCAATACAATACAATACAATACAATGCTCCTCGCGCATGCGCAACACTGTTGACACGGACGCCAAGCCCCGGACAAAGCGAGGTCCTAAAGTGCTTCGTCCGTGAAATGTCACGTCAGAAGTGGGAGACATTCCCCAGATCTCTCATTTCTCACCGCCTTTTGTGCAGCGCGCCACGCCGCGCTAACAGCGGGCCGCTCGCTCGTGACCGCATGGTGCTGACGGTCGCCCCTCGCGCCGTTCATCTCCGTCACAAAATCACGAACCGGCCCAGACAGCGGTCAAGTGTCGACCGCCGCCGCCGCAAGGTGGGCCGGTGTCGGACGCCGGCGCAGCGCCGCGCAAAGCAGCACCGCCTGACAGCCACATTAGCGTGATTAATGAAACCGCCTGCGTCGCGGAAGCCGCCATCTTGCTTTTGCGCTTTCGCCGCTCTTTTGCGCACTTTCATTTCTTCTGTCTGGCCGCGCGAATTTCATCGCCGCCGCCGCCGCCGCCGGGGCTCCGACCTTGTACAATATGAGAGATTGCTTGCCGAAGCAGGCCGGAGGAACAGGAGACACGCGCCCCGGTACGCACACGCGCTGCTTTAATTAAAGACAGCGTCATGTTTTAATTAGCCTGATGAATAGTTCCGCACTGCTCATCAAAATCACTCGCGAAAAATTTGTAAACAGGATTCCGCTCGTGCTGTAGCGGCACCGGGGGCTTGTGACTCTCTCCTCTTCTTTCTTTCGGCGTTTAAATTTTCCCGCGCGTGGCTAAGAACTGCGACGATGCCGTCCCGCCTTGTTCTTTCCCTTTTTTTACTGCTCGTTCCGCTTCGGCTTTTCCGCCGAGCCACCGAGGGGAAACTGCATCTGTGTCCATTATGTTCCACGGGCCCCCGCCCGACAAAGAACGGTTGCAGTGCGCGCTCTTTTAATGTCGCCCGATATTAACGTACAAGCTACGGTGGTCGCTGCACAAAACATTGCTCGCGATATTCGACGCGTGTCGCATTCACCGTCTCTTTTAGTGAGACTAACAAAGGAACGGTTTATTTACTCGGAGGACGCATCGGACCCTAGCACGGAGAACGTATGCGAAGAGCTGCCAAGGGGTATTCACTGTACCGCAGTTACAAAATAGGGTTACCGCCCCTAATGGCAGTTGAAAGATAACAGCCGCTGCTCGCTCTTTCACAAGCTTTTGAATAGCGGATACAATTTTAATTGGGTAACATTAGGGGTGATAGTAGGAGTCGTCCTCGTCGTCATCATCCTCATCACCACCACCACCACCACCACCATCATCATCATCATCATAATTGTCGTCGTCGCCGTCATCATCATGACTACACCCACTGCAGGGCAAATGCCTCTCCCATAGATCTTCAATTATCCCGGTCCGGTACTAACTGCTACTAATTTGTCCCCCACAAATTTCTTGATCCCATCTGCCCATATCACTTTCTGCCGCCCCCTGCCACGCCTGCCTTCTCTAGGGATCCACTCTGTTACCCTTAATGTGCAACAGTTATCTTGCCTTCTCATTACATGCCCTGCCCACACCCATTTCTTCTTAATTTGCACTAATAAGTCCTTAGCAAGGCAACGTCATCAGCAAATCTGAGGTTACTGCGGTATTTTCCATTAACCCTTACTCCCACCTGTTCCAAATTCAATGTTCTGAATACCTCATGTATACTTGCTGTGAATAACATCGGATAGATTGCGTCTCCTTGTCTGACGCCCTTCCTTAAAGGCATTTTTCTGCTCTCCTTATGGAGCACTGTGGTAACTGTGGACCCACCGTAGATTTCCTCTAGTATTCTTACGTAATGCTCGTCTAGACCCTGATTCCGCAAAGTCTGAATGACTGCTGACGTTTCACCGAGACAAATGCGTTCTCATAATCAATGAAGGCTCAGTATAGGGGTTGAGTATGCTCCACGCACTTCTCTATCACCTGATTGATCGTGTGAATATAGTCATTTGTTGAATAGCCTTTACGAAACCTTGCTTGTTCATTAGGTTAACTGAAATCTAAGGTGGCAGAAATTCTGTTAGCGATTCACCTTGGTAAGTACCTTGTAGACAAATGACAGCTTTTCGGCCGGTATTTTTTAAGTCCTCCATGGCACTTTTTCTTGTCAAGTCGTTCATGTCACTGTAAGAGTAGTCCTGAAGGAATCGCCTGTTCGCTTTCGCTTTTACGGGAATGCAATTAATTGCCCGTTGTGCGAAAAAAAATTCACGCATCTCCACGAAGTGAATCATTACGAGTGTGCAAAGCACTGGGGATCGTTCTTACCGTAAATCACCCGTGATATTACCCACTCGCGCATGTAAATGAGTGACAACGTGTGTGTACAGTATGTACAATTCAAATCCAATCCAATCCAATCCAATTCAATCCATTTCAATCCAATCCGATCCAATCCAATGCGCAGCACGGCTCTCCAGGAGCCACGCAAAACTGCTCTCTCTCTCTCTCTCTCTCTCTCTCTTATCCGTTTTCCGCGAATTAGCATTCATAGTAATGGTTTTTGCTTTTTTGCCGCGTTTTGAAAACTTTTAGGCGGTTTGACACACACATACTCGGTTTACACTGATGTGCTCACGGACGCCAACGGACGGACATTGCGAAGTCCTAAGGTGCTTCGCACCTAAAAACCGGTGTCTGGTGTCGGCTTCAGCGTTGGTGTTAGCGTCTGGGACAGAAAAAATGGCCGCGGATCTGCTCCTTGAACTGCAAATGTCGCCGCAACACGATAGCCTTATGCTGCCTCTGCCACACAAACGCCTCTCTTTTCTCCACCGCCCACTTCTCATGCCCTTCAACTCCCTTTCGAGCCTCCCACAATAAAGCTTTCTAAAGTCAGTTTGATTTTCCCGCGTTCCACTGTTCGCGCTATCTACTATAATTTTTTGTTACTCTTGAACTTTGAACACTGCGTCTTGGTCCAGGTTCGCACGAGCTCTTTTTGTATTTTTATGTAAAAATAATGTTGTAAACGCGCATTTTTATTAAAGCAAAGCTGTACCACTCTCCTACAGCGGTTTCGACGCGCATGCGCAATTTCACATTTTGACCGCGGCACACTTCCTGGGACACACCCCTTGAAGCGCATGACGTGACTCACCGGGCCCGCTTTCGGCGCTGCGCGAAAGGCCCCGTTTTCAGTCGTTCTGCTCAACTAGCGGCGGTGGCCGCGGCGGATGCGGCCGCTCAGCTGATAGCCAGCCGATCAACCCCGCAGCTTCCCACGCATGCAACGCTGGATCGTCTCGGGCTACTTGGCTCGTCTTGCGCCCGGCGAAGAGGAACGCCGCGTTTGCCGTGAATGAAAGCGAGTCCTGGCCTCCTTCTGAGAGAGTTGCACGGCACCGAACAGCTTTGAGCCGTGGTCGGCAATACAGCTACATCAAAGGTTAACCAAGTTATACCAAGACTCACCCAGACTAGGCCAAGCTTTTGCTTGGCATATCCAACGTTAACTGAGCTAAGCCGTAGCCGTTTTTTTGATATCGCAAATATCAAACCAATATTTATGTTTGCACCAGCTGTGCCTTGAAGTAGCCTCAAATATGCGCAATGTTTTCGTTTTGCTCAAGAGTGTTGACGAGTATGAAGCGTGTTTTCAGATTCAGTGGTTCCAAAAAGTTTTGCTCATACAAACTTCATGTTCAAGAATTCTTTTACTTGTGTCTGGGTGGCTGAAGCGAGGGTGAGATATATATACAGTAGCTCAGGTAGCGCAAAAAAGACTATAGTCTTAAAAATTGGCTGCGTATCTGCTCCTTTCGTTGCAAAAGTCGACAAAAGACGATAGTCTTCCGTCGACACTTGCCAAGTAAATGCCTCCCTCCGGTTTCCCGCTCACCTCCTATGCTGTTCCTCTCCCGTCGCACTCCTCCCAAGATAAACACGCTAGAGGTTTGCTCAAGTCTACTTACATTTACCGCGTTCCACTGCTCCAGGCATGGTGCCTCTATGCCAGCGCTGCCGTACGGCAGAGACGCACGTGAAACGAGGCGCCCTACTTCAATGTTTATAGAACCACATTTCCTTACTTCACATGCGTTCCGAGTGGGACGTGTTTCCTGTATAGTGAAACTTTTCGTAACTGTTGCGGTTTGATTTTTAAATGCCGCCAGGAAGCGCGGGCAGGAGCAAGCGACAGTTTTCTGCAGTTAATGTATTATTTTATTTGCTTTAGCAAAACCCAAGCATTCGGAAATTTTTAATTAAGGAACACTGCAAAGATTACTCATGTATTGATTTTATGCCTCACATTTGCGTAATGTCTTGTTCTTGTTCAACAATGTTGGCAAGTATGAACATTAACACCGGACTTAGGCGTTTAGATTTGGCTGTGGGCATATAAGACTATCGCGCAGTTTCTGTTTCACTTTGGCCGGCCGGCTGAATCGAGTGACAGGCAGACTGGCGCTGCACTTGTTTAATTGTTTCTGGTTGTTACGTTGTATCATTGATACCAGGATTTTTTTATAATAAATTTATCCTTTCAAGACAGATAGAAAGACAGACATACAGACAGACAGACTAAAATTTTTCCGTTCAAGTAGCTCAAGAAAGACAATAGTCTTTAAAACCGCCGTTTTGAAAACCGTTCCAGTGGTCGGCGTTCTAAAGCGCGAACTTAAACTCGGAGGAAGTGAGGTTACCGTCCATGCCGGATGGTTGCGGAAAAACACAGCAAGCGGGTGAACTGAAAAGGAGCAAAATTCATCATCATCGTAAACTCCCCCCATTACATGGCGGCAGGAACAAGCAACGGCGCAACGCGCAGGAGACAGATCGAAGCCATTAGAAAGCGCTAGGGCGGACCGCAAAGCAAAGCGTCTAAAGCGGCAAGAAGGCGGAGCCGTTGGACACAGCTGCGCGGAAACAAGGCGTCTCGTGCGTTCAACGTGACATTCTTTTCTTCGCATTCACAAGGCATAGAAAGCACGTAGATGTCCTCGGACGGGTTTGCTTGTTTGTTTGCGAAGGCAGGTAAGCAGAATTATGTCAGAAAATATTCTTGTTGAAAACTACGCAAAAGTCGTCCGTAAAGCTGCCCCTTTTGAACTTGTGGCCATCAATGGGTCGTTCCATTAGCCTCTTGGTGCAGCGGCCCTACGGTCACACGAAATCTCCCTAGAATGGTTGCTTGGTCACGTGAGACAAGGGCATATTTCTCTTTGCGAGACAGTCAGTGTACACTCGTGTGAAATGAGGAAGTAATGCCCCCCGCAAAAAGTATTTTGTCTTACCATGATTTTGTTGCTGAATGCAGCTATTTACTATTTGATTGACTGATTGACTGTAGCGTTTAACGCGCCGACGCAACGCAGGCGATGAGGCGCGCCGTAGTGGAGGGCTCCGGATTACTGTTGATCACCTGGGCATCTTTAGCGTCCGCCGAAATCTGGTATAGAAGCGCGTTTTTGCTTTTCGCCCCCATCAGAAAAGCGGCCGCCGTGGCCGGGAATCGCACCCGCGACCTCGTGCTCAGCAGCACAACGCCTTAGCCACTGAGCCACCGCGGCGGGTAGCTATTTACTATAAAAACAGTTTGCTGTAAAAAAAACTGCATAATTCTACGTAGATTTGGCTTGGCCATTCGGTACACGTTATGCCCTTAAACTTGTTTTTTAAAAGAGAAGATTGCTTTGGCTCTTTGTGTGGGTTTAGGCTTTGTCGTACACCCCTCGCCTTGTAGGTCACGTGACCACTGTGAAGAGCTCCGCCTATAAGTGCATACGTACAAAAAAATGAGTTTAAACGCGACGCCCACGCACATAACCAGCTCAGACTACGCGTACGAATGTCTCTTCCAAGATCGGTGGTCTTACCCGTGAATACTCCAGGCTCGAAACTTTAAAGTAAATGTATGCGCCTAGATAATAAAACTCGGCAGTGTGAGCGAGCGCTGTATAACTTTCTTCGCGTCCTGCGGCATACCCTTCGGCTGTTTAAGTAGCTACGGTCGCATTTTTTATTTGGCTACATCTTAACTGCCACACTTCCTCATATGCTTCACTTAAGGCCATGAAGGCCATGAATATGCTTCGCGAATATTCATGAATATGAATGCCATGAATATGAAGGCCATGAATATGCTTCACTTAAGACCATTCACTTAAGGCCATGAATAAAACTCTCATTACTGATTTCGCAATCACACTAACTATTTATCACGGCAAGTATCTCTACGTGATTAGATATGTACTTCGTATACCTCGTGGAATCCCCGGAAGACGGTCGTTAAACTTCTGAATTTTCTCTTTTATTGCTACTATTCTTCAGAGAGGTTCAACAAAACATCTTTAACCCTTCACACATCCAAATTTCTTCTTCAGATGCGGTGTTCTACCATAAATAACAATGGCAGACAACGCGAACAAAACCTAGGCTTCTGAGTTTTTGACGTAAATGATTCAGTACACACAGCCGGCATATTCTTCGCCTGCTCTTGGCTGCACGTAACAATCCATTCGGGCAGCGCTTGCACCTCCGGCTGGCTATCGCAAGCGGATATATAACCGAGAAAACAACCAGAAACCCTTACCGCTACCGAAGGGCGCACATAAAGTTTCCCACTGACGCTGCTCACAAGAAAGAACAGAACCTTGCGGTTGCTCCAGTTCATCGTGCCGTTTCCTGGCCGGGCCGCAAATGATCCGGTGGCGTGAATCGGCGCACTCGTCGATTTCTTAGCTCGGAACGCCTTTTCTTCTCCGAATCTCCTCGGCCGTTGCGAAGGCGGTGCGTGCGAGCGACAGTCAAGGACCCAAGCGCAGCCTCCCCGCTTCCGGTCGCTAAGTGAGCGGTGTTTCGACTAAACGTCTCCCGCCGAGAACAGACCTGGCTTACAGCGGAAGCCTAACGGTGCCCAGTGCGGCCAAGAAGCTTCCGCTTCAACTTCCGGTTTCGCTCCGAGTGCCTGCGGTCTCCGCGAGTGTTTCGCTGGGCGTCGTACTGTTCGCGATCGGCGCTGGGTTGAGGGCGGACAAACGGGTGCGTGTGCAAGGGCGTCCTAACATTTCACAACGATGACAAGTCAGAGTCGATGGCCTACTTGTCTTATTCTTTGGTTTTAGAACGAGTTATCGCAACTCACTTGGTTCAGCCCCTAGACGTTTCTGTGAAAGGAGGGTACAAGGAGATAGAAGGGTGGTCACTATGCAAGTGCATGGATGGAACTTTGCAGAACAATGGAAGTTTGATCGCCGGCAGCTTTGAGTGAAGGTACAACGCTGGCCGGCACGCAGCATTGTATAAAAGCTCTATTTCCGCCCCCCTTTTTATAAGAGGCTACCACTGTTCTTGCTAGCGCCAATGCTTCGTGTACTGTACTACTTATACACATTAAAAAAATTGCGGCCTGTGTTTACAGTAAGGAAGGCGTTACTTTTACTGAGGCAGGACACCTAACATAGTTGGATGACAAAAACATGGGTGTTTTTGGGCTGAATGCGATGATTTATCTTCGCTTGCCAGCCCCACATTTATGTTCGTGAGAGAGTAAGAAAGAGCGAGAGAGAGAGAGACATGGAAGTAGTGGTTGTATTGTGGATAAAAGAAAAAGAGCTTGATTCAGCCGATAGAATTTTCTCCCAATTTTTTTGAAGACCCCTCAATAAAGTATGGTTCAGTCAAAGTGTAAGGCCAAACAACACAGAAACGAGAGTGAGAGAGAGAGTGGAGAGAGAGATGGAGGAGGAAGGGAGGGAGGGAAAGAGGGAGGGAGAGGTGATGACGATGATGATGGTGACGGTGTAAGACCTGAAGTAATAAGCATGTCTCTTTTAAAGGGGGGGGGGGGCATCAGATATTGATGGCAATGCTGAAAAATTGGCAGAGGGGCGGGAAGTTCTGTGGGCAAAGAAAAGACCGTCGTAACACAAGCGAGTTGCCATGTTTTGGATAATGCTAAAACTGAGAAGGAAGGCAACTGTTGTGCTAGGGTGCTACTAAACGCTTTTTAGCGGTAGTGTAAAAACTTCTGCCTCGAAATTACGACGCGGTTGTTGTTATTGTTACTACTACCTGTCACCATTTCGAGCTAACGCCGCTTATGTGAGGTCGCTCATTCTTTCGTAAAATGTTTGTTAAATGGAGGAAGTAGCTGAAACGAAATAAAAGAATAAAAACACTAAAAAATAGGTGACCATGCGTACAACGCATGCACACATAAATTTAGACAGCCTAGCACTGACGGAACTTCTTCTTTTTGAAATTTGAAATTTGTTTATTTTGAAGCTTCCACATGTACAAAATAAACAACAACGTCTGGGTCCTTAGTCTTCGGCTAGTTCTGGACCCATTCAAAGCATAGAGATTGACATAGCGGAGTATCGGCACGCATACAACAATTCAAGGCAAAAAGGTATAAAGGTAAAGGCAGCCTGTGAGGAGCACAGCACAAAAAATATGACAAAAAGTGATTCAGAAAGATTCCGAATCAAGAGTTAAAGAATGAGCATGGTTTAATTTCTTTCTTTCTTTCTTTCTTTCTTTCTTTCTTTCTTTCTTTCTTTCTTTCTTTCTTTCTTTCTTTCTTTCTTTCTTTCTTTCTTTCTTTCTTTCTTTCTTTCTTTCTTTCTTTCTTTCTTTCTTTCTTTCTTTCTTTCTTTCTTTCTTTCTTTCTTTCTTTCTTTCTTTCTTTCTTTCTTTCTTTCTTTCTTTCTTTCTTTCTTTCTTTCTTTCTTTCTTTCTTTCTAAAACTTATTTTTTGCAGCAACGGTGATAATGCGCCTTCGGATCTTGCCATTAGTAATTATCCCTTCGCATCACTGCTGCAGTTCTGGCGTAATATTTGTCAACCTATAAAATTTCAAGCGAATCAAAATGAAGTGAAACAACTCAGCCCTTCCCGAGTCATTTGGGGCAGTTCTTAGGTTATTTATTTATCAGCTTTGAAGGGTGCAGTTGAGATTTTTCAGGTCAAGCCAGATGGATCTTTCGTTTCCAATGAACATTCAGCTCAATCTGCTATAAGGCTATTGTTCGGAATGTATGCTAATGCGATGAACCTTTGTGGAAGACGCCATGCAGCTTTACGCGGAATAGAAATCGTTACAGTGCATTCTTTAAACCGATGCAATTGGGATGAGAAAGCTTTCTAAAATGTCGGAGAGAGTTAGCTCGGTCCTCCTAAGCTCACGCTTAGCGAGCATCAGAACAGAAAACGCGAGCCAGTTTGTTTCCAAGCTGTAAATATACATGGAACTGCTTTAGCGTTCGCACTCCTCTCCAGGAAGTAAATTGCCAACTTTTGTCAACTCTCCAGGAAGTAAATTGTTCCTCTCGCAAGGTGACAAAAGGCGACTGGCATACGCTATCACTCGTTCGAGACCAGCGTGTTTCTGAACCAGTACAGCACCTATGCCGTGGCCACTCACGTCCAATACTAACTTTGAAATTTACCTGATACCGTTGAGAATCAGCCTATTACTCGGAGTGCTGAAATTCAGGCTTTTTATCTGCGCGAACGCAGAGGGTTTTGTTCTCCAGGATCCAATGTTTGATATTCAGCACATGGAAAGTTCCATCATTTGCTAACGGTTGCAAAAAGTACGAACAGTCAGGTTTGATTAAAATTATTGGGACAGGTAGGGTGCATGTTTTCGCCTTGTTTTTGGATTGGATTGGATTGGAAAAGACTTTATGGAAAAAGATCCTGCAGTAGGCGGGAGACGATTTATGGCTCCGCCTCAACGCTGCCTAACGTCGCATCTCCTTTCGCAGCCATACTGAGCACTAGTTCCTCTTCGGAGCCCGTGCTTTTCAAGCGCGGTGAAGATCTGCTGGACGGACCGCTCTTGTTCCGACTTTATGGCCGACTCGATGGCTCCTTGAAGTTTCCCTCGATACACTTCGAAACTAGCACTGTTCGGTTCGGTGAAACAATTACGCATTTCCGATGACATACTGGCGCCCCTGTTAAGCGTGCTTTTCCTGCACCACACTGAAGCACTGGGAGAAGTCTACCTACAATTATCCGGAGCTGTGGAAAATTGTGCAGTGGTTAATAACTGCACCTAAAATAGTCCAGATGTAGCAAAATGTGCGTTTACTAAGACATGCATTGACATTTTGTTAGGTTTAAAAAACATAAAAATTACACCATCTTCCCGTAGGAGAACCGTGAGTAGTATGCGAAGCAGCCATAGGGTCGACTGAAGTTCCCATTAGTTTTCAGTTCGTCGTTTCCGTTGCCGTTCAGCTTCACGTGCCTTCGTTGTATCAGTAGCTTCTTGACGTAGTTTGAAAGAGTGAAGGACATAAGGCGCGTTTGTAGCACATGCTTCCGTCTCGGTTTGTAGCGCAGTGGGAAGAACGCCACGTACCTCCCGTTGCGGCCACAGAGTCGTGGGGTCGAAACCGGGCGCCGCCTAACTATTTCTTTTTATGGTGGACTGCGCTGACGTCAGCCCAAACGCTGACGGGGCTGAAGAGACGCGCATGCGCAGTTGAGTTCGGATGGCGGACAACGAGGGAGGGAGGGACAAAGCCCCGAGCATGAGATGCTTCGCATCGAATAACGCTCCTGTTTACTCTAGACCAGTTTTTAACCAGAATGAAAATAACAAAATGCAGGGTTAGGCTAGGTAAGAATGACCACTGCGAGAAATGGCCGAAAATATTCCTCATTTCTGTATTGCAGATTTGCATAACCTTATTATACGCAACAAACCCAAACTTAAAATTTCAGCTGGGCCAAAAAAAAATCATGCATCCCTCCGTCTAACGACGACAATGGTTGTACGTGAAGCTTTCTCTTGATGGTTTCCTTGGTTGGCCAGTCTCACACGGCGAGATCATGCTAGTCTAGAGGTACGCTAGAATAACCGAAGCAAATCTCGGTTGTGCACTCCGTAAGCCTAACGTTTGGGTTTGGGGCGTACGGCGCGAACTGGTACCTGTTGCTTGGCGTACAGTGAGTACTTTTTCGAATGGGTGCCGATTCAAGGTGTTAAACCTCAAAATGTTACGTTAGGCCTAACGTCCTAAATCTCAAAATGAGACGTTAGGCTTTACGTCATACAATGAGCAACGCCGTTCTCATTGTACGTACAGCGGCGGGCAACGGCTGTCGACGTTCACCTCAGCACATGGCAATTAACCCAAATACGTCGCGCTGTCGCATGCCTGCGTAACCTACTTATAAAACAGCGCTAGAAACAAGACTACAGAAAGGGCACACAGATAGGGCGCAACCTCCTGCATCTCCTGCACATCAACATTTGGCGGAGAGGCCTAACGGAGCTGTCGCCAAGCTTCCCACGGAAGCGTTTTAATTTTTCTACCCTTTATCTATGATCATCATCATCACCAAAGAAAGTTAGCTTTTTGTCCTTGCGTTTTCGCATACGGACATCATCAGTGAGAGGCTGATATACTCGCTTTAAAAAAAAAATTCCCCGCATTTCCCCGAGGGGAAGAATGTGAAAGTGCGAATGCACGAGTTGAATTTGCGCGGTTCGGTAATGTTCGCGAAAGAGAGATCACACACACACACACAACTACAAAGAAAGAAAGATGCATTTATTCACAGACACCTATTTGTGTTGTCGTTGTACTTGATTGCTAGAGCGGATCTCAGCTTTGAAATTTCGTGTCAGTACTCCTTTAAGCGGGTGCATTAGCCCTTCTCACGCCCGATTCCTGGCCAATCCCCCACGTGGGTATGTGCCATGTCAGCGGCCAGGCAGCGCGCGCCCATCTCCCCCCGTTGCCAAGGAAGACGAGGAGATTCCTGGCCAATCCCCCACGTGGGTATGTGCCATGTCAGCGGCCAGGCAGCGCGCGCCCATCTCCCCCCGTTGCCAAGGAAGACGAGGAGCGCGCGCACCCGCAGCTGTTGCTATGCGGACGGCGGCGGACGCTTCAGGCTCGCTTAAGAAGTGCATTCGCACTTAAAACCGCTCCGACATGCATATCGAAGGATTAACGGACGGATTAGAGGCTATATGCTACAGGGAAACCTTAATCCTTCTAGTCGAAACGCATTACAGCAACTGAGTCGCTTTCTGGGTAAGCACATGGTCGTTCCACCCGTGGATGCGCGCTTGGCGCACCTGAATGCTCTCAGGGTCACTTTATCACGCGTCGCCGTCGGGAAGCTCTAGTTGCCGAAGCCGTCGTCTGTATCGTTTTTTGTAGCGTAAGCTACACTGGCCGAGGTTGAGCAGTTTCGCGTGTGCCTTGAAGGGCCGTTCTGCGCAAGCGCGAGGAGCATTGGATTGGATTGGATTGGATTGAATTGGCTTGGCTTGGATTGGATTTGGATTGGATTGGATTGGATTGGATTGGATTTGGATTGGATTGGATTGGATTAAAGTGGATTGTGCTGGATTGTGTTGCGTCATAGCCGCGGCAGACGCACTGGCGCCGGCGCGTGCCCAGGTGTGCGCCTCAATTGCGGAGTAGCCAAGTCTGACGCTGCACTGGAGCCGCTTGATAGCCGTTTCGCATGGCTCGTGAAGAGCCCTGCTGAGCATGCGCGAGGAGCAGTGACTGGACAGGACTGGACTGGACTGGACTGGACTGTATTGCTGAACCTTAGCTCTCGCTACGTATATCCTTGCATAGCAGAGCTAAGCAACTACTATTTTTTTTGTCTTCTCCGGCACCTCTTGGGAAACACCGACGCGGCGCGCAACCGCAACAGACATCACACTTGGTGGAGCTATGTTAAGTTTTTTTAGAACTATGCCACTTATTTTGAGAGTACCATTTAGGGGAAGGCTGCTTGTTTTAGATGCGACTGCATCTCATTCACTCGCCTTGTCCCTCCATACGGCGTTGTTGTCCGTCCACACCCCTCCCCCATTTTCCTCGCCGCGCGAGCTGCGCTCTCCGCTGCTCACCCCCTCTCCTCTCCGATAGCGAACACTCTCTCGCGAGGGGCATTGGATTGGCTTCGCTTGGCTTGGCTTGGCTTGGATTGGATTGGATTGGATTGGATTTGCATTTGCATTTGCATTGGATTGGATTTGCATTGGATTGTGTTGGATTGTGTTGCGTCATAGCCGCGCCACGTTGCGTAATAGCCGCGGCAGGGGGTTCACGGCACGTTTCACGCGATGGGAGAATCAACCTAACGGAAATAACAACGGAACCCCTTACGCGTCGCATCTACACAGGGGTTCCCGCGATGGGAGGTGGGAGTAATTTTTAAACGCCTCGCGCTAGAACGCCCCGTGCTTCAAAGACACGAGACTTATACAGAAAAGCTGTATACCTCTACCCCTAATAGTTTTATCTTCGTGGGCAAAAACACCAAGGCGCGAAGAATACACTTATACACTGCATCGTTCACCCCTCCCCAGGTTTGACGTAAGTGGAGATGGCCCGGGATTTTTTCACAATTCGAAGGACTTTCCTAAGCGGAGAAATTTTCGAGCGGCACGTCTCGGTGTGTCAAAGTGGTGCGGAAATTATTCGTGAAGGGTAACGTGCAGGATAGAGCAGCCGACCACTGTGGCTGAGCTTCACAAGAACCTGCAAAAAAGATCACTAACGACATGCAGCTCATGTCGTAGCCATAGGTATAGGCCCTAGATAGAAACTTTAGATTGATCCCGGCAAAATTAGGACAGAAACCACGCCGAACAATGGCCCGAGGCTCCCAAGCACCGGTCACGCTCAGTATCCCAGTAATCAAAGCATGGAGCTCTGATTAAAAAAACGACGGGGAGGGCTGGATGGGGTATAAAAAGAAGCTCCGCGGAGCAAGGAGCACTGGGAGCCACGCCCGCGAGCCCATCCTTCGTATATCGAAAATTTATCGACCGAGGCATTCCGTGTTGTGATTTCGGGTCACGTCCGGGCGGATAATTAGTCAGCGCTCCCGAAATTGCCCATCCAGGAAACGCTGCTCATTAACAAACCATCCGCGGACGCTGACGGGAGCCTGTCCCCCAAAGCTCCGCCCTTTATTTAACGATTCATTCGTCATCATCGCTCATGGAAGAGAAATTACGTCGTTCGAAGTTTATAGCCCGCGCAGAGGCAACGTTTGCATGCTAAGCGGAGTCGTGAGTTACGGCTCTCTTAACGAAAGACTGGCTCACTGGTACTGTCGTCGCACCCGCGGGCATGCGCTGATGAACCCGTGCGCCGTACGGTAACCTCTGATGGCGTGAGATGTAGCCGGATTTGACGGTGACCGTAAATTGCCGTGTACCGTACTAAACGTCGTCAGCAAGGACAAACTATCTCTATTGGCTCATTGTGTCGATCTACAGAGACTTGCATAGCATAACAGATGAAGCCCAACTTGATCAAGGTAACGAGATCGACAAACTAATTTCTCAGATTGTAGAGAGAAAGAGAGAAAAACTTTGTTGTAAAATGTAGTTAAGCGGGCGGGGTGGCTGACTTTCTCTAGTTTACGAGCCTCAAAATATTGTCACTAATTTGTGGCGGCTGGAAACATGTCTGGGTACTCAAATGTGGGAAAGCCGGTTTTTTTTTTTAAATATGGCTTCAATGCTGATTCAGTGGGTGGACCCAAGAATACTTTTAGTGAGTATAAAATAATCAACTAGCACTTTTACATGCTTACTTTTACATGCTCCCTTATACATGCCGGTACTTTTACATGCCGTTACCTGACACGTTAAAATGTTCAGGTAACTTACATTTCCTTCCGCATGACAACCAAAAAACGCAAAAAAAAGCAATTATTCAGCTATATTTCGGTACAAGCTTATAATGCCTGAATGTGTCGTCTGTCGTCTGCAACGTATTAGGCAATCCGATTTCCCTCGACATAATGGAACTCTGTGACTACCTATTTTGCATAAAAACAAAAAACAAAAAGTTCGGCTGGAGGACATTCTTCACGTGCACTCCCTTCCTCCGCCTTTTTTTTTTTTCGTTTTCAAATTCCGCGCGTTCGCCTCGGGGGCATTTACGACCGAAACCCCTGCACTTGAAATGAAGAGCAGGTAGTTCCGAGCGATACCATTTGTTTCTGGTCCAGCCCCCCCTCCCGGCTTCTCCAGGCATCGACAGTGAGAACGGGTCCGTGGAAGCGAAACACCGTTGTTCGTCAATACGGACAGAGGTACAAAAAAAAAAAAAGCAGAAAGGAAGGAAGGATAAAAAAAAAAGGGAATAGAGACAGCAAACTGAACTGCAGTCGAGGCACTTAGAAATTCACGAAGCCATCTCACACGACTGTTGGAGGAACGTTCCAGCGAAACTTGGGGAGGCGGACGAGGAGGGGGAAGGGTTTCGGGGGAGATAGGAAGAAAAAAGAGGTTGGAGGGGGGGGCGAAGAAGGATGTGCGATTGGGCGACCATCCATAATAGTTGATCCGAGCGACGGAGCAGCAGCGGCGGGGGAAATGGGCGCCGTTTGTCTTTGTATCGCGTTTTTCCCCGCGACGTGGACGAGAGACTCCGCCCGCCCGACTTGTCTTCGAGGCAGGGGCGCCTATATAAAACGACGGGGCTTCCGCCGTGTCAGAGTGTGTGTGTGCGCGCTTGTGCGGCCGCCGGCATTGGACTCTGCGCCGCATTACGGCTCGCTCTGTACAGAGAGGAGCTCCGGTGCATTATCATGCGCCTGTTAGCTGCTCTATCTTTATCAGTTTCCGAACAAGGCGCTTAGGTCATTGTGGATGGTACGCTTCGTTTGGCAAAAAAAAGTTTGTAGATTTATAGTGACGCAATTCCTTTTCGGTAAGGGATGTCCCGATACATTGCCTTCAAGGGGTTATCGCTCGTATCTATTGCGCTAGCATGTGCGATGTGCGGTTTGAGATAAGCCAGGAACGGAATGCATGAACAAAAAAAAAACTGTTTCCATCCTCAGATGGGCACCCTACTAGAAACGTGTACACTAGACTTCCTTGGTTCAGCCATTGCCTTCTGCTGATGGCACCTTAGAATGAAAGGTACACTCAATGGGCGATTACATTTGCTCCGTAGTTCAACGTCTCCAAGCAGGAAGCAGCAATTCTACAAGCATGCGTCTCAATGTCGCTTACACTCGAAACGTCCTCTTCAAGTTGAAATGAACCACGTCGCCACTCTTCCCACACTGACATGTGCCTGAAAACTTACACTGAGATGTGGCGAATCTACTCCATTTAGTGCGCAAAGAGTGTCCCTCGTAGTGTTTTTGAGACGGTCGCTTTCCGTGGGCATTCAGTTGAGGGACATGTTCGGTACGTGGACATGTCCCAAACGGGCTTCACGGGTCACTAAACCTTTTTACGCGTTCCTGCAAAACGAGGGGCTCGACCAGACACTGAAAATGACTGAGCGCATCCGTGGGTGTCAGTTTTTTCAACAACGTTGCCGTCATCCTTGTCATTTTCACCATATTCACCTGGCGTAGCAAGCTAGGCATCTTAGACTGGCTAACATCGCCCGACTTCATTGAAGATTGTTCTGTTTCGCTCTCTCTCTCATTGCAGTTCAACTTGCACTTCTACTGCGACCGCGTACTAAGTCGCCGTTGTAAAGTTGAACACCTTTAAGCGACTTCGTTCGCGAGAAGCGACAACGAGTCTATTCGAAACATACCTCTACGCCTTCTTTGCGGAGCAGGGGACTTTGGGAGAGAGGGGGTCGCGTGCTCGGTTCCTAACAGAACATTTGACGCAATTCGGACTATACCAATGGGGAAGATCATTTAGAGTAGGTAAGACCTACCACCTGCGTTACAGGAAGTGCTAACGACCGTGAGGCCGCATACGCTAATCTGTGTCCAACTATGTACAGTTTAGCGCAAAAAAAGACAGGGACTTTCTTAGAAAAGACACAACACAAGCGCGCACAACACAAGCGTCTTTTTTTTGCGTTGAACTGTAAGTAATGGAATAGCAACTAGTCCAGTCAATTACGTTACTAAGTCGTGTTCAACTATTTCTTGAAACACTGCTTCTGGCAACAACTTTTTGCTGATAGGCTCGAAACTTCCTGTTTGAAATATCCGCCACGGTGGCTCTTGTTCTGATGGGGGCTAAACACAGGAGGCGATGTTCAGTGTACGCCGAAGCACTCCGCGTAGTTTGAAACGAACTCCCCGTTCTTAAGCGGGGTAAAAATATTCAGAGATATCTAGTGCTCAGCGCATTAAACAGCGAAATTGCTGATTTGGCTTTTGCTATTCGCGTGCATACAAGCAAAAACATCTGGCAATTTGAAAAAAAAAATAATGGTTCTACCATTGCAACTGGTAAGCATCGGCACGGCTGAATTTACGTCCTGAAACGTGACTTTCGTAAGCCATTAGAAGAACTTCATCCACGTCATGCTTTCTCCCTCAGTCAAACGCATAACAAAAACGTATGTCCGATAAAGCCGCACTAAGATAAAAATTCACGTGACGCATTTTATCTCGAACATAGATGACCGTCATTTATTACTTCTAATGGTGCACGCCCTCGCTACAAACCTGTAAACGAAGAAAAAGAGAAAAAGCACACTAAAAAAGAAGCGGATAACGAGGCAGCAAGCCATTCTTCGTTCTTTAGGATGGCTTCTATAACCGGAGTACACTACCGCCGACTGCTCTTCTTATTCTCGCCTTCTGTAAGAGACAGATAAAAGAAAAAAAAAAGGAGCAAGTCCTCGTCTGAAGAGCCCGGCCCAAGGTGTCAGGCAGCCCGGTGCACGCTCTAAGACGGCGTCGATCGCTGAGAAGAGCTTCTCGGCTCGAGAGAGCGCCTCAGATCTCTGCCAGCAGTCGCCGAAAGCCGCTCCTGCCCGCCCGCGAGATCTCCCACTTGCCTTTCTTTCTGCCGTGCCTGCCAAGGGGGCGCCAAGAAACAAAAAAAATATCCTCGCCCGGAGAGAAGACGGGTCGAACTGAGCGCGCTCGTAAATTTGGGGACTGCGACCATCGAGAGGAGAGGACTAGGATGAATCGGCCGCGACGGCGGTAGGACTGCTCCCATCGACGACGGCGGCGGAAGTGCGCGCCCCGCGGCCGTTTCCGGTGCGCCTTCGACGAGGGGAAATTGCCTTCCGGTTCCGCTCCCCAACTGCTGCCCGCCAGGACGGTGCTGCAATGCGCGGTCGCTCGCGCGCGCGCTCACCGCGAGCCTTTGAGACGGCTCATCAAGAAGACGACGGCGAGGACAGGGCGCGTGCGGCCTATTAAGGACCGGGCGCTCCCGGTGAGCGGGCAGTTTTGGAGGCCTCGGTAACGACCTGGATCCGCGCGGTGGCTTTTCGGCCGCTCCCGCTGCTCCTTCTTGGTGCTGGGCAGTGGGGAGCTTGTGCGGTATCGCCAAAGAGGGGTCCCCCACCTGGAGTTAGGACGTGGCTGGTTTAATATCTATAATAATAATATTAATATTAAATCTCCGACCTATTCATCCGTTTCTTTGACGCGTTTAATCAGTGACTCGAATTTATTTTCTCACCCATCCCGGCACAAAAGTCACCATCTAATGCATTCTTCCACATCATCCACCTGTTTAGGGGAAATCGCCAAGGTGGAGTAAGTTTCCGCAAGGAAAAATTTGACATCTGCCTGAATTGCAGCCGTGCGGCTACAAGGGAAGCAACACAGTTTTTTTCAGGAACTATGCAGTCGATGAAATTTTCGTCCTGGTCCAGGCCAGTCGCTCTATCAGATGTGCTAACCACGATGCTAGCCATTGGTACCGCGAAAGAAAATTGATTAAACGTGAAGTTAGCAACCCCTGCTAATCGACCAGGTTTAGAGGAAATCGTTAAGGTGGAATAAGTTTCTGCGAAGAAAAATTTGACATACCTGAAAATCAGCCGTCCAGCTCAAAAAAAAAAAAGAGATCTACAGCTTTTTGCAGAAAATTCGCAGTTGAAGAAAAATTTGTCCTCGTCCAGGATTCGAACCCCACATCGCTCTTGTGTAGGTGCATCCCATTTGCGTTGAAAACCAGCTGGGATTCCTGTCAATCCGCTTGCATTCAACCGCGCCATTTTTTTTTTTTGCAATTTAAAGCTACTGCATAGCTCGCCATACCATAGCATTTACTCATCACTGGTCAAGGGCCCAGAGTATTTATGAATCTCTATGCAACTTAGCCTGCCTTTCGGATTTCATACACCTGTCCCGGGCCAAAAACTTAGCTCGTCGGCATGAATGTCATCGAACCCCGCGTTTAATGCGCGGAGGCTGCACCTGCGCTACGTAAAAGTTTGTCGCGGCTACGAAGGAATATACGCCACTTGGAGCATTTTAGTGCTTCGCAAAATCTCGTAAACACGGGGTTCTTCCCGCTTCGGTGCCAGCGGCAGTGAGGAATAGTCACACTTGTGTTAGTCACGATGATGGCGATGACAACAGATCCTGGTACGCAAATTTACTATATGTTGCTTGTTTTTTTTTTTATACCCAGAAATGCATATTATTCCTTTTTGAAACACGTAAATCAGTTGTCCAGTCACGCGCGGCACTGGTCTTTCAAGCGAAGCTATGGGCTTTTTCCATACTGTCCCCTTAAAAGAACGCATTGACAGTTACACCGATGCTAGCTTTAAGTGAAACGTAAGCTGCGCTCGTGCGCTTAGTTAACGTGGCTCTGTGCTCGAGACCACATTCTTAGGGGGAAGCTAAGACGGAGATGCCGCGGAGAGCCTCCGGCAGTATTACCAACACGCCATCGCATCCCGCAATTGCGTCCAGCCAGTCTGAATACAGTAGCTCGGATTGCACCTCGCAACGTACGACTCGAGCGTTTTAAATGCAGAGCATTTCTTTAACTCACATGTAGCGTCCGCCGTCCGTCCGCAATAGCTCAGCGCGCAGGTGCGCCCTCTCCCCCACTCCTCCTCTCCCGCATCACGCTACCCTCCTCGCTCTCAACAACAGGTCCGCACCCCTCCCCCTACACTATATAAAAAAATAATACTTACCGGCGCCTGGTTTCGATCCCACGACCCTGCGGGCAGAACGCAAGGTACATGGTGCTCTACCCACTGCGCCACAAAACCGACACAGAATGAAAGGCTACGAACGCGCCTTATATCCTTGACTCATTCAAACTACGTCAAGAAGCTGCTGATACAACGCATTCACTACCACCAACTCCCCAAACACTAAACGTTAACGCAATACACCCACCCCCAATGCGACGCATTTACTCGAGTCCCCCTCGCGGGGAGATGGGCCCAATTTTTTTTTTGTTTCCCGCCACAAATATCTCCCGCTAAAACCATGATTTCTTGCGGTCGCTTCAGGGCAGTTTGCTCTTTGCATCCGACGCTGTCAAGGTTACTGAAGTTTGCTTTGTCGCAATAATACCCTTAGTGCGGTGGTGCACCCTTTACAAGCAACCAGCCTTCCGCGCGTACGTCGGGCGACCAAGCTCGAACGGGAGAGTCGGCGATTAGCACCCGCGCTGTGATTTTACGGGGAGAAGGACGTTAACCTTCAGATACCGCATTCATTGCCCGAATTGGAGATCGAGAGAAAATACTTCCATAGTTACTGTTTAACTTTACCGTTTAGGGCGTGCCTTAAAGTTCGGAATTACGCATCACTAAAACCCCGCGTTGGTGCGAGAAGTGTTCCCCCGTTCGGTTTTGACTTCCGACTACCGCAAGCTGACGAGAGCGTGCTTGCGCCGTTAACATTTATCCGCCCCTATTGCCATCATCATCAGCATCACCACCGTCGTCGTCGTCGTTATCATCACCATCCACCCGTTTAGCAGCTAACACCTCTTCTTACTTCTGTTAGTCGAATCAAGTAGTTTCGCGCTGTTCGAGGCTCAAGGCACAAACCCAGAGCTATGATTTTTTGTGTCAACCGACAACCGTTAATTTTTAGGGGCAAGTTTCTATCGCGAAAGCGTTACTTGGCTAGGTTGGAAAAAGCGCGCATCCTGCCGACGTTCACAAAATGCGGATCCAGCTGGCGTCAGAAAAGGCGCCCATGAAGCGCCTAATCGTTGGCGCACGCTCAATCCCTAATGCGTTCGGTGCATTCTATAGCGCGTGCAGAAGAAGAAAAAAGCACAAGAGAAAACTCAGCGTCAGCTCAACAACCCGGTAACACGCAAACACTTCGCAGTTTGTATGACCGAGTTTTAAACATTTATGGTCAACTGAAAGACAGTGCGTTAAAAACTGTTAACGCCTTCTTTAACGTGAGGGTATAACATACTAGTTGCTAAAGTGAACCACAGGAGATAGAGAGAGAGAATAAACTTTAATTAATCCAGAAAAGATAGATAAATTCGTTCTTGTCTTCACCGGTTCGTGGAGACCATTTTTTACTTGCACTGCGTGCATAGTGACTTTGTTCTAAATTTTCTCCAGAATATCTAAGAATTTAACCTTACCGTACATGACAGAACAACTCTTCATCACGGTGAGGTTCCTTGTGCGAAGCCGAAGTTTTGAAAGTAGCTAAGCGAATTCAAAGGATGTGGTTCATAGGAGCCGCCTCTATTTTTCCAACATGCTGGGACGATTTTGTGACATCACCTTCGATGAAATACCCGCAATCCGCAGCGTGGCACTCAACAGGTCGCGAGTTGTTTGTTTTGTATAAATTTAGCCTGAGGACAACAACGCACAGTCAGTAATATCAATGAAATATATCAGAACAAAAGATCAGGTGGCTGTATAGTGTCAGAAAACTTTGCATACTGCTGTCGTTTCACTTCGGCAGTTTGTAAAAGGTTCCCGGCCTTTTTGTGTGTGTGTAAGGAAAGCGTTTGAAATGGCTCTGGAACTCAGCTACATAATTCAATAAGACGTTGCACAAATCGGCAGTTCTTGAATCTAGCAGTGTAGTTAGATTTGTGCTCAAAAACGTTTTAACTTGCCACGTTTAGCTCAACTGTGGTGATTAAATAAAATGTATGCCCTCGTTTATTCTTCAAGTTTCGCATATATTTTCTTATCGTCGTCTGACTTATCCGCAGGAATTTACATCTGCCGCAAGCTATGTGTACGTATAGCATTTTATGACCCAAAGGTTATGAGGGCTATGACGAGAGTCATAGTTTGGATTATGAAATAATTTAAAGGGACTCTGCAACACTTGTGATAAACGCTTTCTATATTTCCTTCACGTCCGGAAGCATGATAAAATCTAAAGTTAGCGCCAGCAAAAAGTGGGAAAGAGAGAAAAATCTTTTGACCAAGTTTCAAAGTTATCTTCTGTGCGTAGAGCAGCAGTTCTTGGCGGAGGTAGTTTATGACCCCCTATTCTCAGTACTGGTTGTGTTTATTTACTACATTCCTTAAGCGATTGAAATTTAGTAGAAGTTGAAAAAAGTGTTTCACGGTCTTTTTAATCAATTAAACGTCCTTGTTGGGCTACAACATTGCTTACATATACGAGTGCGGCGAACTGATCAAGTTGGTGCAAAATTGTGTTCTTTTTGGACTCTCTCGTGATTGATACAAAGGAGAGGGGGGGGGGGGGGGGGAGAGATCAAACCCATGTCCTTTATGCGAAGCATCTAAACATTTTATTCCCAACACCAGAAGAGTTCATGTTGAGCAAATGTGCAACGCTCAACTTTGATGTCCGCCTATTCGAAGATAAAAGACACTTCGGGCGACTCCCCGAGTAGCCGGAAATGCGATCTCTGCAGAAGTGAGTTACTGCATCTGCAGAACCGCCAACCAGGAAGAAAAACATGGCTGAAGTAACCCACAAAAAACGTAGTCGAGGGAGAGAAGCAATTAGTTCCGCCATGACACCTCCCCACTTCCCACTACTAAAAACAAAGATGCAGAAAAATGCACGCAAATCTGCCGGGAAACTTGTTTTTCGCATAATCTGTCCTTCCCGAAGGGTAACATTCATTACTTACTGACCTTGGGTGACAAATGTTCGTGAGGTCAAGTTTGGGAAACAAGAAAAAAGCGCCGTGGCAAAGAAACATTAGGAGGAAAAAAACGGTATTACGTGTTTGGAAGAATGAGGACGGAGAAAAGATACAGTCGGTGTTGCGGGCGGCGCGTTCGGGTGAAGCTGAGAATGAAGAGATAGATAGAGAGAGGGAAAGAGAGAGAGAGAGAGAGGAAGAGAGAGAGGGGGCGGCGAGGAAGTAATGCGTTGCCGGTAACGAAATGAACCTCGCTGGGCGCAGGAAGCGCGCGGAGCGCTTTTTGCACGGCTCGGCCAGATTATTATTTCATCTGGGAGCTCGAGACAGGAGGTGAGGGGGTGGAGGGGAGTGCGGTACGGCTGCGGTGGGCACTCGCCCTTGCCTCCCGAGGACGGGCGAGTTTTCGCCCAGCTGCAGCGGCGTGGCGCATTTCGACGCAGTGTCATTTCGGAACCTCGGGCCTGCCCGGGCCATTTCTCATTTCTAGACCTGCGAAAGGCGCTGCCTGCGAAGAGGGAGAGCGCTTGCGGCGCAGCGGTCGGCGCGTTTCCACCGTTCCACCTCTGCTGACGAAGGACGCAGCGGTTCAACGCGCTACCTAACTAGCCATGCCCGAAAACGTTCCCGGCTTTATTTTCATCGTTCAAATTCCAGCGCTTAGCTCTACCTTTCGCAGCTGCTCGTGACGCGTCTTTGATTTCAGCTCCCCAGAAAGAGTACGAAACGGTACTCGTTTGAGGTGAGCGCCCGCAGACTTTCTCACCTACGAGGAGAGGGCCGTTCTGACCAGATTCGTCGGCACACACAGTTTCGCGTGTTATGCCGTTATTGCGTCGCATTTGGTCTCCCCCTTTCTCCCTGCACCCCCACATCACCCTTCCCGCGCTACTTTCTCCGCCTTCGCCCTTCCCACGTGCACCGACGCTGTTCTGGGCGTTTCTCCGCCATTTTCTGCTTTGCTCGGCTGATTCTGCTTTGCTCGAGCCCCGTCGTGGATCTCGTCACGGAAGGAAGCAATCTTTCATTTCGCCGTTCTCATTTATGAAATGCGCGCAGATGGCACGAAAATGCCGCCCCGTCCGTTCGCAGTTTCGCGATAGTGGCTCCGAAGGGTGATTTCGTTTCTTTCCTCCCCCCCCCCCTCTATCTATCCCGCGCGCGAGCCATTCAAACGCAGTGTACGGGGATGAGCACCTAGAAGATTTGGGTTATAGTTATAGGGCACGCCGGGGCGTTTCGTTGTTGGGGCCCATAATGCGTGCAGGTGGTGCTGCGGAGTCGTTCGAGGGGTAAAGGTTTCGAGCGCTGTGAGGAATCGTTGTGTCCATCGAGCATCTGGTATGAGGGCAAGCGGCCGCGTTGAAGTGACTGTGACCACTCGAGATGACGTCAATAAAATTTAACAAGTTCGCTGAGGTAAATAAAAGGCCAAATAAACTACGTTTGTCCTAGTCAAAGCTTAAACGACGTTTTCTAGTCAACTTTAACTTCTAATCAACCCTCATATGCGCAGAAGGAAAAGTGTGTTGCACGGTGAGGTTCCGCACTTCAGAACGGGCCGTGAGTGGGAAGAGACATTAAATAAGGCTTCTGATTCTTTCAGAGAAATAAGGCACAAGATTGGTGGCCTAGCTGCCCAGTTCAGCTATTTCACCTTCCCACAAGACGCTTTTTATAGGCACCTAGTACGTGGATGCGTTGGGCTGAATGTGTCAATTTTTCTGATCGAATAACCTTAAAAAAGTGTGGTTGATTCCTCTGCCATAGGAGTCGGTAAAACAAATATTTTCTGATATTCAAAACTCATTCTTCCAATTACTTATGGCGGCCCCTGTACGTCTGGCGCGACCCCACGCATTATTGACGCCATCATGAACGCCAAAGAAACAAGAATATCAAAGCCCTCTCTTAACCCTGTAATTCCAAACGTAATTCTTTGAGATTTTTTTACTCGCACCTGCGCATTTCGACCACTAAAAAATGCTCACTGTATCATTTCTGATACCTCCTAAGCGTTTTTCAAAAAACTATAGTTCGATAACTAGCCGCATTAATTCCAAAATACAGTTTGAAAGATGAATTCATCCATCGTAAGCGTGCCCGGTGGGTCAACACCTTTTTTCACTAAGTGTATGACACACCTTTTGACCGGGTATACGATACACTAAATACCTACTTTATATGTAGATATAGATATACCTACACGTAAATGGGTATATGCTACATTAAATACCTACAATTTATATGTAGGTATATATATTCTGTCTTTTATGCGTTGATGATACCTCCTACCATGGGAGAAGAAAATTTTTTCTTTGCGTTTTTTTCGTTTTTTGGGTCCCAAACTTTATTAGATTAAAGTTTTAGATCTTTCATGTATTGTTTTTATTGCTTGATCATTACAGGGTTAAGAGAAAAATGGTGGAAACGCGAAGCTTTCTCCCATGCAGTGCGAGTCAAAGTGAAAGTCAAAGTCCAGAATCCGAACTGCTTCGACCGTGTCGGAATTTCGCACTAGACGTCGCCTTCCCAACGGGAGGTACCTAGGTCGTATTCCGACCATGGGAAGCGTTTTTTTCTCGAGGTTGTTCGGGTTTCTTCCTCCCCGTGTACCCTGCACTGCGTTCTCACGTTTCGATCTACGGTGTGCGGCATAGAAAGCTTCGCTTTGAAAATAGGCCCAGTACACTCTTGCTTCGCTGCAAATCACGTTAAAAGGCGAGAGCCTCTCTGCCACCCCCTGCCATGCAACGCCCCTATTCTTAAATTCGGCCGTCGAATTCGTATTTCCCAGCCTACTATTTTACTTCAACTTTCCACTTGAGTGGACGCCAGCGCGACAGCAATCCAACGCCTGCAGCGAACTCACCAAGGTGCTGGAAATGGAGTCTCGGTGGCTGATACCTATACTTCCGTACGCAGTCACCACTGGCTTCGCTAGAGGTCCACTACGAGACCCACTAGCGTTTAATCAGTGCGTAACCGACGGATCATTCCTGTCGACCGCTTAGTAATGATCCCTTTGTGAGTCATTATTAGGTGACCCGGTGGTGAAAAAACACCGGTGACCAAGGAGTATGTCACCAGTAACTAGCAATTTGCGGCTCAACGGCTCCTAACTGGCCACCCACGTTCCGCTGTCGACCTACGAGTGGGTCACTAGTAATTTGTACGTCACGTTCTAGCGGTCGGTGAACCTTCCGAAGGCCACGTTATCCGCTGGTGACCCAGTGGTGGCCACTAATTTGTCCCCAATAGATCACGTGTTATTGGTGGGGTACCCACCCATGGGTCACGTAATGCACTAACGCCCCACAGGTGTGTCACTACCGGGTAACCACTGGCCCACTAGTTATTTGGTGGTCACGAGTTACGAGTGGGTGAGCCCCTGTTGGTACAGTGATGCAATAGTTCTCCACGCGTGCGTCTAGTATGTCACCAGGGGGTCACTAATTCTTCTGTGTCCTGTTTTAGTGGTGGCAGATCCGTGGGTCACATGATCTACTTGTAACCCATGGGAGTGTCCCAAGTGGGTCCCCAGTGGGTCACGGGATACTGGGGGTACCCAGCGAGCAGACCCACAAGTAAACGGCTAGTGCTGATTTTTTTTTTCCGGCTCATCCCACTCCCGGACAGACAGGGAGCATTTCCAGCGTTTACCTAGACGAGAAAGACTATCATCATTAAGAAGAAGCACACCTCACTTTCATCAACCACACAGCAACGAACGAAAGAAAACGACGCGGGTTCAGATTTACCCATCTGCGCCGAGTGCTGCTCGCCCTAATCGTGCGCCAAAAACTCGAAAGGAAAGGAAAGAATCACCTCCTCTTCCCGGTTAAATTCGCGCTTGGGCCAAACGACCCACTCGATGGGGGGACAAACGGACAAGACAAGCCCTTCTGTCCATCTCCTCATCCGACCAGTCATAAAAGGCGAACGGCTGCCCCATTCCCCGCGAGCCGCAGCTTCCTTAGCTCCCGCTCGCCCGCTTTCCAACTCGCCCCTCGGTCAGTGGCCATCTCCGGTGCGCGCTCATCTCCGGTAAAGTATACGCGCACCGACAGAGTCGCCGCCGCCGCCGCGGGAACGAGGTGACCGCCGGCCATCGATCCGCTCTCCTCGGCTTCTTCCCTCGGCCGCTGTCCGTCCAAGCAGCGGCGTTCAAAGTGCGCCCGCCGTGGAGCAGGCCACCGCAGCTCGTGAAGGGCTAAATATAACGCCGGTGCTTCCCGGCGATCATCTCCCTGGTTGGTTCCTCCCGCCTCTCCCGCTTCCTGGCCTCTCGATCGCACAGCGCCGATAATGGTGCCAATGACGGCGCCTTATGATCGCCCGGCTCTCACCCCCTTCTCCCTCACATCCGGAAAACACCGCTGAAACGAGAAGGCCTCAGCTTTGCGTCGCAAGGTACAACCACTGACTGCAGGTTTCTTGTCGTTGTTTGCAAGCGAGGTGGCCGAACATCACCGAAGCATACCAGTGACACCCGCATTTCGTCTTGCGGGGAAAGACTATTTTGAACGTGAGCTTTCTTTTGATCTTGTAGGTGTTCCCAGGCTATCATGTCTCATTCGTGCTAACCTGGCGGGAGGGAAATAACGGGCTCCCCCTTAACGGCCGCTGTCGAACGGGGCGCATTTTTTTCCTCCGCCTGTCTGCGCGTTAAGGGAAACGTGTTACTTCCTGCGCTGTCGAATATCTTTTTTGGGATGAACGAGATTCGTTCGTCGCTTTGGAGCGAAGTTTCGCCATCCGCACTGACGGCACCTGTGTGACGGTCTTACCGTTGGCGACGATGAGGTGTCGGGTTCGACTTTCGGACATGGCGGCTACACCTATACAGCATGAAATGCACCGACCCCTCGCGACATACGTTAGGCTGCAATGCTGACCCAACTAATAGGAAACGCTTTAGTGCACCTGAAAGTAAAACTCACAGTGCAGCTATTTGCAGGCTTTCCGGACATACAGCGCAATGGAAATTTGAAAATACATGGGTTATGCCTCATTGCCAGAATGCGACCCTGGATCCGATGCAAGAACTGGCTATCTTTTGTTCGGGCCTGCGTTATACGCTTAGGCTTAGGAAATTACAATCTTTCGTGTTTCATCCTGAACTCGCGTAGCGCAACTTTTCCCGTACAGATCAGCTACAAGAAATGGGAGGAGCCCTCGAGAAACCAAGAAACGTGCAGACTATAAACGTACGACTTCTTCCTCTAGTCTCGTTTCATGAGATTACCGCGCACTATCGGCTACAAAGACGAACGTACGCTCCACCGCACAAGCTACTACCCAAGGGCCACGATAGAATACTTCGGGCTCTGCAAACTAATGCTTACCCCCACCCTAGCAGAAACCACTACATAGCCCCCACCCTGTATCCCCGTTTGTGCCGCTTCTGCGGGGAATTCGGAACACTTTTTCATATGGTGGGCGGCTGTACACAAAGCGCACTTGACCCGCCCAATCCCTTCCACGCTTATGGGTGCCTTGGCCAGCTCTTCCCTCGACATCCAGCGCAAGTTGGTGGAAAGGGCAGAAGACGCGGCCCGTGCCAATGGACTCCTGGAATGAGGAGGCCACCCTAAGGACTCTTTACTAGGAAACAATAAATATGTTTAGTCTCCCTCTCTCTCTCTCTCTCTCAGCTTCGGCACTGCCGGTTGGCTTAAGATGTAAAGTTTTACTGCGTCCGAAATTGATCGCTCAGTTCTAATTTACGCAGCCTATGCGAAATGTGTTCGGACCAGCTGTACACGCAATCAAGGAGCTATTTTGTAACCACAAACAAAATAATAAAACAAATATTTTCGACAGAAGCTCAGGCACACATTCCGCTTTGGCTACCCAGAAAGGGAACACCTATGCAGGCGTGGTCCAAAAACAGCAGGGCGGGACGAGCGCGGCTTTTTAGTGCGAAGCAGTATATGTCTAACCCCCGTGTTTTCATTCCGGTGAAACCGATTTAGTCAGCGCCGCTGCGAGGCTCCTGCTCGCCGCCGCCGACCCCTCTTTCACAACTGTTACTCCCCTCGCCACCTACGATGCCTCTTTTACAATTTCCGCCATCGGCTGACAACAGCGTTAGCGCCGTTATCAGATGAGTGCGGAGAATCAACAGAAGCGCGAATGATCCATTAAACCATCGAAAGCCGCCACAGCCGAGCATGTAGCCGCCGCCGTTGCCCCCTTAAATTCCACATCGCCGAGTAGCTCGAATTCCGCCCCGTTGAAGAGCAACTTGGCCGGTTAAATCGCCGACGTGGGCCCATAATTTTCCTTCAGCTTGGAAGGCTTTCCCAGCGATGTTTTCGCTGAGCGACATTAGCGCCCGTTATCGGTTGTTGGTTGATGCATCCACAAGTTGGGCCAGAAGGAGGGCGGCGAGCGGGCGCTGCTGGGCTCCATGCCGCTACCGGTAACATACCCGCTGTGCTGGTGTGGAATTTAAGCGTGAAAGTCTCATGGCTCAAAGCGCACTGTCCGCTGTCGTCCGTAATCGAGCGGTTTGGGTGTGGGTTGGCGTGTACGCAGACAGTAATATGCGTACAACGATGGACGGAAACGGACAGCCATGTGGTTGTCCGCTAAAGTAAAGCTCGGGGCCTTCCAGGTTTTAACTCGCTATGGACCGGACGTATGTCGTTCACTTGCGGTTGGGAGAGCGGGAATAGAAAAAGCGTCGGCCGGAACATCAGCGCGAATTGACGCGAGAACTACGCAAAGCCGCAGCTGCCGCCTTTACCGCCTCAGGGTCCAGCTCGGGGAGTAACTGCGAATCCCTCCAGGCTGAAGAGAAACTAGCCCGATGGGAACGCCGACGTGAGCCAATATTACATGTTCAGCGTGAATAGGTTTCATGGCGACATTTTCCACGCTGTCTTTCACTTCTAAGTACGCCTATATAACCGATTGCCGGTTTATGCGTGTATGGGTTGGGAATAAACGGAGGGGTGGGGGCATGCTCGCGGAGCTATAGGTTTCATTCCCTTATGAGTGACATGTCTGTTGTGCTGACGCGAAATGTTGTGCTGGCGGGAAACGGCCCAACGTGACCTGTCCGGTGTCCATAGTGGTCGAGTGCATTGAATTGGTGCGTTAAGAAAACGACGCGGGAGGGAAACAGACAGCCCCTTTTTTTGTCCACTAGAACAAAGCTCGGGTCGTTCTGAGTTTCATTCAGCCAATGCGCTAGAAAGTATGCTCAACCGCACATTAGGAACAAACTTCTTTTGTTTTTGGCACCGCGTGGACTGCGTCCAGCTTCGCAGGTCATCCTTCTTCACAGAGTGGAAGGGCACTACTTTTTTCTGACGACGCGGCACTATCGGTGCTACAGCTCGGCTCTCCCGTGTATACAGTGGTGTCTACCCCTCTTCTCTGATTGGGCTGGGAATTCAGCAGGGACCTAACCTTTAGCTCTATGACAATACTCGGGAACATATAGGTTTATCAAATTGTTGGCTGCAAAAATACAGCAACAAGCCACATCCTGCGTCACTACAGCTTCTTGACGCTCTTTTTCTTAATCTCAAAACCAGAAGGGACGTAAAACTGCCGTTGCCCGCATTTTTGCAGGTGCAGCTGTTTGCTGAAGGATTAGACCTGAACTCAGATTTTTTACGACGTCCTCTACCCTGAGGTTGTGTTGGAAATTTATGCTTTAAACTCTTCTTTACAGGAAGCAGACGGTCATGTGGTGTTTACTATCAGCTTTTTAAGCTGTCAGCCTTAAGCGTATATCACTTTGATATTATTTTTTGCTCAACTGAGGGGTTCGGTCACCCTCACATGTCAGAAGTTATCTCGAGCCTCCAAAACGTTCCGTCGTTACCAGAGAATATAACTTACAGTGACGACACACTAAAGTAACAACGCTTTCACTCTTTCTTTTACGTCTGGACGCACTGCGAAAGCTGTAGTTATCGCCAGCACGGAGCGGCACTGCGTGATTTGCTCGTCGCAGCAGATACGCCTTCCGTTTCTGCTTTGCTTTTGTGGCTTTATTTTTAAAATTGCTATCGAATGCGTTCATTGCTGCAACTGAAGGAAAACCGGCCAACAGCCGCTAGATGACCTTAGTGACGTAATTCTAGTGGTTGAAGAGCGCCAAGACCGGAAAAGAGAGAAAAGTCTTTTGAGCGTGTTTCCAAGTTATCTGACGGGCATAGAGCAGTAATTTTTGGCTGAGGTACTTTGCGACCGCCTAATCTAAGTACTGGGTGTGTTGGGTGACT
The DNA here is from genome assembly GCF_048455015.1 of Haemaphysalis longicornis. Taxonomy (NCBI): domain Eukaryota; kingdom Metazoa; phylum Arthropoda; class Arachnida; order Ixodida; family Ixodidae; genus Haemaphysalis; species Haemaphysalis longicornis. The sequence goes on from NW_027526225.1 coordinate 110,657,815, forward strand.
ACGTTCTGCAAGCATTTAAGGTTTCAAGAAAAGTTGAGAAAAGTGTTGCAGGGCTCCTCTCACCTGATCCCATTCCTAAGAGACATGAATTCATTTCCCACATACTTAAAAAGAATCGTGTACCAATACGAAAAGTTTTACAAATACATAAAAATGTTCCTAACGGCCCAGTTGGCTTCTTTTAGAAATATAGCAGATCTTTACTGAAATAAAAAATGAACAAGAGATGGGTTTTATTTTATGGTTCATTATGTGGCGCTAGCGGTCTGTCACGTGAGAGCTTTGTTCTTTTATTTCAGTACAGAAGTGACATATTTCTAAACTAAGCAAACTAGGCCGTTGTGCACATTTGTATGCATTTGTAAAACTTTTCGTATGGGTGCACACAGGTTTTTAATCTCGTGGGTCATGAAGTGCAAATTGCCATAGAAATGTTCACACGTGAGTCCCCCTTAACGTAATCCGGCGCAGCACTGGTGCTTTTTTATTCACTAGCTGACTTTTTTTTTTCGGTTGTCAGACAAAATGACAAATAGTTGTTTTATGTGAATCACTAGTTGATTTGGTTGGTCGGAGGTCAGGTGTCGACTTTGTCACAACCGAGGATTGGCAGACAAATGACCGAGCGCATGAAATAAAAGCAAACTAATCGGGTTGAAAAGAAAATTGGTTATATTTGGGTCTCGATAGGAATTGAACCAAGAAATGGGCAAGCTGTCCAGGTTCTCTGAGAGAGAGAGAGAGAGAGAGAGAGAGAGAGAGAGAGAGAGAGAGAGAGAGAGAGAGAGAGAGAGAGAGAGAGAGAGAGAGAGAGAGAGAGAGAGAGAGAGAGAGAGAGAGAGAGAGAGAACTTCATTTTTGTCCAGTAGTTTAAACTCATTTTTTTGTTATGTGCTCAATCAAAATTAAACCTTCATTTCTCTGCGTGAGGCTCTATTTACAGATAACATAAATTACAAATCAACAGAACTCAATTCTAGCTTTTACGGAAAATTTGAGCATTCACGCGTCATCTCGCGCCTCCCACTCATCCATTTGAACATTCAAGCCTCATCCCTCGCACCCCTCTCATCCATTTGAACAATCAAGCCTCATCCCTCTAAGGAATTCATCGTACTAGCGAACATTAAGACAAGGACACAGCGAAAGAGAAGACGGAACGCACGCTAGAACTTCAACTCAGTTTATGCCGCATAAACAGGAAAACACCAATAAGTACATAAAAGAGGAATGGGTTGTCGTAACAAAAAAAAAAACCTAATGAAACACTATCACTCATATCACAGGCCACATTACAGCGCCGATCCATATCCCATTGCGGAAATTTAACAGACACGTGCAAACAGCCTTCATCCTTAGCCCGCGCTCAACCACGTTCCCCTCTCCAAAAAAATAATTTCCTTTGAGGATAGTGCCAAAGACGGTGCGCTGACGCATACACCCCCCTCTCTTCCTATCAAAAAGGCTTCCACAATTTCTCGGTCGGTTTAGGAGGATGATCTGTACATGATGCGCGTTCCCGAAGAAATCTGGTGTGCACCCCCTACACCTACGGCAATGATCAGCCAGGTGGCCAGCCCCCATCAGCGCATTGACAGCCGCCTGGTGCTCTCTCATCCTCACATTGAGGCACCTGCCTCATCCCTCGCCTCTCTCTCATCAATGTGAACAATCAACCATCATCCCTCGCATCGCTCTTTATCTATTTAAACATTCAAGCCTCATACCTCGCATCCCTCTAATTCATTTGAACATTCAAGCCTCATATCCATCGCATCCCTCTGATCCATTTTAGCAATGAAGCATTATCTCTCGTACCCCTCTCATCCCTCGCATCCATGTTATCTATTTAAACATTCAAACATCATTCCTCGCATCCTTCTCATCCATTTGAACATCGAAGCCTCATGCCTCATGCACTCGCAGTCGCTCGTCGCGCTATAAAGCTCCCAGGCCTGACAGGAGGTAATAAATCAAACACCGGAATGAAACACAAGGTAGCACCATCGAAAGATAAATTTTCTTACAGCACCCCAAGGGACATGCATTTAGCCGAACGCCCCCCTTACAGTAAGTCTGATGTTTCGTGCGCACCTTTCGCACAGTGAACGTATTCAAGCTTCAAAAGCAGAAAATCCGCGTAGAGCATTGGCGGAGGCCAGCAGAACGGCCAGAAGCGTTCGCTGCGAACCGCGCCTGTGTAAAAATCAAACCTTCGCACTAACACGCAGTAAAAAAAGAAACAAAGATGGGAGTCAGGAGGAAGCAAGGAGCGGCGAGAACGAGAATAAATAAACAAAAGGAAAGAGCAGGTGAGCTGCTAAAACATTCAAAACACATTAGAGGCTCCGACCCCTGTCTTTATTTTCGCTTCTTTTGTTAAACGGAACAAGTATGTATACTGGCGCTACTGTCACTATAAGTCTCCCCCGCTGACACCTGACAAATGACCTACCGATCTTTGGCGCGCAGAGAACCTGTTCTCCTCTTAGCGGCCGGAACACGGCTACTGGAACTGAATCCGCTCTTCTGTTTTTGGGGCGTCGTATAGAGCTGGAGGAATATCGACGACACGGGGTTGCGCATACGAAAAATATATTCCTCGACACTTAAACTTGAACACCCTTTTTGCACCAGGTTTGGTATCTCTCTCTCTCTCTCTCTCTCTCTCTCTCTCTCTCTCTCTCTCTCTCTATCTCTCTCTCTCTCTCTCTCTCTCTCTCTCTCTCTCTCTCTCTCTCACACACACACACACACACACTCACATACACACTCACTCACTCACTCACTCACAAGGCCGACTAAGGCGCTCTTTGCCCTTAGTCGGCCTTGCGCCATAAAAACCGAATCATCATCACCATCATCATCATCACTCACTCACTCACTCACTCACTTTCTCTCTCGCTCACTCGCTCTCTTTCTTATATTCAACGACGCAAAGCTAGTGGGCGTCTCGTAAAGCTTTCAGAATATTTCTGAAAGCGAAGCACACAAAGAACGGCAAAGCGAGGATAAGTTGCTGCCGAACAATGACTTTGGTGCAGTCACGACATAATGTTCACGAACCACGTAAAAAAAATTGAGGGAATTTATCTCCACACTGTTGCTCAGTAGTTGATACGCAGTTTATGAACATGTTTTCACCTTATCTGTTTCGGGCTACCCTACTCCGGAACGCGATTCACTTGATTAGGTGAGGTGTTTTGCTTCTGTCATTCTTTAAACCTTAGAGCCACGCGGTTTACGAAATTTTGACCATAAACGGCTGATGGGTTTCCTTGTCTCAAATTTTGTGCCCCTGGCATGGTATTAAAATCCCCGAAACCAGCCCTAATCTAAATCTGACCTAATCTGTATAAAAAGGAGGCCTAATGCAAGTTCTCAAACCTGAAAATTAGGCTTATAATCGCACCTTAAACTATAATAATAAGGTCTTATTACTCACACAGGGCTTAGGGCGAGCCCTAATTTTGCTGCGAGCACAGCAAATAGGCTTAATGGCACCCCCAAGCCAAGAAGTCAAGCTCTAATATGCATTTAAATAAACCAATTAAACTCGCCAGTCCGTAATATAAGCCCTGTTATGTCCTTCATCAAAGAAATGAGGGGTAACTACACTCCCAAGATAGAAAATGACACGCTATTATGGTACAAAGCATTAACGTGTGTACGTAGTCCGTAAAATTAGGTCTCACATGGGGCAAGAAAATATTCCGTATGATAAAAGGCGGTTGATTCTCTATTCAAGGAACATCCTTTCCGTCTGGTAATTCCCCCTCCCCCAGGCAGATATGATGTTATAGTGAGCCTAAAAGCACAGCCTAGTTATCTGCCAGACTTTCCGCGGGATAAGGTGCGATTATATGCCCTCCCTATCACGGTATCCAAGTACGTTAGCATGTCCCTCGTCCACTAGCGTCCAGAAAATCCATCTCCCGATGCTGCAGCCAGGCACACTCTTGAAGTGCAGCCAGATGCGATACTGTCATCCACTGCGCGGCCGCTACACTGCTAGCTCAGCGCTTGCGCACGTGGATAACCAGCGCGAACCCCACAAATTGAAGTTCCTGCTCGAACCATAGAAGAGAGCTCGCGCGAGCGCGCATCACAGATTGCCCGATAGCGAGCCGCCACAATGAAAAGAGCCTCTCTTCCCCGGCGGCTGCTGCTCCTGCCAGCGCGGCTGCTACTGTTTGCTTGGCCGAACCCGAGCTTCTTCACCACCAAGTTTCGAGAAGGCCCCAACAGGCATAATCGATCCGCTGATCAAACAGGCGCAATCACTCCGTCAGAAGTAGCTACAAGTAGAAAAGAAATCAAAGAACATCGAGGTACACTTTGAATTGAAACTTAAGCGTTAAAATAGGTGACCTGCCGAAGTGACGCGGGCTTTCCAACACCTTGGGGGTGATTCGCCGAGGTGTTGCCGCCGCCGCCAAAGCGCAGCGGCTATTGTGCTCGGATGAAAACGCTCGGGGCGGCACGAGGCTCGCCCGGCGTAAATCTGTCGATGGCGCGGTAACGCGTGGAAGAGGATGCGGAGGAGGAAGAGGAGGATGGGGAGGAGGAAGAGGAGGATGGGTGGTACCTGCTCCGCTGCTGTCCGCAACAAGGGCTAGGCCGGAGGATCCTCGCGCTGTCGAATATTCCACACACGCTGCCGCGCGCGAGCGGCGAGAAATGGGAGTATCTGGATCGCCCGAGGAGTAGGAAGGCTTGTTTTTGATTTATTCAGTAGTTGGCGCGCCCGCGTGAAATATCTGCTGCCCCACTATCGCGAGCGCAGCGGAAGTCTTAAAATTTCCCTCTGTCCCCGGCACGAAGCTGACGGTTTTGTCGCCGTTGGGGCCGGCAACAAGGGGCTTCTAGATGCGCGGCTTTTATCATTACTACGTTAGTAGCGCTGCATAAAAGAGACGAAGAGGCCACGCTTTGAGATTATATAGTGAGGCGATTCACGCACGTTCGCTATGGAAAGAAGTGTTTTAAATGCAGAGCATTTCAGTAACTCACGATGTCACCCGCGTTGGCGTCCGTAGTCCGCGTCCGCATCGCTCCCCCTACACTATATAAATACTTGCCGGCGCCAGGTTTCGATCCTACGACTCTGCGGGCGGAACGCAAGGTGCACGGTGCTCTACCAACTGAGCCACAAAGCCGACACAGAACGGAAGGTTACGAACGTGCCTTATATCCTTGACTCATTCAACCGTCGGCCAGAGGTGCGCCCTCTCCCCCGCGTCCTCCTCGCCTTCTCTCCGCTCGCAACACCCTCTCTCGCCGCGTTCGGTTCGGGCGCACAACAGGTGGGGACGTGCGCAACACCCTCTCTCGCCGCGTTAGGTTCGCGCTCAAGAACAGGTGGGGCGCTCGCATCGCGCTCTCTCGCCGCGGTCGGTTCGCGCCTAAACCACATATGTCGTTCGCGCGCGCTGCGGTCGCTAACATCTGTGGCGTGATCGTGACGTCAGCATCACGCGTTCGCGTGGTGGCGATTTCGGCGCTATAACACTCTCTCGCGAGGGGCATTGGATTGGATTCGATTGGATTGGCTTGGATTTGGATTGGATTGGATTAAAGTAGATTGTGTTGGATTGTGTTGCGTCATAGCCGCGCCACGTTGCGTCATAGCCGCTCCACGTTGCGTCATAGCCGCGGCAGGGGGTTCACGGCACGTTTCACCATCGACTTCATCGACAATGTCTACGCTGGAAGACAACAATTACAACAACAACCAATACGTAATCCATACGACTTGCAGGCGCCCCCCCCCCCTTCCCGCAGAAATGCTCTGCATTTGATCGTGCCCCTCGCGAGGGGGATGTTTCGTTCGCTTTTTTTTTTCGTTCGGTTACGAGTAATCAGTTTCGAGAATCGTTGATAAACTGGCTGCGAAAAAAAAAAAAAAAGAGAGAGAGACATTGGAACGTAGTTCGAGTTTTTGTGTTGCTACCAATGGGAAGGTTGGTTCAGGAGCCTCTGTTACGAACGAAACTGTTACGAATATTTACGAATTTTCGAAAACTACTGCTGGAGACCTCAGAAAATACGTTGCTTTCTTGATTACATGATCATTTCGGTAAGATGCATTCAGTGGGTGGAAAATCCGCATAGGCAACAGGAATAATTAGAAAAGGTCAAAAGTCTGCTCTAACAGATTAATGGGCGCCGTGTGCGGGTATTGACAAGAGAAATGAGCTGTAAGAATTCTTATTAGTTTAAACCGACGGAAAGTATTGTTTAAATTAATAGGAATTAGTTTGAAAACTATTAAGAAAACTCTGCTCCCGCTGGTCTATATATAGGCCAGCGGTTGCAGAGAAAAAAGACTGTATACGCGCCATACACATAGCAATGCACGTGTTCCATAAATTGGACTTGTGCTAACAGAGGTAGTATAGACTAGATGTTCAAAACGAAACGCAAGGAATGGCTACGATTACAAAGTTTTCGGAGGGAAAAAAAGCATGCCAAGCGTTGCTTCTCAGCTATGGAAACCCTCTGTCGGTATTTGTGAGCCCTATTCTCAACTTCAAAACCTGTAATTATTTTAATAGAGACACGGTAGAAAACAACAACAAAAAACTTCTGTCTTCATGCGGTATCGGCGCCCGTTATAAAAGTACTCAGCTTGGATTCAGACGTAGCGTTCCGCTACGTTTGGCCTCTTAATTGAGATCCACGTTGGGCTCGTTCGACCTGAATTTTCTAATGCTTTAAGTGTGTTTATTTAGCCTGGCCCTGCGCACTCCTCCTTTGAGACACTAGGCCTGTACCTTTAATAGACACCGACTACACCAGGGTAGCCAGTGTACCATCGTATACATTGGCTCCAGCACACTAAGCCTGCACGCAGTGTAGACAATGTAGGCGAAAGGGTAGCACTAGTGGCGGGCCACCCCTCTCTTTACGTCAGCAATCAGTGGAATGAGTCGTTGGAACGAGATACATGTCCTCATGACGCACAACAGTTCAGTGAAATGACGAGGGGCCCCTGGAAGGGCACGGCTATAATATTTATAAGGGCAGTTACGTTTTATCTAGCAGAGTCTGAAACAGGATGATGGTCTTTTTCTATCTGATATATTTCTATTGTTGGTTGGAAGCCGACTAAGCAGGAGTGGGTGTGCACGTGTACGAATACGTCACCATTATTTGCTTCATCTTACCAATCTTTTTACCAATAGCTTGTGAAACCTTCACGCGTGCTAGCACGGATCTTCTAACTGGGGCCATCAAGAAACTATCTCGAAAAAAGCCCTTGAAAATTGTGCTGCTCGTATATTTATATCCAAATAAAACAGTTCACGAAGCCATGAAGACAAAATACAATTTTGTTTTATTTCAAAGAATGGTCCTTCAGCATCTCACTAAGCTCCATTCCAGGAAAGAAAGACATTTTTTAAGAGCGAATGCTCTTTATAAGCGACCCCAAACCATCCACCGCCGGCGGCGGCGGCGGCGGCGGCGGCGTCGGCGGCGTCCGCAGTGCTCCTCTACATTTAAAAAAGAAACAGCATCCGGCGCCAGGTTTCGATCCAAGGACTTTGCGGCCGCAGCGCGACGCGCTAGCGACTAAGCCACGGAAGCCACGCTGATATCAGTGTGAGTAACGCGCCTTATATCTTTAACGCATTCAAACTACGTCGTCAGCGGCGTGCGTTGGCGACTCAGCGGCGTTATAGCGGCTTGATAACTGCGTGGTGTACACGTGATACTACAAACCCGATGGAAGAGATGGAAGAGAAGGCGGCGAGGCGGTGGGCTGCGGGGGCCGAGCGCAAGCGCCGCAAGCGGGCCGACAACCGTGCATTCGCACTTTCACATTCTCCCCCTCGGGGAAATGCGGGGGAATTTTTTTATTACAAAAAACTCAAGAAGTACTCGAAATTTTTCAAATTTCGCTCTACAGTGACGTAACACTATCAGGAGTGTTGTACAGCCGGTAAAACGCTTGTCGCAGCTTTTGTACTTTCAGCCTTATCCTGCCTGCCCGGGCGGGATTTAAAGAAAACTACTGTGGCGTTATCAAGTCTTAGCCCACCTCTTTTGTCTCCAATTTGTTTGTAAAGAGTATGTTTCTTCGCTTTTCAGGTGTAACTAGCTCAAGTTGAACTCGCTGTTATAGACAGACGTTTTACCGACTGTACTATAGGCAAGCACTGAAAACATAATTATTTTACTGGGCCTTCTCGATTTAGCAGTCCTGGGTGGTCCGCGGGCAGTCCTAGGACTGCCTTCGGAACGGAAGTCCCATAGGAATATATAGGAAAATCGAGCGCCGGATCGCGTTCTGGGCAGTCCGACGACGATCCGGGACTGATAATCGAGGAGGCCCAGTGTGTTAGCTGCCCGTTATTATTCTAGTGATGCCATCAAACAGATCAGGAGGCGCCCCTACAATCTCCCTGTCACGTTTCTTGGCGATAGTTCTCTGACGTCGCATATTCTCTTACGTTACAGAAAGTTGCCGGAAGATGGCTGGGGAGTCGCCACTGCTTTAAATGTTTTCCTTAATATCCTTATTAGTTGTCAGAAGTTTGCAATAAAATTGGTGTAATTGCTATCGGGACAAAGCAGCCTTAACCTAAGTTGTATTTTACAGCGAAGCTGTTAGCCTTAGTTGGTCAGAAAATTTTGTGTCGTAAACAAAAACACCAGGCAGGACCCCGCAGTTCTTGCCTGAGACGCCGAGAGCACGCGTCAGGCTAATCAAATATGCAGCATAGAACTCAGTATAGGTGGTATCCATTGAAAAGTTTAGCTGTCAATTTCTTCGCTTGGCAACACTGAAATGGCCACGGACATGGCGCGGCTTGTGCAACTGCGGCCGCGCGCCGAAGAAAAAAATAACACCGGCGTGCTTCGTCTGCTCCGTTTCCACCCGATTCTCAACGGTGGTGTCAACAGATTTGCTATTAATCGCACTCACATTGGAATCAAAGCATTACTTTGTGTCGGCGGGCTAAAGCTTGGAATGTCCAACCCATATCGCATAGCACGGACAAGTACCGCCATCCCGCGGAGCCCGACGTAACCAGTGACGGCGCACTCGCAGTGTTGCCTGCATGCGTGCCTCGCTATTGAATTTGTTTGTAAAAAAAAAAAAACAGGACACAAGAATTGAAACCGCATTATGGGTGATAAGGCGCCTGTGAACAATGGCACCCCCCCCCTACTATAAGTTCTTGGTAAAGAATATGTTTGCAGATTATGTTTAAAGGCTAGGCAGGACTAGTTTCACTAGATAAGGTACCAGAGTAGCGCCACGGAGACAGGCAAGTTAGCAACAGGGGTTATTTTGGTATTTATCAGTGTTGTCAGACTGCCGCTTCTACGGCCTCGCCGCTAACTTCTACCAGGTCACTTGTTAAGAATACTGCTGAAGATGAAGCAAAGCCGGATCTTCGTACGCACTTCAGCTGCTGAAATGCTGCTACACGCGTTATCTTTGATTCGCGTTGGGAACGACGCCAATCTCGCGCAGCCGCAGAGCAGGGAGGACAAGTTAAGTGGGCCGAAGTTGACCGACTAAAACGCACAAACAACAAAATGGCAGCGCCTGTGAACCGTGACAGTGTAAGCAAATGTCACATGATGCTAACGGACCAATGATCTTGGCGGCGGCATGGAACAATACGCTAAAAGAGTGCCGATACTCTGTAGCCTTATCTAGTGACACTAGGCAGGATTAGTGTCACTCAATAGAGCAGTCCTCGCCCAAGACGCCGAGCGCAAGCGCCAGACTACGGAGGACTCAGCATTTGCCACCAGAGAAGCCGAGCGCAAGCGAAAGCCCGCCGAGAGGGCGACAAACATTTCACACCCTCCCCCATCAGCATTTGTAGTGGTTTTACAACAGCTTCGCTGGACATCCGTTTTCGCAGGGCGGGATGGCGACCATTTTTGTCTTTATGGCTCCTCTAAGTATTAGCACCCTTATGTCATTCCTGAGTCTCCTCGCTCTAGAAAGTAGCCCCAAAGTTCATGGTATCAGCATTCTGAATGACGGAGAATACAATTTACTTGCATAACACAATATGCACTTTCTTATTGACCCGTCCACACATCTCGTTGCCTCTTAAACTCATTTAGTTCGAGTATACGCCTCGAGCACTGCCTGTAGGGGCGCCACTGAAATCAGCTACCCGTTTCGAAAGCAGCCGCGGGAGACTCCGGTCCGCTAACCACTATTGCCACTGCTTTTGGGCCACGTTCACGGCTGAAATTTTTCGTTGGTATGAGTGCGAAACACATATTAATGAGGAGCAGCCACTGTGTTCACAGAAGTGGTGCATTTAAGAGAGTGTAAACGTTTATGACGCGATCTTAATGCGGTCCATTCAGTCTGCATGAGCGCCAGGTGTGTGTTACAGGCCAATATCGCGACGCCGGCATATGCATGGAGCTGACTGTTATGTCATTGCGCTGAAATTTATTAACAGTGTCTCTGTAAGCAGCAGTTTCTCACGTGGTCATGCTATGGCTATACACTATGACGTAAATAAGTTTTGTGCACTTACATAATCTAGCGGAGCCTTAATACCAGACAGCACGCCGGTTACGTCTGCCGATATCATACCTCAAATACTGATGACTACCAGGGACAGGCAATGTAGCATAAATTTCACGAACATTCTATGAAGGAAGTACGGTGGATACTACAAAATTATACGGGGATCAGCACACAACAAAGAGGTTAATGCTGGGTTGTCTTGTTTTGAGGTGGGCGCTGACAAACACTCATCACCTGCTACATACATCCCGCTTGAGCAGTGTGGCGAGAGGCTTAGAAAGTAAGCCACGTCCGCGGCTTAACGCTTTCTCGAAACATCATCATATGACACAGGCAGCCTGCAGAAACTAGCAGAAACTAAAATCAGAGTGCCTTGTCAGATACTAGACTTTTCCGACAACACCTTTTATCCTTTGTTAACTGCCTACCCTGTACTTCAAAAAACGCGTCCGCCGAGTGATCGGCTGTTCGCTGAAGTCGGAAAACACAAGGAAAATGAAGACGTAGCTTGCAGCTTGTGTGTGTGATTACCAAAACGTTCATTCCTTGATTTCGTTCCGCATTTGAACACAACGATAGTTAAGCGTCCCCTCCGTATCCCCCGCCCTACGTCCTGCGAAATTGCAGTGCCTTTCACATCCTGCTGGGTCCGGTGAGTCCTACCTGTTGTAAGTTCAGACGAACGTCTTTAGCATCTCCTAAGCTGCACAGGATTTTTTTAATTCCCGTACGAGCACTTCTGTTTCTTCCCGACTTGCAGATTATTTCTCGGCTTTATTATCTTCTCTTGGTTCTTGCTACAAGACGTGAGTGTACACATATCTAATGACGCAAAGCCTTGCACTATGCGTAAAATTTTGGCGTGGCTTATATTCTCTTAACAGGCTGAAGTGATTGTCAGGTATTGGGATAATCGCATCCGTGAGACAGATTTTTCTACGTCGGATATATTCCAAACGAGTCCGTATTCATTGTACGCGCTGCAAGACGGAACCAAACTCTCACTGTGCCAGTAACAGGTCTCAACGAGGCGACAATGGACGTCAGTTGTGCCTGACGTGTTGGGAGGTGACAGGGGTGATATTCTGCTGCCCTTGCTGACGCCCGCAAGAGCGGCCAAAAAGCGCGCAGAACCGCGTACCCAGATAGCTTTTGTAGGCGTCCGAGCACTCTACCAAGCCGCAGCTATTATTTGAGGTTTCCTAAGCGTACTCACAGACAGGACCATAACAAGTTGTTTAGGGCACGGAAAGGCAAAAAGAAGCGAAAGAGAACTAAAATGTTCCGTGAGCCCCTAATAGCCGCACAGCGCTCATCCCGTAGACGTCGCGGAGAAGCGGCGGCAGGTGGCGCAGCCATCGCGAAGCTCGAGCCATACACAGCGCTTGCGTGGCACCACCAATGATTCAACCTCATTTTTTGTCAACAGCCTTTGAATGTTGAAATACCCTGCCTGAATCCATAGTTAGCGAACACAATCCTGTGAAACTCAAACAGTTAATAACAGTTCATCTCATTTATTTGTTCTCTAATTGTTGCAGTTTCCTACATGTTCGTTTTATCGCCTTGGACACGGAAATTACATTGGAGTATGCTAAAACGGCTCCGTGGATCAACTTTGCGATGATTTTCGCAGAAAGATGACCGAAAGTGCGTATATACACGTAAAGTTCTATTGCATAGATGGAGGTGTTAAATTAGAAACTGTGCCGGAAAGAATGGGCTAAGGTACCACAGACAACGAGGTCAGGATGAACATGATTGAACAGGCCCTTGTCCTGAAGTGCACACTAACGGGCGGATGATGAGGGCGACGATTATGATGATGACACTTTCATCCCATCAAGCCTACCGTTGTCAGATGGAGCGGGGGAGGTGGGGGGGGGGGGGGTTGGCACATGAGTATCCATGACGTATGGCCCATCGCGCCCGTGAAACCTAAATTTTGTATCCACTGATTTGGAATAACTATAAAATTGAGCGCCAGTAGGCCCCGCCTGCCCAGTTCTCTTAAACGCGACGCCATCAATACGACTTTTCAGCAGCTCTCGAGTGAAAAAGCATCACGTGGCGGCGCGTCCGATGAATGGGATCGTTTTCTGGCTCACTAGGATGTGCCGGCGGAGGATCGTCGGAGAGGACCTTCTCCCCGGCGCCAAGCCGCGCGAGCGCGAGCGCAACTCTCGGGGCGCAACCGATCACGAGCACGCGCCATGAGTCACAAGCCGAGGCCCGTTGGCGAACAAAGCTCGCGGAATCGATGCGCGCCCGGCACGGGACCACCGCGTCGCCGGGGCTCCGGGAGATTTGTTGCCCAGCGAACCGTCCCGCCCGCTTTTGTGCCGCCTTCCCCGCCGCCCGCCGTACGGCTTCTTCCGCGCACTTGCGTGCAGCGCGGTGAAACATGCCTAGTCAGTCGAAGAAGCACCCCGATCGCGGAGCCAAGGTTGTTCGATTAGCGGGCGGGAATGTTTGGCTTTGACGCGACGAACAAACAGGGATCGGTCGGGTCAAGACGTTCGATACAAAATATCGCGTAAGCGGGAGGGGGGCTTGGAATATCGACCGAATGTCGCCGAACCCGGTGTGTGCCCTTGCGACAACAGCAAGGATGGTGTTACGACGTTTCTGTTACGGCAAAGCGGAGGAAGAAATATGGGAAGTGCTTTCGACGGGATGGTACACTAGAAGAGTAAAACCGGTATTGCTTTGTGGCGCTGATTAATGATAACGCAAACGCAGGGATGATCGCCGAACGTAAAAGTGCAACATGGTTATTTTCTACTGCGATAAAGATCAATTCGAGCGCATGTTTTATTCTTATATTGTAATTTTAAACTCGCTTTTGGTAATTATAAACATGTATGGGCATACCCAGCAGTGTGCGGTATACCCGTCTCTGTCTATTTTGGTGTTTTAGGCGAAAAAACAAGTACACATATTTCCGAGAGTATCAAGTTACATTTACCTGATTATTGCAAACCTTTTCGATGATCCTAATGTGCTAAAACGTCGCAAAAATAATGCAATCAAGCATTAAAGAACTGCTTAAACACGTCGCGCACTATCTCGTTGAAAGCTTTCTTGCTGTTGCAGAAACATTTATTTGAGCTGACAAAGAAATAAAATTCAAAGCTTTTTTTAAAAAAGACAAGCAAACATGAAAGACTGGACTGAGGTGTCCGTATAACAGCGATAAAAGGTCACGTTCACCTGGTAAAAGAATCGGCAGATAGTGTTCAGCTTCATTGTCATAACAAGGTTCTGAGTTCTGGCACGCACAGTACGCTCTGCCGGAATTTCGATTCCTAGCCGACAGCAAAAAGTTTCGCTATGTTTGTGACGTTTATAATGCTTAAGAGTCTACGCTGCTTTTTCGACGCTTTATGATAGTCATAAAAAGAGTTTTTGATGCTTTAAATTGCATTGCCTTTTGTTCGAAAGTGCATTCTTTGTTTTGCTATTCTTGTTCATCGCTTTTTGCTTTGTTATTCCACTGGCCTACTCCATACCAGACGCACAGAGCCGCTTCAAGGCCGACGGAAAGAGCTCCCGCACCGGGTCCCCGCCCACGAAACTTATCCTTTCCGTTGCGCTCGCACGAATAGAGACCTAACTAAAGCGTTAACCGCCAGCAGCGACGCGCTGCGGTATCTCCGCCCTACACAGAACAATTGCAACGCAGCCGAGGGTGTGTATCCGTTCAGTCATGTTAGAGATTGCGGCCGCATCTTTTGTTTCGCATTCCGAACCGCAACCAACACTGCACGCAACCGGCCAAAGCCGGGTACGAGCACAATGCGCGGGACGGACCCTGATAAGGGGCCTTTAATAGCCGCGCTCGCGCTTAGGCAACGCCCTCAAGGTTAAACAGGAAGCCTCGTAGGAATTAACCAACCGCAATCCTTCTGTTCTTTTATTAGGACGTGTTACGCGAAACTTCACTCGAGTGGGAGATATTTCTCCGGTCATCTGAGCGAGAAACTCTCAGAGATTATGGAAGGCCGGAGCAACGAGCAAGCGTCCTCATCTCCGAGGTGTTTGTCTCGGACGCTTGGTTCTGATGCTGGCGGCGCCGCTGGCGCGGCGGAGTGCGCCACGCTATCGGTTTATGCGTCCCGAACGGCCACAATGGGCGCAGGGATTCGACGCGGACGCCGCCCCACCGTCGCTGCCGCCGCAAGTGCGACGGCGGGTGGCGGCGGCTCAGTTGCGTGGAAACGAGATTGCTGTTCGCGACACGTGCGATGGCTTCCCGGCACGCAGGACGACAGCACCGCTGTTGTCGCCGTGCAGGAATGCGGGGGTTGGACACCTCTTCTGTTTCCATCGGCGATCCGCTTCCGAAATGTCACCCCCTACTCTCACATGTCGGAGAGGAAAAAGGCCGCCCGGCTTTCTGTACGTTCAAGAGAGGAACGAAAAATAAAACTTCACGCTGTGTTCGTACACCTCGTACGACGCCCAGCGTGCCGCAGATTCTGCCTGTCGGCGAACCGAAGACTGAAAAGTGTTTCTTCTGAATCACCTGGCTTTTTCTGAAAAATGCTCGAGTAACCGCAGATTTGGCTGTTTAACACTGAAGTGGGCGAAAAAAGGGAGAGAGAGAGAGAAAAGAGCGCAGCGTAATAGTACAACTCAAGAGATTACGTTTGTAGGAGGTGCACTGGCTCCCGGAAGAAACGCCGCCGTTGGGCTTGCGTCCCGACGTTTGGCGAGAAACGAAACGCGACGCCTCGCCGACGTACTCCGAAATGACGATAAGGAGTTTACCAGATATTTCCGGCTACTCTTGTGCTGGGAGAAAGGCGATGAGTGTTTTGTGTTTAGAATGACTCGGAAGACAAGAAGCAGGTTGGGCAGACGGAGAGACTTGATGGAGGAGGCCTGTGCGTTAGTTTAGCCTACGCGCTTCTGTCGTGCAGCACTTCCGGCTGTTCCGGTCATACCGGTAGTCGAAAGAAGGATGGGCTTATCGTATTTTCAGGCTTTTCTCTCCAGTCAACTTCCGTTTGATGTGTAGGGGGCGTTTCTGCCACGTTCCATCTGCACACTTGAATGGCGGTATCTTTCTTCAGTTAGTGTTTGAATAGGTAGAAGATGCATTCTCAAAAGCAGGTACTAATACTAAAGTAGTCCCGTTCGAGAAAATTACCTCCGAAGTCGTCAATATATGAGGTTTTTTGATTCGGACCAAAATTAGACATCATGGCCTTCAAGATAAAATACGTATGGTATATCACTGCAAAGTTTAGCAGTCGATTTCTTCGCTTGGTAACACTAGAAACGGTCTGTGCCGCTTCCGCTCAGACGTGGCGCGGCTTGTGCCCGTGCGCCCGAATCTCTCAGAAAAAACAACACCGGAGTTGCCCCGTTTGCCCCGTCAGTGGCAAAGCACAACGCTTTGCCACTGAGCCACCGAGGCGGGTAATACTTACAGCTAAATCTAAGATTAACCAAGTGAAACCAAGACTTCGCCAAGCTAAACCAAGCTTTCGCTTTGCATAGCCCTTTTTAGCTGAGCTAAGCCGGATCCATTTTTAAAATAAATTTTGTTATCGCTAAATACAAAACATATGTTAGTCCAGAATAAGCCTGACATGAGGGCACTTCCAAACTGTCTTCACTGCAGGACACGAACGCTTTGCAGTTTTTTTACCCGGCACGCATATTCCCTCTGGCTGTTTGCCAAGCGAAATTTGGCACTGTCGCTTGGCATCAACAACATCGCGGATTGCGTGTTCTCATCAGTTCACAGCTACTTACTATGCGGGACGGCTGCCAGGTTGCCGACCACAGGACCAATGTGAGCCATTTTTCCTATCGCAAAATATTGGAATTCTCTTAAATTTTGGTGGTTTTACTCGCCGGAGCTACTCCTGTTCTTCGAGGCGAGTCGTGGAGCATTGTAACGAAATACGTTTGTCCACCTGGGAATCTCTAACATGCACCAAAATCTCAACTCACGGGGCTATTCATTTTTGAGATACATTTTTTTCAGCTTCAGGGAATGAATCGCGTCCCTTGTCTCAGCATCACAATGACTTAGCCACTGAGGAAACGCGCGAGGTATCACTCAAATATGTTGCCGTAAAATGTAGCCGCAGTGCAACCAATATGCAAGCAGCGTAGCAGATTATGTAGAGTCATTTTCCAAGCACATAACGGGGTGCCCGCACATTTTGTGAGTCCATAGTTATTAGGCGTACGAACAGTTTCATGGCCTGAAGTTGGGAAGTGCCTACAAGTAAGGCTGCATGTGGACTTTTTTTTCAAAGATGACAGTGTTTCTTGGGCTATGAAACGCAAAAATTTTGTTCCGTCTGCCTGTCTGTCCCCCGATTCAGACAGGCCACCTGGCAAAAAAAAATAATTTCTTGATCAAGACGTTTATATAGGCACATCCTTTCCAAACCAAAAAATATGGTATAGAAGGTATTCGCTGAAAAGTTTTGCTGTCAATTTCATCGCTTGGCAACACTGGAAACTGCCACGGACATGCCGCGGCTGGTGCCACTGCGCCCGCACGCCGGAGAAAGAAAATTTACACCATCTTCCAGCGAGGGGAACCATGGGGTAGATGCGACGCATCGGGGTTTTCCGTTGCATTTCCGTTGTAAGCGTGTCCATTGTTGTTGTGTGTCCATATTTTACGCAGCATGTTCACCCCCGATGCGTCGCATCTACCCCATGGTTCCCCTCGCGGGAAGATGGTGTAAATTTTTATCGGGGTGGCCGGTGCTTGTTACGGTTGCGCCGACCATCGCCATAGCAGGCCTGTTAGTCTCCATTAAAATCATCGGTGGTCATCGGAGGATGTCATCGGCGGAACGGCGGCGGAACGACTGAGCGGAGCGGCGCAGTTACCGCGTTTATATGCAGCGGAATGAGAGAGAGCAGCGCATAGCAGCGCATGCGCATGTGTTAACCGAGCGCAAGCTGCGCGCTAACCCGCACCCACGCACAGCTGGCACGGCGACGGAGCGAGCGCCGGAGAGCGCTAACACGCAGATGGCGCTGCGGTGACAGCGGCGCTAGCGCGCAGCTGGCGCGGCGAGGAGAATGGGGGAGGGATGCGGACTACGCCGGACGACGCCGGAGGGACAAGGCGAGTGAAAGAGATGCGTCACATCTAAAAAAATTACACCATCTTCCCACGTGGAAACCCTGAGGGGATGCAAAGCCGTGGAGTAGTAGCGTGTTAATTGGTTGTTGGAGTAAAGAAACGTGTAGCAGCGTATTAAATGTCTTCTTTATTTATCGAGTAGTGGGACACGTTTTGCGGCTTCTCGTTCTCGAAGAGAGGAATCCGCTGTTCAACGATGGCGTTTCGAAGCGTTGTCACGTTGCCGAACGCCATCTGAATCAGCTACTCGCCGCTGGCGTTTCAAAGCGTCTTCTCGTTCTCGAAGCGAGGAATCCGCTGCTCGATGCTGCCGTTTACGTTCGGCGTCGCGAGCTCTCCTCTGTGCAGCCTTGTCTTCGGAGACACGAAATGAGCCGAGCCGAGCGGCGAGGAGGAGCGGTGATGAGGAGAGTGGCGTTATCACAGCTGGCGTAAAGAGGGGTACGTCGAGGAGAGGTGCGGACGCCGGACGACGGAGGGTCGAATAAAAGATGCTTTTCATCTAAAAATCATCGAAGTGCATCGTCTGCTCCGTTTCAACCCGATTCTCAATGGTGGTGTCAACAGAGATGTTATTAATCGTGCTCACATTGGAGTCGAGGCATTACTTTGCGTTCGGTGGGGTAGTGTTTGGAACGCTACTCCAGGGGCCGTGGCTCAACACCCGTCATGCGCTTAGCACTGACTAGTACCGCCATCCCCCGGAGCCCGACATAACCAGTGACGGCGCACTCACATGGTTTCCTGCATGCGTGCCACGCCGGCGAATACAAGCTATTATGCCGCATACTTGTCAGCATTGTTCAGCCAAAAGATAACACCAGGCATATTTGATGCAAACGGGAAAATACAAAGAGTGCTCCTGGTCGAGCCTAGACCGCTAGGCGGCATTCCATGTCCAAAAGCAACAAAAGGTCCCAGAAGATGGCGCGCAGACAGTGCGAGCGCCAGAAAATTGAATTAACTTAAGCGAACCTCCCAAGAGTTACCGTGCGAAGAGCGACAGTGATGACGGGACGGGAAGAGCTTGAGAAGGCGGCGGGGGAAAGAAGGGAAGCCTTTACCTGTCAGGGACGCAGAATACTATCGTCTTTCGACGACATTTTCTCAGATAGGCGGCCATTTCTTATCTTGCTTCAAAATAAATTTGCCGAAGTCAGAAATCCTAGATCACACGCTTGTGTTCTGTGCGTAAAGGAGTCACCTGACATATTTTTTTATTTAAATGTCTTTTTACGTAATTAAGGCCTGAATGTCTGGAAAATATCATTTAGTGCCAAATCTGGAAGTTTAAAGGGACACTGAAGTGATTTGTAAACATTGCGGGATTACTAGCGCAAATTGTAGTTCGGAGTCCGTAGGCATTGTTTCGACCACTCTGGCCGCGTTTACGCGAATTTATTTAGTAGAAAAATCAATTCTAAAATGCTGTCCTCCTCTCTTTACGCTCGCCCATTTTCTGTGGCGTTTTCGTGTGACGTCAGCAGGAGATGAGCTGGAAAATGGCTGCGCTACTGCACGGTTCGCCGACCAGCCGACCTACCGATCGAGTCAGTTGGCCCAGCGTTTCGTCCGCCGGCCGCCGACGGGTCGTCGCTATACGCTCGCTCAATTGAAACTAAGCCACAACACCTTTGTGAATGAAAGAATGTGCCTTTCCTTACTTTGTTAGTTTGTACACTGTGTCAAACTCAGAGTCCGGGTCGCTCCACACAAGCGCTGCACAAGTGCACATGCGACGCTTCGCTGACTTTACGCTAGTAGGAAATCTAAGGCCAATTGAAGGCGGGAGAAGAGTCAGCGAAGTCAATATAGGTACTAAGAAAATAATATCACCTGAAACTTTTACCGTACAGCGCAAAACTAGGGAGCAGGAAGCACTTTTTGCGCTGGGTAAACAAGCACAGCGGTCAGCAGCACGACCGCACATCTGCGAACGCTTTTCCGTCAAAGAAATGCAATTGCTAGACGTGAGGTATTGTGGAAGTTTGGGGGACGCTTACTGCAGGAGCGCTATACAACAAATAGTCACATAAAGTACTTGAAATGCTTAAAATAAATAAATGTGTAAACTGATTATACATTACAGACCTTATATATCCGGCCCGGCCAGCGCCGGCTCGTGGCCTGGAAGAAATCCAGTCTTGTAAGCCTCGCGGTAAACCTCAAGTAAAAATGGAGCCAGCAGAGAACAAAATGTGTGGTAAAATTCTGCAGTGGATTTCTTCCACCTACGCTGTACGAAGGTCACACTGTTCTAATCCCCAAAAGTAATGATCCTGAAAAACTGCGTAAAGTAGAAGGATATCGTCCCATTTCCTTATATTATAAAGTCTTCGCTAAGATTTTGGCCAACCGTCTTCAAAACGTAATTGAGCTACTAGTTGGTGACCATCAGACATGTGGCATCCGCGGGCGATCTATTCAAACTAACATACACATAGCAAGGTCTATATTGGAGTGTGTTTCGGGTACGTCAGCCCAGGTAGCCTTAGTACAACTAGATTTGGCAAAGGCATTCGATCGCGTCAGTCACCAATTTCTGTTTCGTGCTCTACAGCATGTGAACGCAGGATCTTGGCTTACCGAAGGTATTCAAATATGTTATGCTAATGGCTCGACAAGAGTGATAGTCAACAATCGACTAACCCAACCAATCCACCTTCTTTCATCGGTTCGTCAAGGGTGCCCATTATCACCACTCCTGTTTTGCTTATATCTGGAACCATTGTGCATGCGCATAATAGAGGACATTAATGTTAGAGGGTTCACGCTATCGTCCTTCGAAATGAAAATTTTAGCATATGCCGATGATGTCGCTTTATTTTGTACTGACAAGGCCAGTGTGGAGAATGCTCTTGCCATTACACAAGAATTTTGCGAGGTTTCAGGTGCGGCCCTGAATTTCGAGAAAAGCTGCGGATTTTGGTTAGGAGAATGGGGAACCACACCCGATTGTTTCGCCGGAATCAATTGGAACAGAGACCTAAATTATTTAGGAGTACCCCTCTCGCAGTTTCGCAATACTGACTCGCATTGGTCGGAGCAGGCGGTGAAGCTACAGCGCCAAGTGAATGACTGGCGGGGACGGCAGCTGTCCATCTTTTCTCGTGCTCGGGCGTGTAACACGTTCCTTGTGACCCGACTTCTTTATGTCCTACAGGTGTTACATTGCTCACGACTCAGGATACAGGCTTTTCACCGGATTTTTGCAACCTTCATTTGGTGTTCGCGTAGTGAGCCAATGCGTCGAGATAACCTTTTTCTTCCGGTTGTGCGAGGAGGACTTGGGCTTGTTCATCTGTTTCTTTGGCAGCTTCTTTCTCGTTTATTCTACTTTCGAGATGTTCAACATCCTTTTTTGAAAGCTGTACTGCAAATACGTCTTGCACATTTTCTCCCAGATATTGTGGTGTCTTCGCTGTCTGTGGACGCAGCCCGAAGCCCGCGAGGTTTCCTCAAAGAAGTGGTTGACACAATTCGCTTCTTACAGGCTCGGTTTAGCCTTGAGTACATATTTACTGCTACGCGCGAGTCTATTTCTGATGCCCTGGTTTCTGGGCTTTTTCCCACACCTTTATATCGTGTTCTGTACCTACAGTGTCCGTACCAAGATGTCCACAATAGAGTGTGTAAAATGTGTGTTCCGCCAGGTGTTAAAACATTTTTCTTTAAATTACACACTGGCACGCTCCCTGTTAAAACTTGGATGAAAGATCGGGGTCTGTTTATAGCTTGGTCGACAGACTGTCGGCTCTGTACTCGACCAGAGACAATTGATCACTGCTTTGTAGACTGCAGAGATGCTGTCTTTTTCTGGGACATTCTACAGCGAACGCTCAAAAAAGACATGGATATTACGCCTTTCTCTATCCGGTTTTTGCCATTCGACTATCCTGGTGAGCCACCTTATGACATGTTCGTGTTGATTGGTTTGTACAGTCTGTGGCGATGCCGCTTATGTGATAGGCATGCTGAGCCACCAAGATCAACTAAGTCTTATTTCCGAGAAACTGTGGCATTTGTACATGGTGTGTATAGTTCGCTTGACCAACCACCTGACTGGTTCCCTCTTTTGAACGCTTGTGTGTGTTTGCCTGAATTTTGATGTATATTTGCTTCTCATAACTTCAGGGTATTCTTTTGTTTGCTTGTATTCGTCGTACTGCAACGTCTGAGCGTATTTTCCCATGTAATAAAGAAAAAAAAAAAGCTCGTGGCCTAGCGGTCTGAGGCGCTGGAATTTGTTTTGAAAGTCGCAAGTTCGAATCCCCGAGGGTAGATGTATTTTTTTTTGTAAGTTGATTTTTTCGTATGCGGCGGATGTTTTCTGAACTGAGTTCACCATTTTTGGGCTGTAACGTTCACTGCTCCACGAGCGAGATCGCAGAACGCGCGCATACTGACAATGACGCGCTAGCGAGTTCTCGTTGGCGTGCTGTTGCCACAAGCACCGACTGCTTGCGTGCAGTGGGCCCAGGCCTGAATCAGCACACCCTTGGCCTGGTGCGAACTAGCTTTTTACGAACAGACATGAGTGAGGCAAGCTCCGAATATGCGGGAAAAGCGCATGGCATTTGAGAGTCTGTGGTGACGCGGAGGGCGTTCATCCACTGCGTAGGCCTCGTCTAGTGATTTCTACGATTCCAAGCCGCCCTGGGAGGTTTATCTTAGACATTTGACAGCCGACAACATGGCAGAAGCGCGGTACGGCGATAATTGAGAAATCGAGAATGCCCATCCAACAACGCCATCAGATGTCAAGCATGTTTTACAGAACCGAAACCGAAACTTTTGATTGCTAACCTTGGGCATCGTCCAATCATGGTGCCCCCCCCCTCCTGACGTCACAGCCTTAGTTGGTGCGGCCGCCGCAAACCGCGCATAGTAGTTTTTCTTCTTTCGCGCTTTGTAAAATAATTACCGATTTGTCAACCAGATAAACGATGAATAGTGTGTTAATTTGAGCCAGTCTACACAGTGCAAGCAAAAACGGGAGCTTGACAAATTCACTTCAGTGTCCCTTTAATTTGATATACTCTTTTATTGCACCAAAAAGTTCGCAGCATCACAGGGCTGTTTAGGCATTTAGTTCTGCTGTATAGCGTCCCCAGAAAAAAATGCTAAGAAAAATACCGAGTGAACGTAAGCGTACGCCTCGCGGTGAGCTCTCGGCGCCATACAGGCTTGCACGTGGGGATGCGCCAAGTTATGAGTTCTCAAAAAAAAAAAAAAGAAAGAAAAAACAAGAAAACATTCCGGGCGCAGTTGCGTGTGCGTTTCGTGGGGAGTGCCCGGTGCCGGCCAGCTCGATCTTCGAGGACACTTCGCCCAGCTTTCGTGGCGTAATCTCTCGCGTGTTCTTCTCCTTGCCAGTTCCGGAGCGTTCGCGCTTCAAGTGGGAAGCACAGACGCCGAGTTCGCGCTACAGACGCCCAGTTCGCGAAGCCGCTTGCCTTGGGTTCTAGCGCGTGCGCAGGGGGCGTTTTAATATTTAAGTGTTGTCTCTGAAATACTGGACGCGTTCTGCAGAAGTCGTTGGGTGTGCTTGGGTTGCGAGGAACTTGTTTCTGCCAGTTGAGTAAGCTGAAAATACCCAGATGAGATAGAAAACGTTGGGTGTTTTGTTAGTGCTCAGTGGAAGAAAAAAAACCGTGGTTTATTTCTCTGCCATAAAAATTTAATACACGAAAGTGAAATGTGCAGCGAAATCTGCAGCTCAGCATGATTTGCGGGTTGGCGGCTGTCTTGTGGGTCTGCTTGGCGAGCAACGTCCTGCTGGCGGGTCGCTTCGGCAAAGGTGCACCGGCGTCATTTCCGTGACGGATATGACGTCAGTGAAACCTTGGTGTATACCGACATAAAACACTTTCGTGTGAAAATATAAAACCCGAAAACGAACAACCGCAAGTATGACGTACGCTTTAGTACTAAAGGTTGCTTCTCCGCAAGAAGACCCTGTGTGCAGGGGTGCCCCCTTTACAGGCCACTGGCTCCGTTGCACTGGCGTCGTTTCCGTGACGGATATGACGTCAGTGAAATCTTTGTGTATCCGGGAATAAAACACCGTCGTGTTAAAACTTGATGTTGTAACACTCCACCATCGGGGGTAC
This sequence comes from Haemaphysalis longicornis, assembly GCF_048455015.1. NCBI lineage: Eukaryota > Metazoa > Arthropoda > Arachnida > Ixodida > Ixodidae > Haemaphysalis > Haemaphysalis longicornis. Next base: position 110,681,570 of record NW_027526225.1, read on the forward strand.
GATTCTCGTTCGCGCCGAGAATGAGCTTTACGACGCTGTTTCGCCCTCAGCACGGCAATTAAAAGTGAAATGCTTTCCTTCCCGGTGCAGATTCGGGTCGAGGGAACGGCTGCGAGTTCCCGCACCGGTGGCACGGCATGTGGTTCCAGAAGGGCGCGCATCCGGCGATCAGCATCGAGCGCACGCAGATCACCTTCAAGGGCACCTGCGTCCAGGCGGACGGCGACATGTTCCTCATCGAAGACAGGTAACGCGCCTTCTCTCTATAAATGGTATTCACTGAAACGTTTAGCGGTCGACTTCTTTGCTTGGCAACACTGGAAACGGGCACGGACATGGCCGAAGCGCCACTGACATGGTGCGGCTTGTGCCACTGCGCCCGCACGTCGCAGAAAGAAAAACGCCGGCGTGCGTCGTCTGCTGCGTTTAAGCCCAATTCTCAACGGTGGTGTCAACAGAGATGCTATTAATCGCACTCACATTGGAGTCGAGGCATCACTTTGTGTTTGGTGGGGTAGAGTTTGGAACGTCCAACACACATAATGTGCTTAGCACGGACAAGTACCGCCACCCCGCGCAGCACGATTTAACTAGTGATGGCGCACTCACATGGTTACCTGCATGCGTGCCTCGGAAGTGAATACAACCTATACAAGGCACGTCATGCGTGGCTACACCGGGTCTGCGCTGACGATGAAGCACTTAAAAAGAGGTCTATCAGCGGTGAAATTTAAGGGGCAAAGCCCCATAGGGGCTCGGGCTGATAGCGTGTCATGTCGTCGTTGTAACCGTCGTCTCATTTAGTCACGGCACTAAAACACCGGGACACTCGTTTACGCCTCGCGCTACAACGTAACGCGTACTAAACAAATACCGGGACACGCGTTTTCCAACGCCTCGCGCTAGAGAGATTCGTGCTTCAAGGACACGAGACTTGCAGCAAAGCTGTATACCTCTACGCCCCAATGGTTTGATCTCCGTGGACAAAAACGCCTGGGCGCCAAGGATACACTTATACACTGCATGTTTCGCCCCTTCCCAGGTTTCACGTTAGTGGAGATGGCCTGGGATTTTCTTTATCCAAGTTTAATACAAACTTTAAGAATGAAAAAGTTGCTTTTTACGTCGACTTAAATAGTACTTTTCTTTGGAACTACATATTTTAATAGGCTATAGTGTATAAACACTTTCGTTCAAGCAAGGGCGAGACAAGGAAAAGGCAAAACGAACAAGAAATGCTTATATCGTTATTCACGTTCAAAAATGTGCAGAAGTGCCACAATTCATTTTGTGACGTAAATATTTGGGCTACAGCGCATTTTCTGCCCGGCTACGCTGCGATGTCACATCCTAGATTTTACTGCGAGCCGTCGATCTTGTTTCGCACTGAAGTAGCGTTCGGCGACAATAGTGGATGTTCAAAGACACCGGACATCAAATTTTAAAATCTGCTGAGCGCAAGGACGCAGGTTCGATTCCCGGCCACGGCGTCCACAATTCTGATGGGGACAAAAAGCAAAACCGCCCGTGTGTTCGAGATTTCCGCGCACCCGCCGCGGTGGCTCAGTGGCTAAGGCATTGCGCTGCTGAGCACGAGGTCGCGGGTTCGATTCCCGGCCGCGGCGGCCGCTTTTCTGATGGAGGCGAAAAGCAAAAACGCCCGTGTGTACGAGATTTCGGCGCACGTTAAAGATCCCCAGGTGGTCGAAATTAATCCGGAGCCCTCCACTACGGCGCGCCTCATCGCCTGCGTTGCGACGGCGCGTTAAACCCCACAATCAATCAATCAATCAATCAATCAATCAATCAATCAATCAATCAATCAATCAATCAATCAATCAATCAATCAATCAATCAATCAATCAATCAAGATTTCGACGCACGTTAAACGTCCCCAGGTGGTCAAACTTAATCCGGAGCCCTCCACTACGGCGCGCCTCATCGCCTGTGAAGCGTCGGCGCGTTAAACCTCCACAATCAATCAATCAATCAATCAATCAATCAATCAATCAATCAATCAATCAATCAATCAATCAATCAATCAATCAATCAATCAATCAATCAATCAAATCGAACACCAACTGAATAATCGGAGCTCTACGACTCGCCTGAAAAAACTTTTCATATTTACGCCCCCGTAACTGGTGGAGGAGGACTGAAGCGGTTTTTAAGAATCCTACAGGAAACGACCCCGTCGTTCGGGGTAAATCTTCCATTGCTTGCGCCGTGCAAAGTTTTGTTAGATTGCGTTCTATTGCTCGATGTGTCCTGCGATTGGGCAGGGTTGCTATTCCCCAGATCAGTACTTCACGAACCACTCCATGAGTGGCTAGCCCATTTGCCTAACTGGATAAACTCACCACTTGCGCAATCTGCTCCGTCACCAAGAGTAATTAATGGTCCGCCCTGGCGAATGGTGTAACTCTTGTGCCCTTGAGTCGAGCTCATCTTAATACGCAGTTACCAATGGTCCGAGTCATTAAAAGCGAGAAGAAACCATCTTTTCACGCCTTTCGTAACTCTTCTGCGCAATCCGAATTCCTGCCGAACGCCGCTCACACTACCCCAAACATTTCGACACCGCCCAAAGGGTTAAATGTTTGCCGCGTGGGAGGCGCTGTCGGCACCGGCGTCTCGGATCCCTGCGGTCGTTTTTAAGTGCAGAGCACTTTATGGGCTCGCCTTGTCGTCGTAGCTCGCTAACGGTCGATGCGACTGCCGGTATCAGGCGGCGCAGCGAGATAACGAACCCAAATAGACCCTTATGCACCGTCGTCAGGAAGTCACGATGAGGCTTCGAAAACTACGCGGTTTAAATAGTCATGACTGTTCGAACCTCGTGAAGCGCTGGCGCTTGTCATACATCTCCCCATTGTTTAGGGGAAAAAAAAACTGCAGGTACAATTCAGGCAGAATCTGTGTATATAACCGGCAGCCCCCATGTTCATTTAATTAGGAACGCTCGTTGGGTTGGTTTTTTCAATAGTAAGCGAAAAAAAGCGACCACGCAAGAAAACAAATGGCGCGTTCCAAATGCCGCAGAAAGGCTCCAGCCGCGCAAGGAAAAAATTTCGTGTTCGAAATGACGCAAAACGTATTTCAGCATACGAAATAAAAGCAAGCACAAAATGAACAGAACTCCCGCTGGCGCAGTTTCAGGCAGAGGGCGCGCGAGTACTGCGAAGGCGGGAAATTTGAAATGCATTGGGTGGCAGCGATGCGATGGGATGCGATTTTTATGGGTGGGGGGAAGAGGGGGGAAAAGGTCCCGAAACTGTCTGGCGTGGGGTGCCGCAGTGAGCGAATAACGGCGCTGCAGCCCATTATGGCGAATCCCTGCCCTGCACTTCCGACAGCTTTCACATTTAGTGAAACGGCTTTAATTTTTCCAGTCTGGTCACTGCTAGACGTTCACTGTTGACAATGTGCGTAGTGCGGATTAGGGGAGCGACTAATTAGTGCGCGACAAAAACCCCGCGTACACAGCGTACACAAGTTAGGGTCCAAGAGGTCACGAAATTTTCTGGTCCAGGGAAAGGGGGGGGGGGGGGGGGGGGAATTAAGAACGGTACACTTACTCTGCCTATTATCCTGTATCGGCTACCGAAATGATTTTCTGTCGCAAGTGATCCGCCCTCTTAGGTAGCACGAATTCGGCGTCTGCTCATTCAACCCAACGAACAGTCATAATGTAGTGCCCCTGAAGAAAATAAAAATGGCTAGTGTCATCGTAACAAACCTTAGGTCCGAGGATAATTTAAGGACAGCTAAGAAGGGCTTCGATCTGCTTACTACGCTTTCTGCTGCTGCTCAGGTCATGAAACCCCAAAGTCATAGAAGCCGTGGCGGTCAAAAGGGACGGGGAAGATCGAGAGGTTTCATGTGAGCACATCAAAAAATGTATAAAAAGCAAGTCCAATATAGCTGCACCCTAAAAAATATTTTAACCTAATCTAAAGGTTAGAGTACTCAATGCATTCTGAAGTTCGTCTTTATAGGTTTAAATCACGCCCTGTCTTTTTTTTTCCTTCCTTTATGCTGTTCGCGTTTTTTGTGTGGTTGTATGCCCCCCTACGAAAGAGAATTACTCGCATACCATTTGCAGGCGTGCTTCGACGGTAGTTGCCTTCACTCTAGAATCTATTGCACCAACACTGTGTTTGGACGCTACCAAGGCAAATGGAACGTACGCCGGAACATTCATTGTCACCCTCCGTGACTTCATGCTTTATTCTTCGCAACCTTGGCCACGGAAGACCATTAAGAACGTCAGTAGCACTATCACTGACTGCCCGCGTCGTACGTATCCGTGGAGGTAGCTCCGCGAGCTTGCGTAACACCCAGCTCCCGTACCTTGTGCAACCACTCTAATGATTGTTCGCGTTCGTTTCGGTGGCACCGCGCCGTTCGACAGAAAGATTAACGACGCTGCTTGACCACTGGAAATCAGGCGCCCATTATTTTCCCATTCTCTCTGCACGAATACTTCGAGCATGCCCCCGGCTAGGGCGTGTGTTTAATCGGAGTTTGAAAACTTTCAGCTGAAGCCAGGATCTCTTAACCAGACGGCTAAGAACGTGGGCTCAATTCCCGGCCGCGGCCGCCGCTTTTCGTTGCGAAGCCCCTTAGGGGCTGGGGCTGTTGTCGTATCCTATCGTCGTAATCGTCGTCGTAATGGTCGTATCACGTATTCCCGGTACTAAAACACCGGGAAACTCGTTTACGCCTCACGCTTGAACGTAAAGCGTTCTAAAAAACACCGGGAAACTTGTTTAGCCTCGCGCTAGAACGTAACTCGTACTAAAAAAACTGTGGTTGATTTCTATTTCATAGGAATCGGTAATACATGAAAGTGAAATGTGCAGCGAAATCTGCAGCTGAGCATGATTTGCAGGTTGGCGGCTGTCTTGTAGGTCTGCTTGGCGAGCAACGTCCTGCTGGCGGGTCGCTTTGGCAAAGGTGTACCGGCGTCATTTCCGTGACGGATATGACGTCAGTGAAACCTTGCTGTATACCGGCATAAAACACTCTCGTGTGAAAATATAAAACCCCAAAACGAACAACCCCAAGTATAACGTATGCTTTAGTACTGAAGATTGCTTCCCCTAAAGATGACCCTGTGTGCAGAGGTGCACCCTTTACAGGCTTCTGGCTCCGTTGTACTGGCGTCATTTCCGTGACGGATATTACGTTAGTGAAATCTTTCTGTATCCGGGAATAAAACACTTTCGTGCGAAAAACACCTGGACACTCGTTTACGCCTTGCTCTAGAACGCTTCGGGCTTCAAAGACAAGTACCTTTACAGCAAAGCTGAACAACCTCTACCCTCCAACGGTTTCATCTCCGTTGGCAAAAGCACCAAGGCGCCAGGAATGGACTTATACAATGCATGCTTCGCCCCGACGCGGGTTTCACGTTAGTGGAGATGGCCCGGAATTTTTTTTAGATTGAAGCGAAGAGGTAAAACGCCCGTGTGTCAAGATCTTGGTGCACATCAAAGATACCCAGGTGGTCGAAATTAATCCGGCGCCCTACACTATATATACTGCGCGCCACATAGCCCAGGTGTAGTTTTGGTGCTTTGAACACTTAAAATTTTAGTTCAAACAGACAGTGTGTGTGTGGGGGGGGGGGGGGGGGGGAGGTATAGTGGCGAGTGTCGAATAAATTCTCCTCATGTTCCAAAAGTTAGCTGGCTGTTAGCTAAGGTATAAGAGCTCACATCGGTTGATTGATTGATTGATTGATTGTAGGGTTTAACGCGCCTACGCAACGCAGGCGATGAGGCGGGCCGTAGTGGAAGGCTCCGGATTAATTTTTGACTACCTGGGGATCTTTAAATTGCGCCGAAATCTCGTACACACGGGCATTTTTGCTTTTCGCCTTCATCAGAAAAGCGGCCGCCGCGGCCGGGAATCGAACCCGCGATTATAAGGGGCTCACATGGCTTGCTTAACAGGCCGTATACCGGAAATTTATCCTAAGGATGGCTAAACTCACTTTCGCAGACACAAAAAGTATTTGTTTGGTTGCGTATACTGACCGGCCGCGCAGCACGCTGTTGTTGGACATTTAATGCAACGTGTACCTAGGACAGATGGCGAAGGACGCATCCACCATTTCTGTGCATTTTGTGAGCACATTAAGTTCGATTCAACACGCGTGCTACGTAGACCAGTACCATCAGTGACGATAAACGATAGAAGAAAAGGGGGGATTATTTAGTTGTCGACGGGCTTTGAATGGTAAGTTTTGTTTGGAATGCGTACTTGCTTTAGACCCCGCTATCGTTTAGAGAGGCCTCGGACCTTTCTTATTGGGTTAAAGTGCATTCGTTCATTCGTAGCAATAATGACTGCCAAATAGTCCTCTTTCCAACTTAACCAAAATTGAATCGATGTTTCTCTAATATCGTGGCGCGCGGGCAATGCACGAAACGCGTGTCGTGACTGGTAATCGATGAGGCCTACGCAGTAGGCCTCGTTCTACTAATAGTCCCGGACTGCCCCCGAGAAGGCCAGGGGTGCAAACATACGTTTTCAGCATGCCCGTTGCCGCTTACTGCCTGAGGGGGGTTCTGGTGCTCCCCGAGGTCTATGTTGGACTAACAAATCGATTACTCCCATCGTGAGCGCGAGTTTGGCCGACCCTTATTATGACGATGCTGTCGATCGCTGGCCATTTGGTGGGTAGGCAGAAGTCGGCGATTGGAAGGGCATCATTCAAGTGGTACCGACATCAACCATGCGCTGGTAGATGACGCGACGACGAGTTTTAATGGGCTCTAGAACATATTGGGTAACATTGTGTCACCAACAGCGTGTGATCAGTATAAAAAAGCATACAGAAACCAAAACTGACCATTTAGAGTGGGCCACCAAGCGTGAAGGTCAACGTTTAATCGCAATAAATTGTCACTCGAGCTTGTGGTCTTGCAAAATATTCCCGGCTGCAGAAAGATTTCTGTTAGCTTCCATGCTCTTCATAATGGCGTGAACCAAGCCTCCTGACTTGCTTATTTATGTTTTCTTAACAGTGCCTAGTCGCGTCTGGTTATCGTATATTGTGTTCCAAGCGAAGCGCGTCTCTACTCCTCCTTTTGTACCCTGCACCGCCAATCTCATTTTGATAGGGAAGGGGCGTTGAGTTGAGGTCGCTTTCCCAGACTGTTATTGTTTTATCTAGCATATTCTCGTCTACATCGATGTTTCTAGTAAGGCCGGGTTCAGATTGTGGTCGCAACTATCGTAATATCTTTAAAGAATGACGTCATCTCACGTCTCAGCGAACCGAACTGCGTGAAACACCGTTTTAAATGCAGAGCATTTCTTTAACTCACGATGTCACCCGTTCTAGGCGTCCGTAGTAGTCCGCATCGCTCGCTACACTATATAAAAAAATAATACTTACCGGCGCCTGGTTTCGATCCCACGACCCTGCGGGCGGAACGCAATGTACATGGTGCTCTACCCACTGCGCCACAAAGCCGACACAGAATGGAAGGCTACGAACGCGCCTTATATCCTTGACTCATTCAAACTACGTCAAGAAGCTGCTGATACAACGCATTCACTACCTGTGGGCGGAACGCGAGGTACATGGTGCTCTTCCCACTGCGCCACAAAACCGACACAGAATGAAAGGCTACGAACGCGCCTTATATCCTTGACTCATTCAAACTACGTCAAGAAGCTGCTGATACAACGCATTCACTACCACCAACTCCCCAAACGCTAAACGTTAACGCAATACACCCACCCCCTATGCGACGCATTTACTCGAGTCCCCCTCGCGGGGAGATGGGCCTTTAAATTTTTTTTCTTTACGTCCATAGCGCACGGTACGGCTGTTACGTCGGTAGTCTGATCATAGCGTAACTAGAGCGTTGCAAACGAATCAGAGCCCCCTTGTTAAGAGAAAGATGGTTACAACGCGAAGCTTTCGTGCATGCAACCTGAGTCGAAGGAAAAGTCCAAAATGCAAACTGCTTCCACCATGTCGGAATGGAATGGCGCAATCGGATAGACGTCGGCGTCATGACGCGAGGAACCCAGGTTCGATTCCGGTCACGGGAAACGTTTTTTCTCGAGACGCTCGATGTGCCTTCTCCTAGCATCTCCATCGTATTGTGAAACCAGAAGTGTAAAGTTGGCCTTCCTGCAGTGCGCTTCCGCTTTTCGACGCCATCAGTGAGGCATAGTAATGTTCGCTTTAATAAATGCGGGCAGAGGACACGCCGCGGAAATCGCTTCGCCGACATTCGTCGGTGCATGCCATTCGCTGAATGTTTCTCGACGTTCGTGCGGTAATAGCGGAGTTGTATGTCGAGCCTGTTCGGCCGTCTGCTGTCGGTCGTGCGTCACGCAGGAGTAGGAGCATGTTCCCATACCCACCGACAGAGGGCGGAGTGGTCTCAACGCTGCTGACAACCTCGCAGATACCGCTTCCAAGACTCACCGATAGAGGGCGCAGTGGTCTCGCAGATGTTAGTTCCTCTCCCTCCCACTAGGGGAGCCTCCCGCCGCTGACATTTACCTGCCGATTCCGTTGCGCGAACAGCAGAATTTGCGCGGCGACGGCGCTGCCGTTCTTGGGCGAGCGCCCGTTGACGTTCAAGCCGACACAAGAGGACCACAGCTCCGCTGTTTCACAGGATATTTAACACTTGTGGAACTGGGTTTGATTTTATAGCGTAAGCTACACTGGCCGAGGTTGAGCAGTTTCTCGTGGACCTTGAAGAGCCGTGCTGCGCAAGCGCGAGGAGCATTGGATTGGATTGCATTGGGTTGGATTTGGATTGGATTGGATTGTATTAAATTGGATTTCAATTGGAGTACGGATGTGTAGAGAATTGGGTCTGCACATTCGCCGGTCTGCTCATTCCAGAGGAGTGACGTCATAGAGCCGCGGCAGTCGCACTGGCGCCGGCGCCTGCCCAGCTGTGCGCCTCCGTTGCGCAGTAGCCAAGTCTGACGCTGCGCCGGAGCCGCTTGATAGCCGTTTCACGTGGCTCTTGGAGAGCCGTGCTGCGCATGCGCGAGGAGCAGTGACTGGACTGGACTGGACTGGACTGGACTGGACTGGACCATGCCGGACCGGACCGGACCGGACCGGACCGGACCGGACCGGACCGGACTGGATTGGACTGGATTGGACTGGACTGGACTGGACTGGATTGGACTGGACTGGACTGGACTGGATTGGACTGGACTGGACTGGACTGGACTGGACTGGACTGGATTGGATTGGATTGAATTGGATTGGATTGGATCGGATCGGCTTGGGTTGCATTGGAAATCGTTTTAGGATCAGTAACCATGATAATCAGTTAATCCTAGTCAACCCGCAAACCTAAGAATAACCAGCTGAACCTTAGCGCACGCTACGTATATCCTGGCATAGCGGAGCTAAGCCACTGCTAATTTTTTAACACTGGGTGGAACTGGGTTTAATTTTATGCAAGCTTTTTGCTGAGAACAAGTTCAAAACCTTGCTCCACAAAGAACGCTTCGCCATCCTTGAGCATGCGACAATATTTCGCCATTCCGTTATTATCTAAGTGCTGTAGGTCATCGTGCACTGAAAATAAGGTCCGACCCTTTGAAACCCGGTCTTTGTGAATCATCTGGTCTGACATCGTTCGCAGCCAAACCTCACGTCCAGCTCACACCCGGTGAGCCCTGCGCACCTCGCCGAAAAAACTGGGCCCCGAAGGTATCCTTTCTGCCGCTCAAAACTGCTTTAATGTCGTCAAGCTAGAAGAATGGTCTTGATCTCGCGAAAGAAAACAAATAAGGTATAAACCGTAGTTGCTGCATCAGCTAATGCCTACGTTGCTTGACGTTAAGATGGATGCGCAGCAAAGACAAATGCAATACACCGATTCCTTTTAGCAACGTCCTCCTCTCCATCACCATCATCATCGTCACCATCATCATCACCGTCGTCGTCGTCGACGTTGTCTTCGTCATCATCATTTGTACCCCAGCCTTATTGGCTGTACTCTCTTGAGGTCGTCGAAGGAAGGTTATTTAACTGAAAATGATTTCTCCGAGCCACATTTCAGTAATTTAATGCCCGGAAAAACGGAACGGATGAACGGACATTTACGAAAAAGCGCGTTGCGTTCGAGTCCGCAGTTACTGCGTCTGGGGTGACTATAGTTTCCGCCTTTGGGCTAAGCAGCATATTGCCGCGAACCATGCATTGGGTTTGTTTATTTATGTTTTGTTTTTGCCGACCGGCTGCGCCGGGCTGTGTTATCTGTGTTATCCGTAAGAGAAGCGCGTGTTCCATTCTTTATTTTTTATGCCGCACGTGTTATCTTTGATAGGGAGAGCGTTTAAAATTAACGTCACCAGCCTAGAATAATCTTTTAAGTGCGAATGCACTTCTTAAGCGAGCCTGAATCGTCCGCCGCCGTCGTCCGCATAGCAACAGCTGCGGGTGCGCGCGCTCCTCGTCTTCCCTAGCAACGGGGGGAGATGGGCGCGCGCTACTCTCCTCCTCCTCTCTCCGCTCAGTGACTGCGGGTGTTGGGCGCCTCCTCCACTTCGGGCGGGATAGCTCTCGCTCGCGTAGCGGGCGCTCCGCATTCCGACGTGTGAGGGCGCTCGTGTAGCCCTCGCCGTAACGGCGGGCGCTACAAACCTCCTCCTCTCTCCGCTCAGTGACTGCGGGTGTTGGGCGCCTCCTCTCCACTTCGGGCGGGAGAGCTCTCGCTCGCGTAGCGGGCGCTCCGCATTCCGACGCGTGAGGGCGCTCGTGTAGCGGCCGCGTGGCGCGGGAGGGTATTAGTCGAGCGCGCGCCGTCGTCGAGAGCGGTCGCTGGTCCTGCATCTCGATAACGATGATGGCGGACCGGGCAACGGTACCAGCAATAACGAGTGAAATATCTTTCTTTGTAGTTGTGTGCGTGTGTGTAATCTCTCGACTACTCATTAAGATCACGATATCCACCGTAATCGCGCAATCAACAACCGTGCATTCGCACTTACACACTCTCCCCCTCGGGGAAGTGCGAGGGAATTTTTTTGATCAACAGTGTTCTGGATGTAATTCGACGGTTCGAGAAACCCTCGCGCCAAGACATAAATGCCCGCAGAGCAGACGCCGCGCTATTCGAAATCTGACACTCGCCTGCGCACGTCACTTTGTTACCTGCTGCTTCGCCGTCTGTGTATTATTTGAGTTGTTAGGGGAGCACAAATTCGCTCCAATAAACTTGTTTTACTTGAAGACAACTGCTTCGTCTTTGGCTTCGTGACAATATACAAAAAGGTTGAAAAAAGGAAGAGAGAAAAAGAGAAGAACAAAAGAGAAAAACCGAGACAGAAAGACGAGGAAATGAAAATAAAGAAAGAAAAATAATGAAGGAGAGAAAGAGAAAAAGTAAAACGATAAAGAAAGAAAGGAAGGACGAAGAAAAGGAAGACAGAAAGAAGGAAAGAAAGAGAGAAGGAACGTAAGAGGTACATAAAAAAGGAAAAGAAAATCAATAAGAAACAAAATACAAAAAAAAGAGAAAGAAAGGAAGAAAGTCACAACGAAAAAAGTAAAGAGAGAGAAACGTTGATATTGATATTTATGTTTTCAGTGTTTTGCAGTTCTTTAAGTCTCTCGAACGTATCATAACCCCCTAGTGCTCCTATTTTCACCTGACAAAGTTGTACAGTAGCAAGAGAAAGACGTCAGTTCTGGTCCATGCTCGTTGCCCGACGAAAGTTTCCCCGCTGCAGTCTCCCTTCCGCCACAATAACCGTTCGTCATAGCCACTTATTCGGGCCGCGCGTTTCGACAAGCTTCTGGCGTCCGCGACAGGGCCTCATTTCCACGCCATTCGGCTCGCACTGCAGCAGAGTGCCGTCCCAGGTGTCCCCCCCCGCGTTCCGAGCCAAACGGCGCAGAACAATAACAGGGCGCTCGCGAAGAGCGCCACCATCGGCATCTCCATCGCTTCGACGGCCCGCCCGCGCCCTGACATATGTCTCGCAACCCCTCGCGCACGCCAACACACACACACAAACAAAACAAGACAGACAGTGACCGGACGTCGCACCCGAACAACACCCACAAGACAAAGCCCCCGCACTGGGTCATCATTCAGCCGGCCACTCTGTTTAGGCGATTGGGCGAATTCAAGAAATGTCCGAAAACGCCAGCACTGGCGGGCCAATGTACGGCCAAACAACTTTACGGGGCTTGGGCAGAGGGGGCGTCAATTTTCCTTCGGCCTGCTTATCGGGTTAGCGTCGAACCCAGGCGGCTGGAAAGTCGCCAGCACCGACCACCCGCGTTGATTTGTTTCGCGAAATTTGGGGCTCGACCATCGAGCGCACGGCGGCGACGGTTGAAATATGTTCGTGCGACGCCGTTAGCCGTCTATTGATTGGACGTCGGGAGAACCGGCTCGCTGTCTCTCGCGCTTCCTCTGGCGCTTCCGCCCCGCTTCCGTCGCTGGACCGCGGTTCCGCCCTTCACGGAAGAGGATGACAGCACGGCGCTGATTGATTCCGCTGTTTGAGTGACGGGTGACCACCACGACCGCCGCCGCCGATGCAGTACTGATAACGAGTCAAACAGATGACAAGCTCACGTACGTATCTTTTTCTCGCCGGGCTATTGGCTGCTTCGTACGTCTGCCGCTGACGTTTCTTGGTAACCGGCCAATCAGAAGGGCGACAGTGTTGCGATAAAGCTTCTATAATGACGCAAACAACCCAACTTTGTTCCCCTTCACAATTCACCATTTCTCACCTCTCTTTTCCTTTGTAATAAAAAAAAAAGCTTTGTATATTTTTGTCGCTCCACTTAAACTTGATGCGAGCAAGTGCTGTTCAATACGCTTTGTTTGCCAACTTCCTTACACGCTGTTTTCCGAAGAGTTTTGTTCGAGACAAATTACAGGTGGCACAAGCGCTCCGCTCTAACTTTTACGATTAGGAAACGTCCACGCCTGTCAATCAGTACATGTGCTCATTTATGTATAATTTCCTCTTACGCACGACAGGAAGATAATGCGGACGAGGGTGATGATTGGTTACCAGGTGGCAGTTTGTCCCGAGGACTACGCTTGCCTGGCCATATGCCAATTTAGAAAGCTTTTTGGGTCCGCCCAATGTTCCACTTCACCCGAACCTTCACCCAAACATTCTCACACAAACGTAGACGTGCTTTAACAGCGGAGTGAGTGAGTGAAATACTTTATTAAGGACGAGAGGCCATGAGGCCCTGTGGGGGCCTCATGGCCTCTCTTCTTCTAGTTTTAAAGTCCTATTCACAAGATGCACATTTCACTCTGTCAGTGGCACCAAAATGCACAGTTTGCACTGTTGACATTGGTCGTGGATGGGAATGGCCAGTACGGGAAAGTCAGACCGCTATACCAGCTTGTACAGACCGTTTTCAAGCGCGTACTGGGTAATTATTTCTAGAGTAGCGGGGACCCGCCGCGGTGGCTCAGTGGCTAAGGCGTTGCGCTGCTGAGCACAAGGTCGCGGGTTCGATTCCCGGCCGCGGCGGCCGCTTTTCTGATGGAGGCGAAAAGCAAGAACGCCCGTGTGTACGAGATTTCGGCGCACGATAAAGATCCCCAGGTGGTCAAAATTAATCCGGAGCCCTCCACTACGGCGCGCCTCATCGCCTGCGTTGAACCGGCGCGTTAAACCCCACAATCAATCAATAGAGTAGCGGGGTCTTCACGAACACGACAACAGCGGATCTGTTGTAGGTCCAGCCTTTTCGTCCGTCTGCTGAAGGTCATGTGTCCCGCAGCGCTAGCAGCAGGTTGCCAGACCCTCCAGTCATAGAATTTCTTACTATGTCCACTTAGAGAGGAATCTGGCTCTAGCGTCTATTCGGCTCACATCAAGGCCGTCTGAGTCCTCATGGGCCCCCAGTACACCATGCGCTTGCCTTACTTTCATCATTGGCGCTGGACTGAAACGTTTTAGGATGCCGTGCATTCAAACACAGTGCCAGAAAAACGCGAACGGTGCGTTATAATAGAAGTGGAAAATAAAACAAGCTGTTTCGAAGATAAGGGACAACAAAGTAAAGTGTATTTTTGCCGGAACTGTTGTGCCTATTATACTGCAGGCCAAGCCGGTAGTTAACAACAATAGTAATATTTGGGGGGAAACTTATTAGAGACTCTTTTTTATTAATTTTACCATTATTTCAAATATTAAGTTGTTTGAAGAACGTGGAAATGCTTTGAGCATGCCAATAAAAACGTCGCCGTCGTGGTGAACCAGCGCACCGACCGTCAGCTACAGTTTAACAAAACTTGTTGCTACGCGAGTTGGTTCATACATGAAGCAAACAGAAAACGTGATGTTAAACAGTCGTGGACAAAGACCAGATAGGACGGACACAGCAGCCCATATCTGTCGTGTATTGTTTCAGCCGAAGTACGTCTGGTTCTTTTTTTTCTTTCGTCGGCTTCAACTTTCGCGGCGGCGTATTACCCGCTCAGTCATACGTCCCTACCACAGTTGCTCGTAGACGTGTTAATGCATAGTCAAGAAAGCAAATTAAGTATCCAATTGTCATGCCAAGTCCAAGACAGAAACAGGGGTCTTCCCATAACCCCCCATGACGACATAGATTCCTAGGTGCAGTTTCCCCTCCAGTATATTTACTTAGAAACTCTATGCCGCCGATGGCCTCGCAGAAATCGGTTCCCAGACCCACCGATAGAGAGAGTAGTGATCTCAAAGGGGGGGGGGGGGGGGGGGTCGTCATCCTCCAGCCATAAAGAAGGAGAGGGGAAGGAGCTAGCCTGCCACGACTGAAGATTAGCTGCCGTTTCCTTTGCTCCAACCGCAGAATTTGCGTGGCGACGGTGCTGCCGTTCTCGGCCAAGCGTCCGTTGATGTTCGAGGCCACACAAGAGAACCGCCGCTCCACTATTTCCGCAGATTTCACACTGGGTGGAGCTATGTTTAGTTTTTTTCTAGAACGACGCGACTTATTTTCAGAGTGCTATTTAGGGCAAGGGCGCTTGTTTTTCGGGTACTTGGACCAATGTGTGGACGAATCACAACAGTGTATGGCGTGATCCATACAATGCTTGGTTAAGCGCACGTAATATTTCTCTTCGTTATATTTATTTGCTCTCCGCATTTACGAAGCTTAATTCTAGCAAACATAAATGGTGGTTAAAGTAAAGTTAAAAACTTAATGTTGAGAAATTTAGGGCATTTGGACTTCATGTAGGTCGACTGCGACCTACATGATGACGTTTTTTAATATCGCTAACTTCATGCTCAGGGTGCTTTCAGAAATACCTCAACAATGCGTTCCGGTTCCATGCACTCATCATGTTCGACGTGGTCAAGGCTTTTGATAATAAAGTTATCTCGGCGTCTGTGCTTATTCACACCACTGACAAGATCGAGAAAATCGTAGTAGGTGGCGGATATCGTTTCTGTCACTGTTTTGAGTACAGCCAATAGACGTTTAAAAATTTTTATTTTTGAACAACAAAGAATTCATTTTAACTAAATTGATGATTTTATCCTAATTGATGTCGGGAATACCAGTACAGAAACGTTTAGATGCCAGCCACTCTATTCACAGGCACATATTACTAGTCTCCTTGCCAAATATTGCCGCAAACCATGCATTGGGTTTGTTTATGTTTTGTTTTTACCGCCCGGCTGTGCGGGGCTACGCTTTTGTGTTCCAAGTGAAGCGCATGGTCATTGATTATTTTGTATGCCGCACTTGTTATCTCCATTGATAGGGAGAGTGTTACGTAGTAACGTCACCAGCCTAGAATAATTTTCTTTGATCTACAGTGTTCTCGATGTAATTCGACGGTTCGAGAAACACCCCGCCAAAAGATAAATATCCGCAGAGCAGACGACACGGTATTCGATTCGCCGACACCAGTCTGTGCACGTCACTTTGTTGACTGCTGCTTCGCCGCCTCTGTATTCGGTGAGTTTTTAGGGGAGCACAAGTTCGCCCCAATAAACTTGTTTTACCTTCAAGTCAACTGCGTCGTCTTTGGCTACGTGACAATATTGTGCTACGTTTTTCTGTGTGCGTGTAGCCAACCAGAAGGAGGCGGAAGATCTTAATCCTGGTCTACATACTTTTTTCCGTGTCCCTCCCATAGGATGTCCAAACGGTCGGCACAAGCTCCTAGAATTGCGTAAAAATATGTT
Organism: Haemaphysalis longicornis; assembly: GCF_048455015.1. NCBI lineage: Eukaryota > Metazoa > Arthropoda > Arachnida > Ixodida > Ixodidae > Haemaphysalis > Haemaphysalis longicornis. The sequence continues at coordinate 110,697,746 of NW_027526225.1, forward strand.
TCCCAACCGGGTACAATGGCTTCACAGTTTTCTTCTATTCCCCTTTACGTTTTCCAGCAGCATTGGGTAGCAATAAAAACGCGCATTCACTGAGTTTCTTCCACAGGTCTTTTACTGTTTATCAGCACTTCTAAAAAACAAAAGTAGCTAAATCGGGCATCAACTAACATCCCCCGAAGTAAGTGGAAAGCTACGTAAAAGCAAACGCTACACCAGGAGGTTGGTAATGTCTGCAGTACAGTCAAACCCGTTTATAGCGAACTTCAATATGCACTGCGATTAGTTCGATATATTCAATAGTTCGATATAGCCGAACCCGCTTATAACGACCTTATTGTTACGAGTTCGCAATCCGCGGGAGCTACCCTTCTTCCCAACTCCGCCATCCCCGCATGCAGAAACGAACACAGTAAATTAGCCATTACCATACACAAAATAATCCATTTATTGCAAATAATAAAGCTACTTTCCGCCTTAACTGCCTACTTTGCAAAAAAAAAAGCGCTGATTTTTGTTTTCACTTTCGTTTTGGCGGCATCAACTAGCATAGCATTCTCTACACGAAACATTGTTTGCACCAGTTCGAGTCCGCGTCCTCCAAAATCTAAGAAGCATTGGCGGAGCACATCGACTGCCGAAAGCGCTTCATTTGAAGCGTCGGACGGCTTTCACTCGCGACATCATCGGCAACGTTGGCGAGCTCTTCCCACAGTTCACCGATGCTGCTGTCTTGGTCCGGACTCGCGGAATGGGCGGGTTCCATCGTGAGTCCCGCGCGTGGGAAACAGTTACGGATAGTTTCCGTAACGGATAACAGTTACGGATAATGTCTCAGTCGCGGCTCTTGTTCTGTGGTCGCGGCCAATCCACATCTCAATCGCCGCTTCGAGACCATGCATTTCGGCAGCCATTCTAGGCGCGCAGAGTTCGATATATCGGATGTGAACTTCGTTATAAGGAATATTTTTCCCATTTTTTGAGCGTGATAGCACAACGACCGAAGGGTTCGAGAAGTGATTGAGGCCTTCAGTATGCTGTCTGTGGAAGCTGACAAATGTATCAGCGTGCGCACAATAGCTCTCGCATAAAAGGTGATAAAAATGATGAAGAAAGAAAAGTCCAATGGCAAATGAGCGCACGCGCACGAAAATATCATGTTTAATCTGTGAATGTACGCTTACCATCGCATGCTTATAAATAACCATACAGCTTTCAAAAACCAGTCGCTAGTTTGCGCACCATCGTTTGGTTTTGTCTTTTCTGCTGTCCCCGTCCCTCGTCCAAATATGCAGCACGCGCGAATATTGAATTCTTGAGACCGAGCACTGCTACTATTTTCTCAATGTTGTGCCACGGTTGCCGCACAACCACCACCAAAAACCGTCTTGGTCGACGGGAACGTAGGAGAGGCACATATATCCCGATTTGCGTCCGCTTCTTTCCCCCGTGCACCGTGGCTTTGCGCCTTCCACAAATGAGTAAATACAGCGGCGGAGCGCACCGCTCCGGCCATCGACTCGTCAGAGTCTAATGGGCCAACAACTGGCTGGAGCCGCGCGAGATTAGTCGCTAAGGCCGTTCTGAGTCCGGCGGCAGGCAGCCTGCAACGCGTCCTTCCTATATACCTCTCGGCGAGGGCTCCCCCCGTTTGCAAGTGTAGATCTGAAGGCGGATCAATACCGACGCGGTTTCTTCCAACCCGCACGCTTTTTCCGTCAGCCTCCTTCGATCTCCGGGCCTAACGATCGCCACCGAGGTGCAAGGCCGCGTGAATGCACCGCCGTTTGCGCTCTACTCCCGCTCTAGAATGTACTCCGTCTGCTCCTCCTAATTCCAAGTCGTTTGAAAATCATCTTTGACGTTATTTTCTATACTACTTCAGGCAAACCCAGACCACTTTATCCGAATTATCCAACGGTCGCGACGCTTTTTTTTGTGTCTGGGGTGAGACTACGGGGTCCTTGCCTGCGAGACCTGAACAAGCTTTTGCACCACTTCATTGGGGACCGATTTAGCCCTTGACCATTCCTTCGGAGGTATTTGAGGTGAGAACGTGAGAACATAAGGACCTGAGCGGCCACTATTTGGACGAGAAGCACTACAGAAGGGTGAATAAACGTTGAAGCCTGCTGGGACCTCGGAGGCGGTGACTTGAGACGGTGCACCGACCGAGCCGGCGTCGGCCAAGGCCATTCCGGCCGCTGTCGCCGATGCTGCTGCTGACCAGAGGGAGGCACACTTGGGGTCCGGCTATTTGTAAACGGCCGACGTTATTGGTATTGATTGTGAACATACGTGACTGAATCGCCGCCCGGGACACGCACCCGTTGCGGGCCGTGACGGGAAAGGTCCGAGAAGCTTGAGGAGAAAAGAAAGCCGCGACTTCACACACACGGGGTGGCGTCCGAACCTTTTTTTTGTGTGTGCTCCCCCTGCGTTTTCACTTCCCCGCACGGCACAAAAGAAGGGGGTTACCGACGTCTACTGGCGACAGGCGGCAAAGTAGGGGTCTGTCTGCGCTCACGGACAATGGTGCCGGGAATAGAAATGAACGAATTATAATGAAGGACGAAAGGGAGAGACAGGCGGACATGCTATTGTAATTGAAGGAGGGCAAACCTTCCATTAGGGTAAGTAAACATCGGTGGCGCCTTCAAATAAGCATGGGGGGCGAAAGGGCAATTCAATGTATTCGCTCAAAATCGATATAACTCGAAAGGACTACTCTGATGCACAGAGGCCACTACTGGAGAAACGTATTCGCGTGTGTCTCGTAATGATTTCGCCGCTGCTGTTCTCGCGACACTGTATTGTGGCGTATTTTAGATGATTCCACCTAGCCATGCTCATGGGTACGCATACGCCCAGTATATGCCCAGTATGCTACTAGATGTCCAGTCTGCTAGTATAAACTTGCAGAATGCGGCTTGATAGGTGCGCTTCTCTGCGCTCACCAAGACCTAGCTATTTATAGCGATTTCCAGCTTGTAGAGGGATAGCTCAGTTATATAACGAGTGACGGAATCAAAAACCCGTTTGGTTTTCTTCGAAATTCCCACACCGAGATTTGGTTCGATTAGAACTCCCGACAACGAGATAAGCGATTTGTAATGTACCGGCAAATTGCTGCTATTCTAAGCCTCGTGCACGGTCGTTTCTGAGTGGACACATGGTGCCACCTGGAAGCGGCGGGAATTTTTCTCGCAAAATGAAAACAAGAATGTTTATAAATTTATAACGGAGCCACTCCTTGAAGTGCAAAAGAGTACCCAAAGGGTACCAACGACGGGCTGGGTTGCTTATGTAGCTCTAATACCATCAATACCCTACTACGTAATAAGTTCTGCCGGGGCGTGGATGAGAACAATTCTAACATTGAGTTGATTCGTTGATAACTGTAGACGGGAGTGTACGTCTTACCTGATTACAAGGTCGCTGAGCACAGTGCGCATGCCCCTTTACAAGCAATCGCAAAAATATTTTAACCCCTTCTCTTTTAATCCCCCCCAAAAGAATTACGAGAGAGAGAGAGAGAGAGAGAGAGAGAGAGAGAGAGAGAGAGAGAGAGAGAGAGAGAGAGAGAGAGAGAGAGAGAGAGAGAGAGAGAGAGAGAGAGAGAGAGAGAGAGAGAGAATGATCTTTAATGAAGTCTGGCGATGTTAGCCGGGCTCAAATGCCTAACTTGCTACGCCAGTTGATGACGTGATGAAGATGATGGCGATGATGTTCAAGAACTTGATGCGCACAGTAACGGCGAGTTATTCCCAGCGACTGGTCTAGACCTGCGTGTTGCAGGTACTCTATCGGAGCTTTTGTAGCCCGTAATTCAATGTATTCGCCCAGAACCGGTATAACTCGAACGGACTACTACTTGAGCTTTTGTAGCCCGCAAAGCTAGTTTGCGATGTTGCCTTAGCACCCTAACCGCATCCACTGCACCTGGGCAGTCTTCCTCACTTTTTTTACGTAGCTTTTTTGATGTCGTGAGGCTTTCTGTTAAATTTAATTATTATTTGGGTTTTGTTCTACATTTCTCTTGCCTCTCTTCGACGCCGTTTTGAAACCAGGCAGCGTCTTTTAGCACGCCTATCAGCTTAGACTTACCAACCTCAATTCTAGTTTCTTGGTTCCAAACTTTCGCAGTGTCAGCTGACAAGGCAGGAAGAAAAAGGGTACAGAAAAGCAGTAATTTTAAGCAGGCTATGACCTATTTAGCTATCCTACACGTGCAAAAAAAAAATTGGAAAAATAGTAAGCAGAGGAAGAAGGGCGAATGAAAGAACAAAGCGTACGGAGATGGGCCCAGCGGTCAAACAATTACGTCAAGCGCACATGTTTCAGAAACAACCGTTCACAACACTACACCAGATACTTGTTAAGAGGCTTCACCCGCCGCGGTGGCTCAGTGGCTAAGGCGTTGCGCTGCTGTGCACAAGGTCGCGGGTTCGATTCCCGGCCGCGGCGGCCGCTTTTCTGATGGAGGCGAAAAGCAAAAACGCCCGTGTGTACGAGATTTCGGCGCACGATAAAGATCCCCAGGTGGTCAAAGTTAATCCGGAGCCCTTCACTATGGCGCGCCTCATCGCCTGCGTCGCGTCGGCTCGTTAAACCCCACAATCAATAAAATCAATGTTAAGAGGCTTCTCCAAGGGCGTTGAAGCGCCGCAGTCAAGCCAGGTTTTACGGGAGCCTAAACATCGTGTAATTAGGAATGGTAGATTTTAATTGATTGATTGACTGTAGGGTTTAACGCGCCGACGCAACGCAGGCGATAAGGCGCTCCGCAGTGGAGGGCTCCGAATAATTTTGACCACCTGGGGATCTTTAACGTGCGCCGAAATCTCGTACACACGGGCGTTTTTGCTTTTCGCCTCCATCAGAAAAGCGGCCTCCGCGGCCGGTAATCGAACCCGCGACCTCGTGCATGGTAGATTTTAAAATGAAAACCATACTAGCATATCAAACTGAACATCATCTGTCTGTGTGAAGCTCCTTCTTTGGACTAATAAAGTGGTTACTGCTACTCAGCCAATGAGAGAAAAAATTGGCCGCGTATCTGCTCCTTTCGTTGCAAATGTCGTCAAAAGACGATAGTCTTTACCGACGTTTGCCAAGTAAATGCTTCCCTTCGCTTTCCCGCTCACCTCTCATGTTCTTCCTCTTGCGTCGCGCTCCTCCCAAGGTAAAGACGCCAAAGGTTTGCTTAAATCATTTTAAATTTCCCGCGTTCCACTGCTCCAAACTGGGTGTCTCGATGCCAACGCTGCCGTACGGCGAAGACGCGCGTGAATCGAGGCGCCCTACTTTAACGTTTATAGAACCGCGTTTCCCTAGTCCACGTGCGTTCCAAGCAGAACGTGGACCCTATCTAGTGGAACCTTTCGTAACTGTTGCCACTTGATTACTTCAAATGCCGCCAGAAGCTATATGGCGCGGGCGACAGCAGGCGACGGCGGAGTGATATTTTTTTCTTCAGTTGATGGAGTATTTATTCTCGCCAAAATCAAACATGTACGATTTTTCATAAAGGAACGCTACAAATATCACTTGTGTATTAATTTGTTGTCTTATATGTGCGTAATGTCTTGTTGTTCTTCAACAATATTGACAAGTATGAACATTACACCGGACTTAGATGGGCACATTTAGCTGTGACTATATAAGACTATTGCGCAGGCATTGTTTTACTTTGGCCGGGTGGCTGAATCGAGTCGCAGACAGACAGACGCACAGACAGACATACAGACAGACCAAAATTTCTGGGTTTAAGTAGCCCAAGAAAGACTATCGTCTTTAAAAAAATGTTGCCGGGGTTGAAACCTCACTTTCGTGCTCTTGGTTGCGAAGTCGATGCCTTTCCGACAATGCCCCGCGGGCAGAACATCTACAAAGCTTTCGACAAGATGTTTAGCTTCACGTATGCGCCAAATAAGAGCGTGGTGCGAGAACCACCAAATGACAGAAGTGACTCTAAAGCACGGAACACCTGCACTCGACCCACAAAACCTGAAAAAGCCTAAGGCCTTTGGAACATCTCCCCAATCTTTTCATAATTCAAATTATGGTCTTTTGAAAGTTGCACTTTACTGGCTGCACTGACATCTCGTTTGTAGTTCGACTCTTTGCCATGACGGTTGCATTCTCCATTCAGGTAACGCGAAAAATAAGTGGGCACACAGCACCTGTAATGCACTTTTTATTACGCGGAATTTGATTTGGGTTAGCTAATGTCGCTGTATACTGCTCCATTTCTTATGTGGCTAATGCCATAATTTTCTCGTTCCAAATGGAATACAGTGCTACGAGCGGTTGAATGTATGCCTCCTAATGATGTAAACAGGCATACCAGAAACAGGCTAGCGAAGTATTCCGTTCTACCTGGATATAAACGGAAAACTGGTCCTGCACCACATAATCATGCCGTAAGTACGTTTTCGCGTTTCGGGTTGCAATACACCCGCCGCACAGAATAAAGTGCCCTGTACAGGGGCCCTTAAACGAGAGGCATTCATTTTTTTCTTCCGTGATCACAGATGGGAAATAAATGATGGCGATAAGGCATCGAACACGCAAGGATTGGGGAAAGCTCGTGTAACGATTCCATGCTCCTACCACTAGTGAACACACGACATTGATCCATTCCAGGCAAGGAGCTTGCCCGGATGTAAGCATCAACTACAAGCAGATGATCACTGCTTGTTCCTTGTAATCGACATGCAATGTTAAGGTGCTCTGATGGACTGTGGCGGGAAATTTGAAATGGGTTACGTGCACCGTATTGTTTCGTGAGCAGAGATTGCATAAGGCGCTTCTTTGTTTCCTCTCTTCCAGGAGGGAGCGCTGTTTTCGGTGTGTCGCCATCTATGAGAAACACGAGAACGTCCTTCAGTACCGAGAAAGTAGGTCTCCCAATCTTTACCTTCGCATGTTTTTGCTTGTGCTGTCGGGGCGTTTGCTTGCCTGCTGCTTGCGCAGGAAAACGATATTTTCGAAAGAGCTCGTGTGCAAAATAAAAGCGTGTAACTTGAATCACCCATTACCGTTTTATCCGACCTCTTGCAACATGCTGTGTGCCACCCAATTTTGAAATATACCGTTACAGTCCTAGAAGACCAACGAACGCACATTGCGAGGTAACGGGCCGTGCCACCTCTGCCTCCAAATAATATCAGTTTTGAAAAGCGTTAATAAATTTGTTTTACGGATTCAATTTATTTTGGCATTGGTTATTTCAACATGAATATCGAAATTTTGAACCGCCAATAATTACATAACATCGTACGGCAAACTGCAAAAAAGCTGTAATTTATCTGACAAAAAAGGAACGGTGGTCATGGTGCGCTCGTCGCGATAACACCACGGCCATCCTGATACCATCAGCATCCATGCTTTTAATTAGAAATTCCCACACAGAGCACGTGCCTCATGTTTTTGGACCCATTTTTTTGTTCTTCAGCCTACTGCGATGAGTTCGACAACCTCAAGGAGGCGTGTCACCTGCTGAACGTCGACGCCCACTTGCATTCTTTGTTCAGGGGTGAGTCATCCTCACTGAAAGCATGCATCACTGTCCAGGGGACACTGTCAGGTCGCCACTCACGACGTTTAAGCCGTGCATTCAAAACGCGCCTTTCGGCTGCCCGGAATGGGTTCCGTGAACGATGGTCTCGTGAATACCAATACAGTCGAGCTTCTTCATAATGAAGTAGTATCAAAAAAGTAATTTAGTTCGCCATATCCAATATTTATTGTAACAGCAAAGCTAAAAACAAGTTGAAACCAATCGGCAATCCGGCTCCCGCAAAAATCCTTGATACCAAAACGCATTATTTTAATCTTCGAACCTACTATAACCCTTACAATAACAATGTAACTCTTAACGTTCTTCTTGCGGCATTTCAAGCTCCTTGACCCAGAGCATGAACAGAACAAAGTTCATTTGACAAAGCAGGCCTGCTTTTCTATTTTTTCGAGGAAGGATGTGATCTTTGTCTAGTGGCTTTTCACAGCACTGAGAAGGGCGACGTTTTCCACACTGTCCACGAACAAAGGGGCCTTTTCTACTTCTGCAGTTCCTGACTGCGGGGAGTTTTTCCAAGTCACTTCTCAGCCTACTGGTCAAATATGTCTTCGTTATATCCGATAGTGCGCGGCTCACACAGTTTCCCTTTCGTTAAAATGAATAAGTGTCACTGAAATGAAGCGTGACCAACCAAAGTTAGTATTTATTTCGCTATAACCGATAATTTGCTATATCAGTGTTCGTTATAACGAGGTTCAACTGAGCTTATATTTCGTTCAAGCTCCGGGTAGCAGAAAATGGCAAGGCTGGAAACCTGATACGGTATTTAAAAAAATGAGATGAGAAAGGCAGGGCGGAAGGGCAGGAAATAAGATGGCAAAAACAGCAGAACACTGTTTCTTGCAAATAAGCTTTCAAAAAATATTCAATGCGTATAACAAATAAAGGTTTTCTTAATATTATAGTGCATGCCGGGCTAATTCTCTAACACACAAAGTAAATCACAAAAGCGATGCAATAGTAATTCCCCGACAAACAGCTCATGCCAACGACTTTACAAGCTCAAGATAATCCAGCTGTGGTCGTTTCAATTTGTTTTAAACTTGGAAAAAATTACATATATTGGAGTGGGGTATTTGAACCATTTCGAATTTGAACCAGACGCACGCGGCACGGTTCATACGAACAAGATCACCAGTCCGCACGGAGTACTTTTCCACACAGACTGATGTTTTCACACGCCTCTAAGGCTACTTTTGCCATTCTTGTGCATTGGCTGTGTCTTTTTTCAGTCGGTACTACCTGCGCGAAACGTCTAGTAGTTCGGCAATGCGCTCATGCTTACCGTGGAACTGTTCATTGCGAATGATGCAGTTGCGTTGTACAGAGTGTTGCGACGATAATTGGAACACTTTAAAAAATTTTCCTGAGCGAACCGCCGCTCTGTTCGCGCTCAAACTTGCCACGAAGGTCGCATTTTGTGTTCTATTTTGCTTGATACCGGGAACAACGATGGTACTTACCTGTGTATTCTGAAAATAAATAAAAACAATTTTCGCCTATGGGAAAATGGCAGCTGATTTGGACGTGCGAGCCAGCGCAAGTTGATGTTGGAACGACGGAACCACCTGCAGAGTGAAGCGCATGTTTGGGATTCACGGTAGGAAGGAGCCAAATGGTGCAGGAGACGATCAGAAAATGCACCTGGGGATGAGCTACCAGACGATCAGAAAACCCGGTTTTCGGACTCACACATCCAAATCAGCCGCCATTTTCACATAGGCGAAAAATGTTTTTATTTATTTTCAGGATAAACAGGTAAGTACCGTCGTTTTTCCCGGTGTCAAACAAAATAGACCCCCAAAATGCGACCTTCGTGTGAAGTTTAGGCGCGAACAGAGCGGCGGTTCGCTCAGGAAAAAGTTTTAAAGTGTTCCAATTATCGTCGCACCACCCTGTACGTAACCACCGACCGAGTGCTCCCAAAAACGTGCAGTTTTAACCACACTTTAAAGGAACCCTGCAACGCTTTTTTCAACTTTTTTTTATATCTTAAATGCTTGCAGAACGTAGTCACTCAACACACCCAGTAATTAAATTAGGCGGTCGCAAAGTACCTAAGCCAGAAATTACTGCTCTATGCCCATCTCTTTTCCATTTTTGACGTTATTCGACGGCACGAATTACGTCACTAAGGCCATGTAGCGGCTGTTGGCTGGTTTTGCTTTAGTTGCAGCAATGAACGCTTTTCGATAGCTACTTAAAAAAAAGCCACATTAACAAAGCAGACATGCAAGGCATATCTGGTGCGACGAGCAAATTACGCAGTACCGCTCCGTGCTGGCGATAACTATAGCGTTCGCAGTGGTTCTAGACGCGAAGGAAAGAGTGAAAGCGCTTATCGAAAGTGTTTCAGGGTCCCTTAATATTCATATTCAGCGCTTTACCGCCGACAAACCGAACCAACCTAACTGAATCTTAGGATTAACGATTCAAAAACGGCACTAGACCGGCACCACGAAGGAGAAACGGAGCTGGCCGCAGTACCATTTCGCCTTCTTTGTCCAGTTCTGGTGCCGTTTTTGAACCTGTAGGCATGTACCAAACAAACCCTCAGTAATACAATTTTGAATAAAACCGAAGAATTTGAAGTATTTTCAGAGTTTGAAGGGCTCTGAAACTTCTGTCCCTTAGGACTTCCAATAAACGACATTAGACTGTACATACAGTAAAAGCTCGTTAATTCAAATTCGAAGGGACCCATAAAACTGTTCGAATGAAGCGGAGTTCGAATTAGCGGCAGGGTGCTGGAACGAATGGACGTCACACCACACTGAGCGGGACGAACACAAAAAAGCCACATCTGGACCCGTTATCGCACATTGGGCGCTACTACACGTTTATTGTGGCAGGTGATTTCGTAGATTATGTTCACGGAGGTCGAACAGCGGACGAAATTAATGGGTCATTTAGTTATACGCCTGATACAGGCACTGAGATTTCATTCATATGAACACTGAGCCGTAATGTCGAAATAATAACTGTTTATGCGCGAAAACAAGTTTCTTTATTAGACACGGTCGAGGCAATCAAAATTAAAAGTAATCGGTAATATCTTCTGCCACGACTCCATGAGAATCGCTTAGAGCTTGCCCAAGAGCTGCAGCGCAGCGTCAGAATTCTCATCTGCTGAGAAATAACGTGCTGCAACATCCAGCCTCGACGCTGCTTTGCATGCATCTCTAGTAAATTTGGTTTGGTTTGGATTTGCAACACATTTTAATCCCTCTGGCCCGACTTGTTTGGTGAGGAGAGATGAAAACCAGGAGATCCTAGTTCGAATTAACTGTTCTGGATACAGACGCGTTCGAATTATCGAAAGTTTTTCCCCATTGAAATATACAGGGCTGTGCCGGGACCAGGGCGTCAGTTCGAATTAACCGCAAGTTCGAATTAACCGAGTTCGAATTCACGAGCTTTTACTGTATATTGTTCTGACGTGTCTCCACCGCTGCGCGTGCGCAGTGGAGGCGTCCCCCGTGGCGTGCCCGTTCCGGGGCCCGCTGACCTTCACGTACAACCGCGGCCACAGCGAGTGTCGGCACCCCGTCTCCACGGTGGACTCGTGTTCCGCCGACTGGCGCATCTTGTTCCGCTTCCAAGCCTGCGCCGACGTCCAGGGATCTGAGAGCAGCGGTGAGGGTCACACCCTCTCTCCCTCTCTTCCTCCTTCACCCCCTCTCTCTCTCCCTCTCTCGACTTCCCTCTCTCTCCCCCTCTCTATCTGTTTCTTTCTCCCTGTCTCTGTCTCCCTGCCCCCTCTCTATCCCCCCCCCCCCCCCCCCCCGCCCTGTATCTCTTCCTCGCTACGTTTCATCCTGAGCTTTAGTTTTGAAGAACAGTGCTGAGAGTGCGTGCGTCGTCTGTATTTGCCATTGTTTTTTGTTTAAGCATATCGGGATAACGCTCACAGGTGTTAGAGAGAAAATAGATTAAACTAGGGAGGCGTACAAAATGCCACGCTAGTTGCTTGGAGATGCCACTCACTGGACGCAAGCATGAAATCGGGTGTACCAGAGATAAGAAGAAAGTTGATACTCTAATAAGAGCACCGATAGCTGTTTTTGAAATGAACCGCTTAAATAGCAGTATTATATTTGTTGACTCTCCAGGAAGTATGTATACGTTCCGTGTTATCAGCCGCGCTGTACCACGCGTGATTTCAGATGACAAGGCGGCAGGGGACAAACGACCTCACTAGTTAGTAGTAAAGGTGGTGGGTATATTTTGTAATGCACAGCGTGCAAAGCGTTGGTCGTTCTTCTGCAGCCACAACATTCGCCTGCTTTTTGTCAAACAGTTTAAACAATCGTGTTGCCCTCGGTGTACTTCTGAAGCACTCAGAATTCCTTACAGCCATGAAAAAAAAAAACTCCACGTTGGAGTAACGAGTGCACCGTAGCTCCCATTTCCTAGTAACATGAGCATCCACAACCGGGTACATACAACGAGTAACAGACCCAGATTACAGCACAAATTTTTGCGTTCACTATTAATTTCCGCGGTCCAGTTGGCCAAGAAGGCACTAATTTTATCTTAAACACCGGCTACGTTTGCAGATTCTTCATATCCCGATAACGACGGCAAATGGTTTTGCTTCCAAGCATTCGGGCGATAACAATGCTGCTACTCCTTAAAGTGTCCAGTTAGGGTACACGCCGTGTAGGAGCAAAGCGAGCTTGTGGGGATCGCGTAATCACTTACTCCTCCCGTATGCCAATCTGTGTCCGTGTTCACATCGCAGTGGAAGAGCTGACTTGCCTGGCGACGTGGAAAGAAGGCTCGGCCTATTACCCTCGTCGGCAAGATGGTTCAAAGGAAAGTCCACGCCCTGCCTTATTCGGACGGCGACAGCTACCGTTGCTTTGTGAGTATCTGGTCACCACGCATGATTACAGCTCGTTCTCTTTCTCTTTGACCACGCGCAAACCTCTACGCTTCCATGTTATCGAAGATGCCTCCTGCGCCACTATGAACGCCAACGCGGGATCCCAAAGTCATCTGACGTTCTCTCCTTCTTTATAACGGGGGTGATTGGGTTCACGAGTTCTCCTTGCAAGACCGGGCCAGCTTTTCGCCTGTAGGTTGTTTCCCCTGCCGTTTCGCTTCGCCGCATCAAGAGTCATCTTGCCGTGGGGCACGCTTTAAAGGCAATGGCTTTCAGTACCAGTACGACGCAGCATCTCTGAGCACTAAAAAAAACTAAGGTGCCCGCGTCACGCACCTGTTCGGCATTCGCTGTGTATTTTTTGTCTACTATCGATTGCGCAAATGGTCGCCGGAAAGTTTCCACAGGACGTCTAGGCCCAAACGGTAAGCTTGTGACGCATGGACCTCAAAATACAGAGGGCACACATCTAAAAGCTATTGTAGACATACAAAGGTAAACTCTTCGTTTAAAAGAGGCACATCGGTGTTGCATTATTTCTCTGGTCGCGATGAAGCCCTCGAGAAACTAAAAAAAAATGTTAATTTAAGCCTCCAAAATTCCGTCTTTTAAAAATCATTCCTAAGCAGTAGGGTTCACTTCACGTTAACTTGTATAAAAGCTTGAAATTTTGGGGTCATAAACACACTTTAGTTATGCGTATTTTTACTTGACAAAGTTTAAAAGCTCGCGCCGCTCTTTTTCTTTTCTTTTTTTGGTTTAGCAGCTTGAATGGCAGCTAGGATCAGTTAGAAATCTCAACAGTTTTCAAGCAAGAAGAAAACTGTTTTGCGCTAAGTGAAACCTAAACAGACCGCATTTAAATAGTTACACGTTTTCAGCCTGCATTTTCTGTTCGAGTGGGATTCGGTCTTTACGTTCTTTCCGAAGCGTCCACACAGTACCACAGCCTCTAAAACAAGATAGAAAGCCCACTACATGACTTACGCCCTGTCACATTACTCACGGATGTTATATTACCGAATTCTTAAGGCATGTCAAGGGTGTTCAGAACGGCCTGGTTATCGCAGACGACGAGAGATAAATGTATTCTTCCGCATTTTTTAAGGAACGTCCAGGCCCTTCCGAGCGGGCTGATTATCGCGCATGAAAAACTGGCCTTGTCCACCCAACTACCTCACAAAACCGCAGACAGAGAAAAAGTAAAACGTTCCCATTTAGAACCACCGAATGAACAAAAACAAGACAGCGCAAGTAATCACGGACGTTTTTTCTTGGGAGCGCCGTCGGCGTTTATACGTTTTCTTTTGAGCTTAATTTTGTTTCCGCCGACTGTCATTCTTGCTGCTCACGCGACCGCACAGCCGTAATTAAAGCATGGCCTTCAAGCTCGAGGCATAGGAAATTAAAACGTGCCTGGCTTTGTAGTTCTGGTCGGCCCTGTCCCATCTTTAACAATTGTCGGACAGCTGCAACCGAAAAATACAGAACAAATACGCGATATTCGATTCTCTCGCCGTAACTTCTTGCTCGGGGCGGAGGTCGAGAAAAAATTCTCAGGTGTTCCCGGAAAATTACCAACGACGGAGC
>NW_027526225.1:110711905-110781905 GCF_048455015.1 Haemaphysalis longicornis
AAAATTACTAACGACGGAGCGACCAGGTCTCGCTTTTTATAATTGAAAGCGGGACAGGTTTTGCGTTTTGCCCGAGATATATCCACTGCTGGGCGTATCATCTAAAGAACTTAGTGGTTCTTTGGAGAAAAAAAAAACAACAACGAAAGCTCAGTTTAGTCGGCGCTTGTCTCATACGCCTGCGTGATTTTTTGAACTAACTGCAACAACAGCGCGAAGACAGGATCGGGGAAAACGGAAAACACGAGCGCTGTCTTGTCTTTGTTCGACGCGTGTTTTCTCCGTCTTTGTCTTGTTTGTGCGGCATTTTCAGCTCCAACCAACATGCCTACTCAGTAGCTTAGTGTGAATTCGTGAGCCTGTGTTCCTTTTTTGTCAGGCGTTTTGTCCGATTACTTATAGAAACGTTTTCGAGTACCGGCGTAGCCCAAGCTTTCAACATCACGGCGATATTTAACCTTGTTTTTATGCTCGACGAAGTGCAAAATAGAAGCAACATCGCACACGAGCGCGCAGGTATTCATTAAAGAGGAAATTCGGAAATGTACACGTGTTAACTGCGACGATAAACCAGCACCTTAGTACTTTTTTTTTGAGAAACCACTAGGTCATTTGCGCCGAAACTTCACACCACGGCAGTATTTTACGGTCTATTTTAACATGAACCCCCACGCAGGACACTTAATGTGCGCTCTGGTGAGATTACCAGATAACAACAGCAACAAAAAAAAAGATTGTGGGCTTCACTATTTTTCGAGAACTTTCTGCGCCGTGTTAAAAGCAACAGCGTTTTGCAGACGAGTATATCTTTCCATTTTGTACTCAGACCTCAGCACGCGTACAAAGCAGTCCTTCGAACACCCTTATTTTCAAGTTTCGCACAAAAATACACCTTAAACTTCTTTGGAAGCTGTTTTTCGTTATGTTTCTGCATTCCGGAGACCTGTTAACCGGGAAGATAAACAAAAACGCCCGCCAACTTTCCTTTTTTTTCAGTAACCATTTATACGCAGCTTTGTCCCCCAAAATTAAACCCGTATAGGAAGAATAATACCTCGAGGTAACGAAAACACGCCAGACTCTTGGGTAAGCCCAAATGTTCCCTAACGCAGGAGCACCGCGTACCACGATACTCGGATGGGTGTAGAAGAGGGAAGGTACGCGTCTCCCTAGATCCATTTATTATGTTGCATAACTGCGATACCACATTATGAAACGGCGTTTTTCGACGCAGTAATGCTACCTCATTTGAAACATCAGCATCAAACACCCCAATTTTGCACCAGCGCTTGCACAAACTTAACCAAACTGTAACTCTGATCATCCCGGTGGGGTTCATGACGACAGCGCGAGAGCATACCGCAATCACAGGTGCGTGAGATCACAGTGCGCTATGAGTCCACAATTCTACGTAACTGGTTGGTAGGCAGTGGCACTAATGACAGAAAAAAAACATGGAGGAAACTAGACAAGAAAGACACAAAACGCGTCTCATTTTTTTTTTTTTTTGGTTTCGTATGCACGCTGTGCTTTTTTCTGTGTATCATTACGGCTTCTTTTATCCCTAAATGCATCTCACCTTTTAGTACTGCAAAAATCCGGGCTGGCTGAAACTGTTTCTCACTTGAAACTACGCACAAAGATGGCTCAGAGATGCGAACATGTTGTGTATGTCTGCCTTCAGCACTTGCATCCAGTGCGTCATGTAGCTTAAGTACCCTCACCTGTTTTCCTCTCCCAACTGTCCCTTGTGTGACGCGCCGGACACGCTCTATCACTCGCTCTGCGAATGTCCGCGCGACCCTTTCCCCCCCTCTATCCTCCCCCACTCTCTGTGAAGAAGCTCTGGGGGTGCTCGGACCGCTACCGCCAAGAACTGGTCACCGGTCGGGCCCTCGACGTGTCGCGGCGGCCCTATGGGCCACCGCCACTCCCCACCCTAAAACCAGAGTTCCAATAAAGTGGATTCTCTCTCTCTCTCTGGCAGCGATCGTTTTGGGCAGACGCATCCCGTCCTTACGCGTCGTTCTACTCTATCGACCCACATTGTAATTTCAAGATGCCACCCGGACTATCCAAGCATGATGAAGCCGTACCTCACCGTTTGTGTTGAATGTCGCTTACAGGCGACACTTCTGTTACAAGATCCACCGATCCGCCTCGCCTCTGTGCCCACAGTGTGATGTGCGTGAAGACCTGCAATACCTCATTTGTGATTGTGCGCGCTTTGGTACACAAAGAGTGTCTCCTCGCTACGTTTCTGGACAGGCCGCCCTCTGTAGGACCAGAACTGAAGGACGTATTAGGTCCTTGGAAATATTCTTCTAAACCTGCTGTTCGTGCTACGAAAGCCTTATTGGAGTACCTAAAAGACACAAGTCATAATCAGACTTTGTAAATAGTTAAAATCATATGTATTCCTTTTCATCATTATAATCATCATCGTGATCGCATTCATCCGGCGTAGCAAGACAGGCAGCTTAGCTCGGTTGACATCGCCAGTTTTATAAAGATCGTTTTCTCTCTCTCTCTTCTCCTCTCTCTCTCTCTCTCTCTCTCTCTCTCTCTCTCTCTCTCTCTCTTCTCTCTCTTTTTCTCTCTCTCTCTCTCTCTCTCTCTCTCTCTCTCTCTCTCTCTCTCTCTCTCTCTCTCTCTCTCTCTCTCTCTCTCTCTCTCTCTCTCTCTCTCTCTCTCCTCTCTCTCTCTCTCTCTCTCTCTCTCTCTCTCTCTCTCTCTCTCTCTCTCTCTCTCTGGTACTGTTCTTTTTTTTTTCACGTATATCTCGAGGGCACCGCAAGTATTATTTCCTAGTACAGATAAGGTGGCACTCATTTTCGACTTGAAATGTTTCCTTTCGGGAAGACATTCTAATTACCCCAGTCCGCCTACATTGGCCTCTTTCTGTGATTTAACTGCCGCCAACGGAGAGCCAGAAACAACCCCCCGTGGTGGCTCAGTGGCTAAGGCGTTGTGCTGCTGAGCACGAGGACGCGGGTTCGATTCCCGGCCGCGGCGTCCGCTTTTCTGATGGAGGCGAAAAGCAAGAAGGAACTGGCGATTCCGATACTCCCTAATTCGATATTTGAGCGCAGAAGCAGTGCTCTGAGGCAGCACTCACTCGTGGGAGCTCGCGACGGCAGCTATGCTGAGCCTCTGCGGAGGCGGCGCCAAGTGCGTTTCAGGAAGGGACCGCGAAGTGCGTCTTAAGCGAACGCACATCTAGTTACGCGCACGCCCCCCTCACGTTTTCGCCCCAGCGTCGCGCCGTCGAGCGCCTCGTGCGGGCACAGCATACTGCCCCCTCATCTACCCCACCGCATACTTTCGGAGAGCGCTGGCTCGCGCCATCACGGCTAACCGCCCTCCCCTCCCAATTTCGCGACACTCTGCTCCTCTGCTTTCTTTCATTGTTCGCTTTTTCTTTCACTCGTTGTTCCAGGCAATCGTTACCTCGGTTACGCCGACAACTGGCTCAGCCCAGAGACGGCCGCCGAAGGGCTGCGTCCTAAAACACCCGTGTGTGGGAGATTTCGGCGCACGGTTAAAGATCCCCAGGTGCTCAAAACTAATCCAGAGCCCTCCACTACGGCACGCCTCATCGCCTGCGTTGCGTCACACTACAATCAATCAATCAATAAATAAATAATCAATCAATCAATCAAATCAAGAGCCAGAAACAAATTGTCTTCGTGCTGCCTGGTGTTCGTGCAGCATTCGGCTCCCTCATATTCCTTAGCTCTGGGGAGCAGCCTTAGCCCTAATACTCCGAACTTAAACAACAGCGCAAAAGACAAGGACTAGGAAAGAAGCACAGACAAGCGCTGCTAGTCCTAGTCCTTGTCTTTTGCGCTGTTTTTTAAGTTCAGAATGAACCAACTGGCCCCAGTCGAGACGCTAATTCAGTCCTAATACTCCAACGGGGTTGCACAACGGAGGGTCCCGTGTTCGTAGGGTGGAAGTTCGTAGTCTGTGGCTCAATCCTGCGGCAAGAAATTGTCAAATGTACTACGTCGCGCAGCTAGCATATATAGGGAACATTTTCATGCAGCCACAAGCCCGTACGCAACAGTTTCAGTTGTTAGTCTGTCCTAATTAGCGTGCCCAAAGCTAAAATCCGCCCGTGTGTGAGAGTGAAGTCGCCAAAAAATTCCCCCACATCGCTCGCTCCAATAGACACCCCCGTCCTCTTTTATATAAAAAAAGAAACGCTAGGGCGCATTGCGCACGTTTGGTCATCCACTGTCAAGCCAGCGCTGCGAAGGTTTTCGACTCATATGTATGTATGTATTATATATATATATATATATATATATATATATATATATATATATATATATATATATATATATATATATATATATATATATATATATATATATATATATATATATATATATATATATATATATATATATATATATATATATATATGACGTGGTTTCACCGGTTTCACATTTCTTACAGCGCGTGGCGTTCGGCGGACTCGGCCCGCGTCTTTCAAAAAGAATCCCCGCTCGTCGCGTCGCGGCCGCAGCGTCGTGGCATCCGATTCAGCCGCCAGCTGATGGAGATTTGATGCGAGCCTGATTGCTTTCATTTCTTTCTCCCGCCGAGCCGCTGCAGGTTTCAAATTGAAATGGGAATCGGATAGTCTGTACTCGCCGATCCACGATTTTGAGTGCGCTCTGCAACTGCCTCGGTCGAGGGGGCGAGGCGGCGTTCCTCCGCAGAAGAGACCCTTTCCTTCTCCCGACCCGCAACGTCTTGCGGGTAAAAGCGAACGCGTTTTTTTTTTTTTTATTTTGAGCGCGTTCTTTCGCAACGTTTCGTACACCGCTCCTCGAATTTAACGTTTCGCTTCTGCCAGACGGGAGCTGCGGGAAATAGAGCGGCGTCAAATTGCATTCTCTTTTACTTCGGACGCCGAGCTTTCCCTTGGCGGCTGAGCTTTTACCTGAGCGCGTTGCCAAGATACATTCGTTACCAGCGGTGAAGCGTGACTTTAACAATGAAGAAATGCGCCTCGCGGTTTTTAAAAGCCGTGCAACCTAGTGTACTTTTTTAGGGGTTAGATGTGGAGAGTGGTGTCCAATCTCTTCGTTTCCGCGATAGCACAAACCTGCTTGAAGGCGAGTAGGCGAATAAGCGAGGTAGGTTTAGTAGAATCACGGCGTTGAATATCGCGTTTTGTTAAGAAAAAATACCAAGTATGAATTATTTGCTTGCGCAATCACACTGCATAGTAACTAATTACATAGCCCGCTTGCTTTTTTATGTATGTTGATGAAATATGCAAGAGAATGTGGTGGCTAAAAAAAGAAGAGTGGTGTTGGTAGTGTTCGGCCATATTTCTGAGCAGCGCTGCTAACGGCCCTGCCCTGAACATGAACACGAGAACCATTTCTTCTATTTTCGATAGTCAACCTAACTATACTGATGTTGGGGGTTGACTGGGGAAGTGACGATAGATAACAAATAGGCTTCAAGAAACTTTCAAAAAAAATTTATGGCGAGCTGCCAGGCAGCTTGCTGTATAGGATCTTCGGGCCAGGCTGACTACTCCCCTAACAGACCCAAGATGCCTGAGACTCCAAACACCCCATACCTTCTACACCCCCTTCTTTTACTTGGCTTAGAGTCATCCTGCCCATATGGAATCTTTCTCGGTGGCCTAAGGAATGCCGCGCATGGGTTTCCAGCCACCACATTCCTTGCCTCTGGTGTTTTTACATCATTACTGCGCACTCTCACCCACTGTCCCATTTTCACCCCGCAGGTGTACGAGCACGTGGGCCACCAAAACGCTTTCCGCGTGTCGCAGTCTCCAGACGCCACGTGCGACGGCCTCGTCTCCGCCTCGGAGGGATCGCGAATCATGACCCTGACCAAAAGTAAGAACAACTCACGCACGTTTCCGAGGTAACAGCGCTTCCCCCAGCAGACGCATTTGCGGTGGGCAGGTAACATCGCCGCCAAAACTTGTTTGGCGTGGAAAACCGGGAGTGTTGGTACATGATCGATTAAAAACTGCGATTGATTCCTCTGTCAGGAATTGGTAAAACAATAATGTGAAATGCGCAGCGAAATCTGCAGCTGAGCATGATTTGTGGGTCGGCAGCTGTCTGGGTGTGCTTGGCGAGCGACGTCCTGCTGGCGGGTAGCTTCGGGAAAGATGTACTAGCGTAATTTCCGTGACGGATATGACGTCAGTGAAATCTTGGTGTATACTGGCGTAAAACACTTTCGTGTTAAAATATATAACCTGAAAACGAACAACCCTAAGTATTACGTACTAAAGGTTGCTTCACCGCACGAAGACCCTGTGTGCAGGGGTGCATCCTTTACAGGCCGCTTGCTTCGTTGTACTGGCGTCATTTCCGTGACGGATATGACGTAAATGAAATCTTTGTGAATCCCGGAATAAAACACTTTCGTACTGAAAACCGGCGCAAGAAAGAACAGGACAGGGAGAGGACGACGATGACTGCGCTGAACTTCCAACTGGTTTTATTGCGAATGAACGGCGATATTAGATAACCGTCCAACCGGAGACGCGTGAAATCGATGAATGGAAACGAGTTTCGACAATTGGTCATGCGTGCGTCAGCATGGCCTCTATCCGGCTCTCTGACAATGAACTAAAATTTCTGCGCATGCGCAGATGAGTCTCTGGTTGGACGGTCATCTATCGTGGTTCATTCGCAATAGATCCAGTTGCAAGTTCAGCGCAGTCCTCGTCGGCCTCTTTCTGTCCTTGTCTTTTATCGCTGTTTTTTTTCTTCGAGCAAACTTATCGTTTTCGCTTCGTTTGTACACTGCCGATGTAAGCATACAATACGGGAATTATTTTCTTTAAAAAAATTATTCTTTGTCCGGTGAAAGGTCAAAGCTTCAAATGACCCTTCGAGCGAAAAAAAACAGGCGCTTTCATAGCTGTTGCTCAGCGCCCATGATGACGGACAAACAAAGACGAGCTAATAAAGCTACAAGTGCACAAGTTGAAGAAACTCAGCGGTGTTCAGAGGATTAAAGTTTTCGAAATCAAGACTAACCAGAAGAGTTTAGGTTCCCTCGAACGTTTTGACGAACGTTTGTTGTGAATTTCCTTCCGTATAGCAAAAGATGCTTCTTCTGTAGGCTCGGGTTGAATGTTCTACCCGAATTCTATGTTCTACCCAAATGTTCTACCCGAACAGTACCACCCGAATGCCTCCCGGGCATCCGTTAAGCATACCTGTTGAGCGCTTCGACAGGAGATTTCAACCTCCTTGAGCAGCCCTTTTAAGTGTCACTAAAACAGTTACAACATTTCTATGTAACTTGACGAACTGAAACCCATATAGAACGCTTAAACCATACTCTTGATTTGTATTTTGTTTGCTTGTTTTTCAAGAAAGGTGTTTTAAAATTGCTCTTTTCTTTCACTGCCCTTCGCCAGAATATGCTGTATTTTGCCGTTGCAACGAACCTTCCTCAGGTCGACGTACCGGAATTAATCAGATCGCAGTGTCTAAACTGCGGTCTGTCGGCACTCCAGCTCAGCGCTATAGCCGTAGTATGCCATCTGAAGGCATTCTAATGGTTAAGACAGAGCTGAAATAAGCCACAGTATCCGCCGTTGTGGTGTACATGTTCCGTATTATCTTCCTGTTACTAAGGGCGGTGGTTCGAGTCCATCTCTAGCATCCTTTTGTACATGTTTAAGTTTAAATTATTTTCATGGCTTAGATAAGTTTTCGGTGCTTTAAATTATTGTTTTTATGTTAGTTGTGTTACGTTGATTAGTTTAGCATACTTTACGTTATTTGAAGGTGGGTTAGTGCCATACGCGGTATTTTTTATGGAAACGTCAAAGGACGTCGCTTTAGTGGAGTGCTTATCGTATCGTCGGACGGCACTCTAGACACAGCCTTATCAGATAGCGAGTAGGTTTAAGAGCAGCTTTTTGGGATTCCCCACGGGAATTGCTTACAGCCTTCAGATGAACGCCAGATTCCCGCTACGATATCGAAAGACACGACGTAATATCGTGTTGTAGCGAGTGAGTTATCGCAGAGACAGAACACGCGCACACGTTCACGTGTTCGCGACGCAGGCCGGCAGCCCAGCGCGGGCTGTCACTTCCCTTCGTGGACGGCTTCCGGGTCCCGTCGCTGGCACAGTCTCGACGGACGGCGCAGCTTCGCGTTCGGCTCTCGGCAGCTGCGGGTACACCGGACGCAGCACGGTGAACCCCAGCCGGAGCTCAGGGTCACCTGCATCCAGGAGCTCGCCCAGGGCGCGAACGCCAGCACCATAATTGGATACAGCACCTCCGGATGGTAGTGTATAACCTCCATTGCTCAGTGCCCCCTCTCCCTCATATCTCTACTTTCCCCTCGCCCATCTTAATCTCTCTATCTATTGGGTAAACGTGCTGGAACTAAAAAAAGAATACGGACAGGACAAACGCTAGCGTTTTTCCTGTCCGTATTCTTTTTTTTAGTTCCAGCATGTTCCAGTTATCCCAGTACCAATTTTCCCAACTTTCCGCACTAATTAACGTACTCTCTATCCACTTGTATGCTTGTGGATGTGCGTAGGTGCATGCTTTTTATCTGGTCGCATACGTATGGCAAGGCCGAACCGTCTGACGAACGAGCGGTCATATGAGACGAGGCAGCTGAGACACGTCGGTAGCTGGCCATGGGGTTTTATTGGCAGGCGAAAGCGTAGTTCCCGTTCCGCATGGTGCGAATGTACCTGCGAATTAGCAGCTGCGGCGCCGCTCGTGCGGCACAACGATCTATTTCCGTTGCTGCCGAAGCTACAAAAATAGGTCATTTTGCCGCACAAGCGGCGCGCATTTCCTGGTAAACCGAGATTACGCGCATGAACATTCGATGCTGTGCTTCCTGTGGATGAGTAAAAAGTCGGACACGAGGCAAGAACAATAACAAGGACGCTCGCTCACGTATCGGGAAGGGACTTCCCTTCATCAGAGAAAAGTATCGGTTATACACGTGCACGTCAGTAAGGTTGGACTAGGGGTATAAGTCCGCGAAAAGGGCGCTGTATATTTACCGGGAACAAACCGAAAAGACGGAATGCGGAACAAGCAGAACGGGTGCAGCGACGACTACCGATTAAAAGTATCAGTGAAAATATTTGTTTCCCGCCAAGGGATCACAACGTAAAACAAAGAACTTCACAAAGAACTTGTTGACATCACAAGGTAAAATAAACAACTATGGTAAGATTTTCTGTGTGCTATCACCCGTAGAATGCATGAGCATTAGCACACCTTCTGTTTCTACGCCGACGAGGGAAACTCAGTTTCCGGGAATTATGAATGAAATTGGCGCATGCGCACAAGCAAATGCTATTGAGAAATTTGTACATCTGCGCCTTCAGAATGGAGTGGTCGGAGCCCATACGACGCCAAAAGCGCTGGTAGAACATCCTCTACGTACATTTCGTATTTCCATTCGTCGCAATCAGGGTAACAAAACTGAGTGCCTTTTTTACCCTAAAGTCACCAAAACGTATTTCTACAGTCGCCACTCTAAGTTTCGTACTAACTTTTTCCCCATTTTTTGCGTCTCTGTTTAGCAACAATGGCTACGTCTGCGTGGCCATCCACAGGAGAGACTCTCACGTCTTGGAAGTGCAAATGGGTGAGTTCCCGCATGCTTTGGCTTGAATTTGATTACTAAGCGGACAGCTCACATAAGCCATTACTGCACATATGCGTGGCTTGTTGTCGTCGCCTGACATGGCACGTCTGCTTTCAAATATGAACATTTGACGTTGTTGCTGTGTATGTCGTAGGCTTCTGTCGTAACTGCCGGAAATTGTTCACCAAAGAACTAGTACCGTATTTACTCGCGTAATGATCGCACTTTTTTTTTCAAAAAGAAATTGATGCAGATTAAGGGGTGCGTTCATTACGCGGGATAAATTTTTCGCGAAATTCTTTTGAGCACAGAAAACGCAAGCAAGTTGCGGGTCAAAATTTTTACGACTGGTGTCATGAACATAATCAAAATAATAAATAAAGACGTAATAAAAACGCCCCACACCACCGCCAGCCGTTTTGCAAAGTGACGTAAAATGCAGTGTTTTCATGAATTACGGAACGCGCCGTAACGAGTTTGCTGCGATGTGACAGGGCGACCAATAAGTTGCCGCCGCTGTCACAGTGCGGGACATCAAAACAGACACAGGGGCTGACACAGCAAGCTGAACGCATTTTTTTCTTTGTCTTGGAAGTTAATTGTGTGCATTTACTGAGAGTTTCTTCCTCATCAATATTGAACGCATTCGCCGATATCCCTAATATCCCTAATATCGGCAAGTCTGCGGAAATAACGTAGCCATGTCCGCTTTGGAAGGAAAGGAAACAAAGGTAAGCACGATCATCATCAGCTAGACTTGACACACATACGACACGCTGCTGCGGCAAGTTCAGGGTGCGTTCATTGCGCGGGAAATTTTAAAAAATCGAATTTTGACGACAAACTTTATGGGTGCGATTCTTACGCGAGTAAGTACAGTAATTCGGTAAATATTTTCTTGCCTGTATTGTAAACTACTCAGATGCATTGTAAACTACTCAGACTTAGTTTACAGCGTCATATGTCGTCAATCAATCAATCAATCAATCAATCAATCAATCAATCAATCAATCAATCAATCAATCAATCAATCAATCAATCAATCAATCAATCAATCAATCAATCAATCAATCAATCAATCAATCAATCAATCACGCGTACGCACGCACGGGCACCCGCATGCGAACACACATCTGTGTTAAAAAGATTAGACTTACTGTGAGATGGCACGAACAAGACTGTTACAACCATGACGACTCGTCCCACAACATCCATTTTTGTAGTTCTAAAGTACGCTTCAAGCTTGCATAAGCAACTGCACTCCGTGCGAATGCGTTGCAACTCCGTGTCACGCTGGGCTGCTCGAGTTCTTGCGCGCAATGTTAAATCACGGACCATACGTAAAACATGCATGCCAGCGAGACGTTACCTAATGTGGCGAATCCTGAGCTTGAAATAGTATCATCGTATCAAGGGCCAATTTTTTCCTCTGCCTAATACCATTGGCGCAATGTCCCACAAACTTTATTGGTGAAAGCGGTGTACCACTCGTCGTAAGCAATCACTTAAATGATGCAAAATCTACTGGACAGCTTATCACAAATATGTGTGGTCTAGCTATAGTGCTATATTTCTCCAACTTCGCGTAGCGTTAGGTAATGCAACACCCGGAACCAGCCAACAGGGAAACAGGAGCTATTCAGGACGCGGCGATGCACCGGCAACAGTGCACACCAGTCTCAGAAAAAAAAGTGCACCTAAGCGTCTTCTTTAAGCCTGGAACGCGATGGAATTGTCGGAGCCCCGTTCGCACCGAATGAAAACTTTCAGAGTGGTGAAAACATTCCACTCCTGCTCACCCCCCATGTGTTGAGCCTTACGATCCGGGGGAATTCCGAAGGGAGCCGGAAGGTGGCGCTGCAGAAAATTTCTGCTCACGCCACCGCCAACGCTGTCTTTTCTGCGACACGGGGTCATAACGTTGCGCGTCAAAGGGTATAGGTGTTGGTGGGAAATGATTTCCCCTTCACTCCAGTCCCACCAGAGTAGAATTTCGCTCCTTCCCAGGCACATACCGCGACGAGGCGCGGGTGCAACCCACAAATTGTTATTTGAGTCAATAACGCGTTTACCGCAAAAAACAAGCCATAAAAAAGCTTGTTCTGGGTAGCAAAAACAAATAAAGCTAATCAGAGCAGCTGAATCATTTAATCGTGGCCACTCTGCACCCTCATCTTCGTGTTGTTTAAAGTAATACGTGCGTTTTGTCAGGCCTGCATTTTGTTGAAGCAGGCTGCGTTGACTGAACATCTCAGCAAGAGGTCGCGGGTTCGATTCCCTGCCGCGCCGGCCGCTTTTCTGATGGAGGCGAAAATCAAAAACGCCCGTGTGTACGAGATTTCAGCGCACGTTAAAGATTGCCAGGTGGTAAAAATCAATCCGGAGCCCTCCACTACAGCGCGCCTCATCGCCTTGCGTTGCGTCGGCGCGTTTAACCCTACAATCAATCAATCAACGTTGACTGAACATTCCGCCTCCAGATTGTTCCACCTTGATCATTTTGTTTCGCCTCCAGAACCCCGCTTCCTCAAAGTTCGTCTCTATACGTAACAGCTACATTAGACAGCTACATTAAACAAACAGCTACATTAAACAAAGCAGAGCTTGCGCATGGTATGCATCCGTTTGTAGATTTACTGGAGGTACGAGTATTGTATAAGTTTTGAGTTCTTACTATTCAATCATGATACCTGTGCAATGCTTGTAAGAAAAAGTCCACTAAAACCTGGACTGGCGCAACGCGTTGCAGGTGAACTCAGCCGGTCGGCACGTGACGCCTGCCTGCTGCCGGCATTTGACCCCGAGTCTCAGGACTTCATCACGCTGTTGGGTAAGGCGAAACAAATGAACATTAATATTATAATGAATTACCGAAGCTTGAAATGCAAATAAAGTGTGTTAAAACGACAGATACAATGACCAGATATACAAGCGGATATCATGTCCACGCCCTGAGGGTCAGAGCACACGACTAGTTGCCACAGCAATCGGTTGCCTGCATGAGCAGATTCTCTCTCCACTCCACTCTCCTAATTTCTCTAGAAAAGGGCTGAGGTGTGAGATTCCGCGGTGCACCCCTGCAAGTTAGGGAGTGAATAATGGGGTGTCGCAGTATACAGGGTGTCGCAGCTTTCATGAACAAAGGTTTAAAAAAAAAGAATTAACATTACTCGGAAAAAAAAAAAACCAGTGCATAATGTTTCCAGTAGCGTGGAGTAGCGGTGAGTAAATTTTTTTCGTTATTGAGGTTTAATTAATCAATCGTAATAAATCACGCAACTCGAGAAGTAGTGTCTCAATCGCTGAAATGTCAAGGAGGCACTTGTAGGTACACATGAGAGGAATCTAACTGCGGTATTTTCAGCGACGAACTAACTCCGTACTCCGTAACTCCGTACTCTTCCTGATAAAGAAACCCCAGGAAATGCGAGAAATATCAAGTGATGGCGCTCCCGCCCGCATCATATGCAGTGCCCTCGGATAGGCTGTCTCTCAGTTAGCCAAAATAAAATAAGAAAAGAAAGAAAGAAGAAATCGCGACCGAGTTTGTGCCTGGTCTGCGACATGCGCCCCGCGAAACTTGCTGTTGCTATTCATTTCATGCCATTATCAAGGTGATGAACTGTCTCTTCGGGGGTGTGACAGGCTAAGCAGCTGCTTTTCATTCAGCTTATTTGAGGGCGCTTGTTTATGATGCGCGTGGGAGCGCGGTCACGTGGTATTTTTTGTATTTCGCGGTGTTTCTTTATCAGGCAGAGTGAATGAGCGCGCAATTAGTTCGTCGCTGAAAATACCGCAGTGAGGTTCCTCTCGTCGGTACCTACGGGTGACCCATTGACACATTAGTGATTAGGACAGTACATCTCAAGTTAGATAATATATAGAGGTAACTAATTATTATTAACGGAAAAAATTACTTCCCGCTACTTCACTGTACTGGAAACATTATGCACTAGGTTTTAAATGCAGAGCATTTCTTTAACTCACGATGTCACCCGTTCTAGGCGTCCGTAGTAGTCCGCATCGCTCGCAGGTGCGGCCTCTCCCCCGCTCCTCCTCTCCCGCATCACGCTGCCCTCCTCGCTCTCAACAACAGGTCCGCACCCCTCCCCCTACACTATATAAAAAAAATAATACTCACCAGCGCCTGGTTTCGATCCCACGACCCTGCGGGCGGAACGCAAGGTACATGGTGCTCCACCCACTGCGCCACAAAGCCGACACAGAATGGAAGGCTACGAACGCGCCTAATATCCTTGACTCATTCAAACTACGTCAAGAAGCTGCTGATACAACGCATTCACTACCTGTGGGTGGAACGCGAGGTACATTGTGCTCTTCCCACTGCGCCACAAAACCGACACAGAATGAAAGGCTACGAACGCGCCTTTTATCCTTGACTCATTCAAACTACGTCAAGAAGCTGCTGATACAACGCATTCAATACCACCAACTCCCCAAACACTAAACGTTAACGCAATACACCCACCCCTTATTCGACGCATTTAGTCGAGTCCCCCTCGCGGGAGATGGACCCTTTTTTCGAGTAACGCCAACGCCCTTTTTTTTATATCTTGTTGCATGATAGCTGGGACACCCTGTGTATCATTGACACGAAAACGATTAGAGAGGCGACAAGACTTTGTCGCCGCCGATGTCCTGTTTAAAGAACAATTTTGGGACAGTACTTTGGTGCTGTATATAATTTGTGCGACTGGGCAGAGGTTTACCAAAGGCGACATCGCCTGTGCCATCGAGCGCATAGCCCATGCTTTTTTTTTTATATATATACGCGAAGCATCGCAAAATTACTACCTCATACTGGCTACAGGTAACCCTGAACATTGCGTTACTTTCCCGGGATCATTTTTCGAAACACTGTAACCGTATAGAACCGGTGTCGGTTACAGATGTGAGGTAGGTGTGAGCGCGTCAACGAAAAATGATCAACATTTGCGGTGGCTATTTACGGCAGCAGAAATACGTCTTATAAGATTTCTCCCGTCTCAATTTTTTTTTCTTTTTTGCAGCCTGAAGGACAAGCTCAGTGGTTTGATCCTTACCTTTCATTGGGAGTTGAAGGAAACTACAGTAGCTAGGTTTTGCACTGAAATATTTTTCTCACGAGATACCCAATTTGTACGTAACGAGAATGGGCACAGGCGAAAGCATCAAATCCTTGAACTGATGCTCAGCACGGATACTAGACTTCGATTTTTTTTTTTTTTGCAAAGAACGGCATATCCTCCCCCCAACCCCATATACTTGGTCTACAGGAAGCAAGTTCCGGTCGGCGTGTCGACCAGGCCTTTTGGTCCATCTGCGTCGCGCTTTCATCAGCGACCGCGAAAAGGCTCTGTTCTTGTTTCTGAACAAACATATTTATGTCCACAAAAACAGGTTTGCTCCAATGCTCAGAGCTTCCAACTGTCGATATGAACAAACAAAATGATTTGAGAGTTAAAAGGGGAGAAGAAATGTGCGGTACGTTAACACAGCCAAACAAAAAACGGGAGCAACCGCAGCGTGACCGGCGCTTCCGGCAGCCACTTCCGGTAGCAACCGCAAAGGGTATCGCTCAATTCAATCATAGACGGACTCTTCTCTCTACCGGAATACCCGAGCCAGCTGTACTTTCTTTTTACGTTCTGATTAGAATGGGTAGGCGAACAATTGCATGACAAGAGTAACGATACAAAAAGTCAGCGCGGTATTTCTAAATAAAAGAAAAACACGTACCCTTCCTGCGCGCCCTTTTTTGGCGGCCTCAAATGAAGTCACATCGACTCTGGTTTCAATAACCGGTGGCGAAATGAAACCCCAAATCTTGTGAATAGAGTACGTCGACTTTTGTTGTTTCATATAAGTAACTGTTTTCAACAAAATGCCAGCAGTGTAAACCAGTAGCGGAAATTGCAGGTATTGAAACGGTAAAGCGCACCATACTGATACCGTTTAGACTTATCGCTTCAGCACTCCAGATACAAACTCATAAACACGCGTCATTCCTTAAATGAGACATTCAAGCTCGGCCGAGGTGAACCTTTGGGTATTGCAGATTAAAAAAAAAAAAAAAAAATCCCGGGCCATCTCCACTAACGTTAAACCTGGGAGGGGCGAAGCATGCAGTGTATAAGTGTACTCTTGGAGCCTTGGCGTTTTTGCCAACGGAGATGAAACCGTTGGGAGGTGGAGGTATACTGTTTTTCTGCAATAGTCTCGTGCCTTTGAAGCACGAAGCTCTCTAGCGCGAGGCGTAAACGAGTGTCCTGGTGTTTTTTTAGTACGCGTTATCAAGCGCTCCAGCGCGAGGCGTAAACAAGTTTTCCCGGTGTTTTAGTACCGTGACTTCATGAGACGACGATTATGACGATGACAGGAGTCGCCAACAGCCCCAGCCCCTAAGGGGCTTCATCCCCCAAAATTTGTGCCGCCACCAGCAGAGGATCTGGCTGTATCTAAGTTCACCGCGCGTTCGTGCCGAGAGCGCCGACGGTTCCGAGAAGTGTCTGTGCGTTTTCTGTGGTAGAGGCGGTAGCTTCTGCCACAAAATCAACTCACTTTACTAAACAGTAGTCCCGTCCCTAAATCACCCCCGCCGCGGTGGCCCAGTGGGTATGGAGTTGTGCTGCGGAGCCCAGGGGCGTGGGTTTGTTCCTGCCCGCGGTAACCGCTATTCAGATGGAAGCAAAAGGGCCCGTCTGTCGACATGTCGGCGCACGTCCAAGATATTCTAGTGGTCAAAGCTATTCCGGAGCCCTCCATTACGGCACGCCTTATAGCCCGGGTGTAACGTCGACACGTAAACCCCAAAATTTGAATTTTTAAAGCAAAGAAATGCGATATAGTTGAATCTCCACAAAACAATTAGAGGTGTTGTCCTTCCCCAAAGGAAGCAAAACGGAGCTATCACTCGGCAAACTTGGTTTAACCGCGTTCAATTAAACACAGCAGTTTTTTTAAAGCGAAGTGCTTGTGTCCTCACTGAAGCTGTTGTATCTCAATACGCCCTGCAGGAAAGCCAAATTTCTCGGACGATGATGATGAATGATCGTGGGTGAAGTGGAAAAAAAAAAAGAAAACGCTTCCCGTGGCCGTAGCCGAACCTAGGTCCCTCGCGTTATGAGGCCTGGGTCTAGCCGATTGCTCCATTTCGACATGATCGAAGCAGCAGGTACCGGTTCGCGCCGTACACCCCAAACCCAAACGTTAGGCCTACGGAGTGCTTACCCGGGAGTTGGTGTGGGTACTCTAGAAAATTGGTGCGTACCTCCAGAGTAGCAAATACTCGCAGTGTGGAATTAGCCAACCAAAGAATCCATCCCGAATAAGCTTCGCGTTCAACCACCGTCTTCGTTAGACGGAGAGGTGCTTTCTTGGCCCAACGTTCAGCGCTACGCGGCATTGGCGTGCAGCTCTGTCGGCGCCGTACAACAGCGAGGGTTCGGCCTCGTCGCACCCGTGCCCGGCGCTGGCGCTCACGGACGGCCTGCGGGCCACGGGCCGGGCCTCGTGGAAGCCGGACGCGTGCCGCGACATCCTGGGATGCCGGCGACACAGCCACCTCGAGTTCCGCGCGGCCAGCTGCGCCGACGACCGGCTGCCACCATCCGCCACGCCGCAGGCGCTCGTCGCCAGCACCAGTGAGAGCCACCCTTCAACGTTTCTCAATGAGATAACCAACCGATTTTTGTGGAGAACAAGCTCCCTATCCCAATTGCGAAGACCATTTAACCCACCTGCAACCAAAACGGTTCTCCTGATAGGACCCTAGAACTCCTGATAGGAAACTGACAGGACCCTGTTAGGACCTTCGATAAGACCCTAGGACCCTTGAAAGCGGAATTTTTGGGTCCACCAGCCTTAAAGAGGCCATGAGGACAAAAGACAACTTTTCTCAGTTTCAAGGAACTGCACTTTGGTAGCTCACTCAGCTTCATTTATCCCACCCGCCGCGGTGGCTCGGTGGATAAGGCGTTGCGCTGCTGAGCACGAGGTCGCGGGTTCGATTCCCGGCCGCGGCGGCCGCTTTTCTGATGGAGGCGAAAAGCAAAAACGCCCGCGCGGACGTAATTTCGGCGCATGTTAGAGATCCCCATGTGGTGCAAATTAATCCGGAGCCCTCCACTACGGCACGCCTCATCGCCTGCGCTGCGTCGGCGCGTTAAACCTAGAATCCATCAATCATTTATTCCACTAAAGAGGATATGTAACCAAAAAAAGAAAACGCAAGAAATATTAAAAAGCTTTCAAATTTCGCGCCCCAGTGATGTCTTACGGGTAGGCGTGATTGCGTATAGGCCAGAACTAACAACATTGTTATCAGTGTTTCAATTGTACGTTCGCATTCAAGTGATACGAGCTCACAAAACTAGAGGTCCCACTACAATTTCTGTGTCGTGTTCCTTGGCGGCGCTAAAGTCGGCCGCCGCCAGTCGCCCGAATAAAATTCTGTGACGTCATACCAAAGTCGCGGGAAAGTCAAGTCAAGTCAAGTCAAATCAAGTCAAGTTTATTCGAGGTAAAAATATAGATATTTGCAATGACGATAATACAGATGTCAAGAGCGCGGACAAAAAGCCAACAGAAGCGGGTTGACGGGGTGACTCCCAACTGGCTAGGGAGTCCTCATTGCTTCACATGTTGTCTCTATCTCGAATGTTTGTTTGACGCTGGCGATAAAATTAATAACATTGTTACCGGGACAAAACCTGTTTTATCTTCATGGCCGCTTTAAAGGAACCTCCAATTAATTTTCGTGGGGCATATGCCCCCGGTTTCAAATGGGAGAACATCAATTATAACACCGTGAACTGAAACGGTTTCCTTAATAGCGGCCTAGGACGTATCACACCGCAATTTTAAGCTCTACCTGCTTTTAGTAGGCTTAAAAAAAAATGTTCGCCACCATGACAGAGAGCCACGCCGCAACATACTTTTAATTGTCACGTGAGGTGAAAAAAGGTACAGTTGAACCTCGTTATTACGAATACTGATAATGCGTATAATCGGCTATAGCGAACTAAATACAAACTTTGGTTGATCACGCTTCATGTCAATGGCACTTACTCTTTTATAACGAAAGTGAAACACTGAGAGCCGCGCGCACTATCGGATATAACGAAGAAATATATTTAGGCTGAGAAGCTACCTGAAAAAAGCTCCCGGCGTCCGAAACTGAAGAAGCAGAAAAGGACTCTTTGTTCGTGGACACTGTGTAAAACTTCATCCTGCTGAGTGCTGTGAATCGCCACCAGACAAAAATCCCATCCTTCCGTGAAAAAATGTGAACGCAGGCCCGTTTGGTCAAATGAACTTGGTTCTGTTGTAATTTCCCATTTCATATATGTTCTGGTTCACTGAGCTCGAAATGCCACGAGGAGAAAGGTAAGGGTTACCTTGTTTGTAGCAGGTTCGAAGATTAAAATAATGCGTGTTTGTATCAAGGATTTTTGCGGGAGCCAGATTACCGATTGGTTTGAACTTAATTTTACCTCTGCTGTTACAACGAATATCGGATATAACAAACTAAATTACTGTCCCGATACTAACTACTTCGTTATAACGAGATGTATTTAAAGGCTTGTCCCCAGATTCAAAAATAATGTTGTGTCCACTTCTATTTCTTTATTGAGTTTCTAAATCAGGCATAGAAACCGAAACGGAGCGGTTTGCAAACGAGCGGTAGTGTCACGCTTAAACACTACATGGCGCTACTTTTCAGATTGCAGCAAGTTTAGTGCCAGGTTAAAATTACTCTCGCCTATTTATATAAAAAATTGCTGTGGCTTCCCCCTTTACAGAGCTCTGGCTTTCATATGAGCTTAGGGACACACACTCCACAAAAAGCGGTTGGCGATCCCTTTAAAGGGCACATGCCAACAAAGCTAAATGCTACAGCCGGCAAATACGCTTAGCGTGTTTACTGCCTTTACTGATGACGTACTCAGCCCGAGAGAGTATTGCGACGCTGAGAAAATGCAAGCAACTAGTGATCCCCGGCCACAATGGGCTAAGAACGTCATGCCCGTTTTTTCGCCATTGCTTTGCGGATAGTTACGCTTCTTGTGAAATTTTATGTTGCTTCGCAATACACGAAAAAAAAAAAGACTGCCACCGTATACACCCACGTTTAATCCCCTTGTCCCGGTAACTAGGGGGCTTTGCGTGATTCTGCATAATTTCCCATGCTTGGCTTTTATTAACTAGATGAAGTGGCAAAATAAGAAAATTCGGAGATAAATAATGGAAGCGGGCAGCTCAGGTCAGGAGCGGGTGGAGGTCAATGGGAGAGGCCTATATACATCCTCTATACGTCCTATATACAGCCTACACACGTATATCGGCTGTTTTTGTTTAGCATGTTAATGTTATCTTTATTGTTGGTGATGATAATACTATAAAGATGATGACGATTATTATTATGGTGATCATGACGAATATGGTGATCGCCCTGATTGATTGCAGCTCTTCTCCAAGATCCGAAAGTATGTAGTTAACAAAATGCTCAAGCCAACGAGGGGAATGTCACAACGCGTTCCGCCAATGACAGGGCTTGTTGGCGCTGTTTTTGCAGCGTTCCAGTGTCACGGCGGCTGGCAAGAGAACGGCCGGAACTACCTCATCACGGGCCTCAAGGGGTCCAAGGCGAAGTTCTGCTTCGTAAGTGCGCTTTATACCCTTGGAGTCGGTTTCATATGCGATGAACATGTTTCACTGAGAGTGAGCCAGAGTGTTAATTTGAAGCACTTTCAAAGGGGTGATCAGGAGCAACGTATCTGATGGCCACAACTAATACAAGTGCGGCCAACATCTACCGCCTTTCCATACCGCCTGTATTCTTTGTGTTTGGCTCAAGAGTTTACCAGGTTCGACCTCACTGCAACTTAGGTCGTAAGAACTTTCTTGACTGTACAGCCCGTAAACTTGTTTCGACGAGCATTGACATTGAAAAAATGAATCATGATTAACGCCTCTAAACCTAGTTTTGATGTCGGAAAGGTCTGTTTGGCTTGGTCTCGAAAAGATTATGCACACAATGTTTCGTGAAAGAACCGCACGCGCGGACATCCCAACCGGCGGCCATTCACGGCGAGACAAAGAGACCAAACGCCTTCGAAGCACCCCTTAAATATTCGCCTAGTCACGTGGTACAGCAACGGATCGCGTAATGTGACGTCACACCTGCCACACCTGCGCTATGGTGCCTCAAGGCCATTGCGAAGCGATAAACGAAGCCTGAATTGACTCACTGACTGTCAGTAACGCCTTTTTATCATTGCTCTTTAACGTGTCTGTATATGGATATTCAAACTCTGTTTTATTGCGGGCAAAAAATGGATCGTGGAAAAGCACGTCATGAACAGCGTTTGTACATACAATACCTAAACCACGCTGTGCTGATAAACGCTCTTTGGCTAACGTAATCTCGCTAAAAACACAATTCTGAAGCAAAAAAAGAAACAACGTTATCCCCTTCAACTCCTCAACCATTTTTCCAGGTGTACTGTAGCCCCCTTTCCCCCACCCCCAGCCCCGCTTTATAGTCAAACCTCTCTCCTTCCGCTAGATTTTTCTACTACGTTTTAACTTGCTCTAATGCAAGCAGATATGTTACTGTTTGAAAGTAACTCGATACGCAGACACATCCTCTCAAAATTTATGCTGCCATTTAGGGCGAACAAGGAAAGACCATTTGATGTAACCTGGTCTCAAATCGGAACAATTGATGTCGTTGATAGTGTCTGAACGCCTTCAATGCCCCTACGGTTCTCGGGATGAAGGGCAGCTTGAAGGCGAAACATGAACCATTGAGTTGTGCAGCAACGAGTCTTTTTTCTCCCCAGTCATTTTTTCCATGCGACTTATAACCTTGACTTCAACCGTACATGCTAAATAAGGCATTAGGGCATAGTTTTGCGTCACTTGCTGACTTTTCTCCAAAAAAAAGAGTAGAGAGCTGCCTCTTCAAGAAAAAATTAAAGCCGTTCCACTCAATGTGAAAGCTGTCGGAAGTGCAGAGCAAGGATTCGCCATAATGGGCTCTACCGCCGTTATCCGCTTACTGTTACCACCCCATGCAGTTCAAATTTCCCGCCTTCGCAGTGCTCGCGCGCCCCCTGCCTGAAACTGCGCCAGGGGGAGTTCTGTTCTCTTTGTGCTTTTCCCCCCCGCACGTGCCCGCGTTGCACTGCCACATTTTGCGTTTACTATCGTAAAGTGTATTGCGTTAACGTATAGTGTTTGGGGAGTTGGTTGTAGTGAATGCGTTGTATCAGCAGCTTCTTGACGTAGTTTGAATGAGTCAAGGATATAAGGCGCGTTCGTAGCCGCTCGTTCTGTGTCGGCTTTGTGGCGCAGTGGGTAGAGCACCATGTACATTGCGTTCCGCCCGCAGGGTCGAGGGATCGAAACCAGGCGCCGGATAGTATTTTTTTTATATAGTGTAGGGGGAGGGGTGCGGACTACGACTACGGACGTCAACGCGGGTGACATCGTGAGTTACTGAAATGCTCTGCATTTAAAACTACTAACACACATTGGAAGACGTTAGAAATCTGTCAAAATTGCTCAGCAGTCTGCATAATTATTTTGTTGGAAGAGCCCCACCGCGATCGTCCAGCCCCACACTCGCGCCTGTGGTCAAAGTACTGATCGTGCTTGCCCTGGGGCCCAGAATCATGAGCCTTGCGCTGGGTGGCCTGTTTCGCTGCGGGATCGCGCGCCTCCCCGCCATAGCATTTCGACTCACCACGATCAACGGAGGGCCTTGTAGTGATCAGAAGAGGTGGGAGGAGAATTAACCTCGTCTTTACTTTCCAACCCGCTCCCATACCACCCTTCCCCGTCCTTTCGATCAGTCATCGCACAATCTCGCCAATCATCTTGACCAAGCAGTAGACGCTTTCCGGCGTGCGCTGCTAGTTGAATTAAAGGGACTGCGCAACACTACCGATAAGCACTTTCACTCTCACCTCCGCGTCTAGAAGCACTGCGAAGGCCACAGTTATCGCCAGCACTGAGTGGCACTGCGTGATTTGCTCGTCGGAACAGGTGCGCCTTCCGTTTCTGCTTTGCTTTCGTGGCTTTCTTTTTAAAGTGGCTATCGAATGCTTTAGGCCAGCTTCAGACTATTGCTGCAACTGTCGTAGTAACTTTAAAGAGTGACGTCATTTCACGTCTCAGCCAACTGAACTGCGTGACATGCCGTTTTTTTACGTCCATAGACAATGATATGGCTTTTGCGTCGGTAGTCTGAACGTAGCCTTAATCGCTGCAGCCGAATAAAAGCCGGCCAATAGCCGCTACACCGCTGTAATGACGTAATTCCAGCGGTCGAAGAACGCCAAGACCGAGAAAAAGAGAATAAGTTTTTGAACAATTTTCTAAGTTATCTCGAGGGCATAGAACTATTTTTTCGCTGAAGTACTTTGCCCCGCCCTGATCTAACTACTGGATGTGTTTGTCCAATACGTTCTGAAAGCGTTTAGTATCTAAAGGTCGAAAACAGCGTTGCAGGTACTTGTAAGTACTCCCCGAAAACAAGCACTGGTTCACCCAATTCCCGTAATGTCACTGGTGGGTTCAGAAGCACTTACTCGTGCTCCGCGCAGGTCTTCTCCGAGGCAGACAAGGTGACCCAGCTGTCGGGTCTGCACGACACATGTCGTCGTACCGTGCTGCCGGGTGTCACGGGAAACCTCACGTTCAACATTAGCGCCGCAGGTGAGTGAGTGGAGTCACGATGCGTTCCAAGTCTCGTTTCAAATCGGGGACACACCATCGAGGAGCTGAAGAGTCATAGCGAGTGTTTAATTTTGCGTTGAAGTTTCTCCCGTGGTTGTGGTAGGAACACCATAACTGTGACAAGCCCATTATTTTAGCGTCGCCACGTACAGGTGCCGTCGAAAGTAAATGAAGCATGGTGTCTTAAATGTACAGGAATGTCTTCTTCCGGAAGCTGCCTGGCTGCATTGGTGTGCGTTTAAAGGAGTGCTCCCTAATATAAAAAGCTTCTTGGAAACCGGTACTGGCTGTCATAAAGCCAGTAAGACAAATATTTTGGGGTATTAACAAAAGTTTGATCCACTCAGTTATCACGGCACCTCAAAGATTGGGCATGAACCAGTTGGGGAATGACTGAAATGGTTGGTGAATACTATTGGCATGAACTGGAATAGATGTATCGTCTAGGGAAATTCGCGTTGGAGCCTTGATGCATCATCAGCGAAGCACCGTGGAGCATTTGCCCTTTGGTGCACTAGTCTCGTTTTATCTCCCTGTGTCCGTTCCCTGGAACCGATTGAGAAGCCGTTCTGCGAAGTGTGCACCTTCATTTTGCTTTGTAAATTGACGTGAACGTTGCTACGAATTGACCCCACCATGCGTAGATAATGACGTCCCCGCAATACTGTTTTAAGCCAGAATTTTACAGCCCCACTGTGTCCTGTATGGCTGCTAACTTTCGGTTGGACACAGGGCTGTCTAGATGCAAGACATCCTAATGCAAGCGGTTTATAACCACTAATGCCGAGGGGGAAAATGGCAGGCTGCTTCATCCGTGCAGTATCGTGCCATAGCTAATTCTGTTGCACCAAGTTATGTGTTGTTAGGCCATGGTCAGCCAGTTTGTAAAGAAATACTTTGCAGTCGCTATGTCGCCAGAGAGTGGACATGCGCCATATGCACATAGGTCGGTGCGGGTTTAAGTGCAGGCGGAGTACGGATATCAGGCGTGCCTTTTTTGGTAAATCTACCATGTGAATATCGGTCGCTCGTGGGTAATGGGACGACGAATCCCTGCATTTTAGATATCATGCGACGATTTCGATTCACTTCCGAAATTTATTTTACACGTAGGCCTGTAAAGCGTGCTCTGCCGGCATTACTTCTAAGCGCTTGAAGAAGCCTACTAATGACATACACAACGATATTTTTGCCGAGCACACCTTGGACAAATATGCGTTGTAAGAAAAGCGTAAAATATGCGTAACGCGGACAATTGATCGAAATGAAATTTAAAGAACAAGAAATAGCCATATAATCAATGAAAATCAGCTAACACAATAGTAATGTCGGCATCAGTCACCGAAATAAAATAACACGAACAAACTAAACGAAAGGTCATTTAAAAGCGTGAAAAATCACCATGTTACTGCATTTGCCCAAAAGTGCATAATCCGCGAAGTAACACATTTGATTCTTATAAGGGTGTAAATGGAGATAATTTGTAGAAGAAATGTCAGAATCTAGAAAACAAAATTTACAAAATAAATGATAACACAGCAAAATAAACTAACGGGAATAAAAAAACATCTACGTGCACAGATGCACCACCGCACTGACACGACGAGGCAAAAACAAGGCAAAACCTGAGTAAAAATCGTTTAAAAGCAGCAACCATGTCATTCCTTGCATCTGCATACGTAATACGCAAACACAGTGAATGTTTATACTAGTGCAAATTTGCACTACTTACAGAATAAAAGTACACAAAATGAAAATCAGCATCTTAATACTGTTGATCAGTTAGTAGACAATTCTCAAAATTTCTCCACTCCTCCTTCGCATAGCGAGCGCACGTAGCATGGAGCCATATTCCCCCAAGGTGGATTGTGTACCCCATAGAGGGCCGAACGAATCATCCCCGAATCCGTGCATTGAGCATTTAAAAGAGCTCCTGGATCCGCCTGGGCAGATAGGAAGAACTGCACTCA
Organism: Haemaphysalis longicornis; assembly: GCF_048455015.1. Taxonomy (NCBI): domain Eukaryota; kingdom Metazoa; phylum Arthropoda; class Arachnida; order Ixodida; family Ixodidae; genus Haemaphysalis; species Haemaphysalis longicornis. The sequence continues at coordinate 110,737,278 of NW_027526225.1, forward strand.
TCTCTTACTGTTTGCTAACCCTTACCACTGGTTTTAAACGAACCGTGGCAGTTTGAGCAGACTCTTGTGACGAGCACAGCCTGGACAGTTCGCGAGGACCTCCAGCACATACTCCATGCGTGTACTCATTTTGAACTGGAAAGAACTGTAAAGGCTTCTCCAGTCCTGCCTCTGTCCTCCCAGATCTCATTACGGGAAGTTCTTGGCCTATGGTCGACATCAGAAAAGCACGTTACGCAACAAAAGCAAAGACCCTTTCTTCATAACACAGCTCTCGACGGAACACTATGAATTCTTGGTGATATGAGATTCTCGTGTGATTGTGTGCGTGCGTGTCGCGTGTGTTTCTGTTTTTTGCATTTATGTGAATGTGTAAGCGTAGGCTCGTCTGGCTGACCACGCCGTTTCATTACGAAGTTTGCTCCTCCCCCTCCACGTTCTCCTCCTCCTCCTACCACTACAACTACTACTACTACTAACTGTCTGGGTCCCTCTTGTATCCTCCAGATATACTACTACTACTACTCCACCACATCCTCCTCCCCCTCCTCTACCTCTCCATTCTCCTTCCCCACCCCCACAACCACCATCATCACCACCACCACATCCTCCTCCTGCTCTTCCTCCCCCTCATCATCCTCATCTTCCTGTTTCCTCCTCCTCATCCTCCATCCCCCCCCCCCCCCCCCACCACCACCTCATCCTCTTCATCCAATCACAATGATTAATGCAATCTCACCTAACTTCAAGCAATTCGCCTCTACTCGCCCCAGGGGAGTGCGATTTCCAACCGAGTGGAGCGCCGCGGCCGGAGGAGGCGACGGCGCTGTGGTCCCTGTTGGCGCTGGTGCTGGCGTTGCTGCGCCTCTCCCGGTGGACGCAGCCCCGGTGACGACAGCGCCCAACGAGCGCCCCGCCGTGCCTCTGCCGCCTACCGCCCCGCTAAGCGTCTGTCCCAGGAGTAACAGCGCAGCCCACTCCGCGCCGAACGAGACGGCGCCGCGCGTCTCCTACGGGTGTTCGTGCGCGGTCACCGGGGGAACAGTGCTGCGTCCCGACTTTCGCCGAAGAATAACGGCAAGCCGCTCCAGGACGTCATTGTGGAAACGCGCTGTGCTGTGAAAACGACAAGTGTGCCGTCGAAAACGCCGCGCACGTGCAACGGATCCCTGCCATGACGTACCTTGGCGCGGGTTGCCCTCCCGCTCCTCGTCCCGGCCCCCCACAACGAGCCTACGCCCAAAAAGACGTCTGTGAAATTCTCTGAAAACTGTGGCTAGCTCGTTCGTGGTGGTCGCAACAGTGACTTGGAGATGTGTGACGGGAGTGCAGGAGAGGGGGAAATGGCGACCCCATGCGTCGCCTTGTTGGCACCGCTGTTCACAGGGCGCGTTACGTTGGCGCGTTGTAACGAGTAGGTAGCGATTTTGTTTCATGCCTGGCAAATAGACGCAGAAGCTAGGCCTGAAAACGTGCTTCGCTCGCCAGAAAACGCACACCAGATGGGCAATGAAGCAAGAAGTGCGAGCCGCTATTGCATAAACCGTAAATCGCGCACACGTCCAGAAACCAAACGCACTTGGATACGCATGTGTGGCCGCGTCACAGATACATCGCGCCACGATGCACCACTCCCAGGCTTTCTGAAGTCCGAAAAACTTGTGTTAACACTTAATATAATATAGGTGTCCACATTCGGAACAAATGATTCGTTAGTCAGTACATCCGTTACACAATGCCGTCATGAGACAATAAATACCCCCACAAAACGTTATTTACGAATGGGTAACACACGTTGCTTAAGCAAGAATGTAAAACACTGAAAGTTCAGTCGTTCGGTTCACATTCCCTACTTTGCTTTGACGGATATTTTCTTATACCAATAGCATCAACAACTACTGGACTGCGTCTGTTCGCGTCTACTCATTGGACTTGCATGAACAGGGCTAGTGGGACAGACCCCTGAGAAAAACAAAGCGACATTAAGGTATCAGCCCTCAATCCGCGCATGTTCATACGTAGTACCGTCTCCCAAATAAATCAGCCAGTGAATGCTGACATCATGTCAAGGAGTATTGGGGCCTGATCGCATCCCCCCTTCGGCTTATTGAAATCACCCAATTACAACTCCAGAACGTGACACAAAATCTGGAGTGGAACTGTTCTCCCAGAGTAAACCCAAAGACCCCAATTCTCCAGCGCTGTCCACTGTGCTTTTGCCGCAAATGGCGCCGTCCTCGATCAAGGAGCATGTGATCCGATCGCTCTATGCAGACACCCATCTCTGAACCACTATGCTTCTCGGTTAGACGTATCCAAATGTCAGGCCATGCCTCATACATTCCAAAGTTTTGTGTGAGAGACCGCGGTACATAAGACAGGTCAAGCCTCGCGTTTTGGGGGAAACAGTTCAGCGGGAGCACAGCTTCTCTCGAAAGGTCATTCCAACGACCTCGTGATATTCTTTTGCCACTGAAAGTCGTTAGGCGCCCGTAATTATGTCCACGCTTTGGTTCCACCCGAGTGTATGAGTATCATGACGCACGTCTAGACGCCTAGGCACACCTAGGCACAGAACGCCTTACACTAACAAAACATAGGAACCGGCCGATTGGACAACCACGCAACAGATGAATGATGTCGCGAGCAACGTCACTTTTTCTTGATAAACTGCTGCTTGTACAGACTTTAACAACGGCTACGAAGTGGCGAGAACTGCGCGTGCCTCAATTTGGGCAGCAGTCGCAAAAATGAAATTTAGCACGGATGTGTAGTCGCCAGTACATTGCCTATATGTTCTAGTCCAAAACCCAATCACGAAAAGCTTCTAGTCTAACGGAACACGCGGTAATGTACTAGATGGTGTGTTTTTGTTCTCTTTTCTTTCGGGTACGTGGAATGCTTTGTTTCTTACAGCGTAATAAAGAGATATAGTTGGTTATGGATGTTATTTCTACGAGATCGATTGCACTTGTATTGCTGGTCGTAGCTCCACCGCATGTTTCCAGCAAACTTAGCACGGCTGAATGAGGCGTGGTGATATTGTTATTGGCCGGGAGAATACCGCCACAGTGTTTATAGCTGTTAGGCAAATTACGGCGATTTTTTTATTTCGTTGGAAATAACTACACACCTGCAAATCAGGTGCTTCTATGATGATGACTACGGACAGCGCCAATTGATGTAATTCTCGTGAAAATAGCTGTGCTTTGCTAAAAGGTAAAATATGGCACAGCGGATGCTGCCAATTTCACCATAAAACAATGTGAACACGATATAGCGAAGTTGCTTAACTAAACCTTTGGCGACTTTGGCACTGAGCAAAAACTATGGAACTGCAGCACAGATCATCATGAATGTCTTGTTTATTATCTCTACTGGACGGCAGACATGGGGACCCCTGTAGGAACCCGAGGACGTAGGAACCACGAGGCAGACATTGCGGCCTCCGAAACCTGAGCCTTATGGGGCTGTCATACTATAATTTCAACTATGAAGTCTATAATAACCTATGTTCCCTGGTGTCTGCCCTCACATACGAAACAACTTAGGAAGGTAACTAAAGTGTGAGTGTTGGGAAAGTGCATCACGTAAATTATTATAGCAACAAGACAGTTAAATGATAAAAATCAGTTGTTTGCGAGATTTTTTTACGTTTTCTGAGTGGGAGTTTTTTGCACAAACGACGGAACAAGCGACTTCAAAACTGGGTTACAGTTTTTCCTATATCGGGGTAATTAACGGGTATCAGTTTTTATTGGGTCATTAGGACTTTCTGGGACTCTTGTTTGCCACAACACACCTCAATCACGACAAGCGGCCGTCACAATGAGCAACATTGAATTTGAGATAGATAAGATCGCTTGGCTATTGATGATAAATACAACCTAGTCACGAGTCCCGCATGAGCAGACGATCTGAATCACATGAAAACGCAAACTATTTTATTTTTACGAAGGCAGGTATTAGTAGAATGTATGCGAGGTTTTGTGGGTGTGAGTGAACTTGTATGGGGGACTCAGTCGTCTGACGTATAAAATCAACTTTTGTGAGCAGAAAATATCAGCATGTACGAACTTGTTTGTTGTTCAAGGCAACCGACGCCCTTTATTCTAACGCAGACGCGCAAGAAATGATACGTTAGCCGTAACAGTCAAGAGGGGCCGCCCACGAGGAAAGATAATGAGCTTGTGGCCACGTAGAGCTTTAAGGTTGTGTCGCGCGCGAGCTGGCCACAGAAATGCCAGAATACCGAATTACCGCGATTTTTCCCGCGTTTCGTGAGATGCCAGAAACTACGCCTTACGTTTTCTTAGCCGCCCGAGACAAAATTGACCGCCGCTAATAAAGGCGGCAAATCTTTAGACACTTCGCTAGACCCTAAAGGCTGCATGCGTAGTGCTGGATAGCGCACTTCGCCGCCTCTTACGTTATACTTGCGCCATCTCATTAGCAATAGTAGAGGGCAGTGAGAGGGTTGCCCGTGATTAAAAGGGAACCTGTCTCATCGCATTATGTACATACTGTACAGCGTTTGTTGATGCGGCAGCATTACGGGCCCTACAACGCCCCTTTCGCCAGAATATGGGCGGAACAACAGTGTGACCGGAAGTGGCTTCGCATGGAACGCTTCCGGTGACGTCACTTCCCGTAATGACGTTCCTCTTCGCCCACTATTGAGACCAGGGGCGGTATCCTCTTGTTTGGTTCGTTTTGTGTCCGTTTCAAAAGTGTCCCTTTTGAGCAAGCCCTGATTGGCTAAAAGCGGACACCCGGATGTGACGCCGTTCAAACACGGCGGAGTTAGGAGACGTGGCATCTCGGAGCAGACGATTTGGAGCAGGCGAGTTTTCTTCACCTTGTTTGTTCGCTGCCGGAACAATAAACCCATAAAACATAGTTTAATATAGGTTTAGTCGTTTAAAATGCGTTTACAAGAACAGTTTTGCAAAAGTAAACCCAAAGCCCGCCTACAACTGGAAGTACGTCCACAACAAACCGGACGCAAAACGGACGTTTTCAAAACGGACAAGTACGAGAATACCGCCCTAGAAGAGGTGCCAGGAATTCTCTAACGACGTCTCTTCCTGTCATGACGTCACTGGTCACTGATGATGACGTCAGTTCCGGTTGGGCCATACTGCTATCGCACTACTCTGAATGTACCCAGAGGAATTTCCGCCGATTTTTTTTTTCTTCGCGGACGTTGTCCGTCCACGAGCCAGCAAACCACCCAAATATTGGATGGAGTGAGGCCAGGCTGGGCAGCTCGCCAGCACCCTGTACAGAGTCGCGTAGGAAAGCACAGTGCTTCTAGTTTTTCACGTCAATGTGTGACCGATGCAAGTTTAGGCAAGCGGAACCCTGTTGTATAAAGAATAACCCGATACGCGATGCCTCGTGATAAAAAGAGCCCCGTTTCTGGGACTACTCCATTATTTCTTCGCTGTAGCTGATATAATTCGGCCCGCAACGGTAGCGTGGAAATGAAAGGATCAAATTCAAGTGGAAAAAGGCGACAATTGCCTTCCAAATTTCTGCGCATGCTGGCTCGCTATCGAAGACACTTTTGTCGGATTTATATTCTCTTGAGACGACTGTTGGGACGGCAAGCGCTGTCAGCGAAGATACTCTTAACCGAATGAGGCTGTGCGGTCATTTGGGCAAACGAAGTAGCGAGAAAGCGAAATGTTTAATTGAGTCAAAGAATAATAAAATTACCAAAAGTATTTCGCGAGGAAGCTACGTTTTTGTGTTTGGTAATGAGCTCGTCCGGACGACCCACTGCTGTCTGATTTCGTGTTTCCGCCGTGTGCTTTCTCTTTTTCGCACTGCACTAACGGGGCGGTCCTGTAGTGCAATATTCGCAAAGCGAGATGGGCCGCCCCGTTTGAAGCCCCCCCTGGTCATTTTTTTCTCTTCGCGTTAAAGGGACAGACAACCGATTTTTTTCAAGTATAGTTTCTTTATACCAAATGAAAGGGCATCACTTAAAACACTTTAACCCAAAGCGGCTTTGCCAATCGCGACTTTTTAAATCGAATTCTTCGATCTGCCAGCCATACGTGTCACGCCAGAAGGTACGCTGCAACCGCGACAGTGAGCAGTGCGGTAACACACTTTTAACTGTACGTGAGATCAAAAGAGGTGTTTAAAAACTTGTCCCCGGCTAAAATAACAATAATGTGCAACCTTCCCAATTCCTTCATGCGGTTTTTGAATCACGCGTCGAAACCGATGAAGTTTGGACACGCAACGTAGTGTCACGCTTAGACACCACGTGGCGCCACTTTTCAGACTTCGGAAATTTCTGTGCAAAATAAAAATTATTTCTGCCTGTTCACATAGAAATTCCTTGCCGTTATCCCAGTATATAAAATGCTGGCTGTCATTTGAGATAGAGGGCATGCACTACACAAAAATCGGTTGTCTGTCCCTTTAATGGCGAGACACACGTTCGGAAGACGACGCGCCTCCCCACGCGTTTTTCCTCCCCGGAAACTGGTTTCCGAGCCGGTTTCGAAGAAATAAAAAAACCGGTGCCGAAACGCATCGCTCTCCGCACACGTGTTTTCCCTTTTAAGATTGACGATGTGTTTGTATGAATGTGTGCGCGATAGGGCGAAAAATGCTCGCCCCTATTCGCCCGCCTGTTGGGTCAATGAAGACGTAGACCCGTTCAGCGGGCCCTTGTTGATAGCGTCGTCGCGTTGTGTAAGGCCCGCTTTCCTGAAGAGCGTCGACCATTAAAGGGCATTGCCCCCTAAAAGGGCCTCCCCTTTGGCGTCCCCTGTCTCATTCTTTGCATCGCCAACGGCTGTTTCTAGAACCACTTAATAAGCTACGCTTAAGAGTAACGACACTGACGCACGGTGGCATCCATTTTTGGCGCCTGTCGCCAGAGTGGCCAGCTTCATGCGCCATATTGCGGCCAACATTGACGGGTGGAATTGGTCCGGGCACCGTTTGGCAACCATGGGGACTGTGCTTACTTTTTCAGGATTTCGAGCCTGCCCGCCGGTGCAACTGGGTCACGTTCGGTTACGCTAGCTTATTCAGTGGATCTAGGTTACACTACAGCCACTGAATAAGCTATGCTTTACTAGTGGCTGTAGGTTATACTAGGCCACAGTCGTTCTTCCACAGCACGAAGCGAAGCAGGCGTTTACCACAATCCGGCCGGTCGAAACAGCCACGTATAGAGCAACACGGCGCCGCTACTCTGCCTGGGGCGTACAAATTCACTCTTAACGTGTCATACAGCCACACTGCGCTCATAAAATCACGATATATCGAAAAACGTGCGCACTTGCGTCACTAAATAAAGGCTTTTAGAGTATCGGCACTCTTTTTCTCTCATTGTTATGTGCCGCCCGGATTTTCATTGGTGGGTCGGCACCACGTGATATTTGTTTACATATGGGCGCAGCCATTTTGTTTATGGTCGCCTCTCCTCTGTCTCTCTCTCTCTCTCTCTCTGCCGCGCGGACGCTAGAGCGGCCATTCCCACTCTGCCCGTCACAACCGGCGGAGGTTTCGTTGGGAGAGATGGCAACGCGGCAAGCCAGAAACAAACAGGCCCCCATACGCTTGCGGGTGCACGAAGTGGCGGTACTCAGCGTAGCCTATTTAGTGACACTTGTGCGCACGCGGCCACGCAGAGGTACCAAAATGTCAGCGCCCGTGGGTCTTCCTGGGTAAACAGGAGTCGCGTGACGCGGTTCGACCAATGGCCGTTGTCGGCAGCCTACAACAATGAAAGAAAAGAGTGCCGATACTCTGAAACCTAATCTAGTGGCTATAGCTGTTTTCGCAAAGGTGCCATGAAGACAGAATACGAGGTCGGTTCAAAAGAAGGCCGCCTTGTCTTGATCACAATGAAATCAATTTGACTGCAAACTTCACACAAGCAATGGAGATATATAGGAAAAGAGATGAAGCAGTGGCGACTCTCCACTCACTTTTCGACGACGTAACTGTGACGTCACAGAAACTCGTTTGCGTGATCGGCGGCCGATGACCACAGCCACCGCCAAGAAACATGACTGGGATATTTTAGTGGGACGTCTAGTTCGGTTTAACCGTTTCTTTTTCAGTTAACACCCTGACCACTGTGTTTTTATTGCTTGCCTGTATTGCGTCGCTGCCGCCCATATTGCGTCACGACCTTAAAAGACAAAATTTGAATGATTTACAATATTTCTGGCGGTTTCTCCGAGAAAAAAAAACGTCTTTGGCGCCTGGACTGGAGCTGAGCTAGTTACCATAGGCCACTCCTTTCAACTCGAACAAAGTGCCATTTTGTCTTCATTGGCCGTTTCAATAATGCGCTATGTTAATTAAGCGAATAAACAAGAGTCATCGATGTAGTTTATTAACTCAACCGCTTCTGGCCTTTAAATACTACTATAACCACTACTTGAGTTGTGTTTTTCCGTTGCGAGAAAATGTTGGGCCGATATGCGAAGCTACGGGATGCCAGCGATATTACTAAGATTGCTGCCACAAATAATATTTTCCTGAGTAGCAGTCAATATTATTCGCTCTAGTTTTAGCAAAAGTTGCAGTAGTATAAGATCTTTAATGGATTTAATGTGGGATTTAACGCGACGAGGCCAAATCTGGGCTATAAGCCGGGCCGTAGTTAAGGGCTCGAACATAATTTTTACCACCTGGTACTGACACGAAATTTCAAACATCAGATAACTGTGTAAATGGCTTGCTTTGTATATGGAGATAGCAGATCGGAAGTTTAAACCTTAACCGTTCAGTAGAACATATTTTAAATAAATTTTATTCCTTGCGCGCACGAGAAAGCTCATTCGAGCCATCGAGCAAACTCATGACGTCATCTGCGCTACGTCCCAAACGGCGACGTCAGGGCTCCCGTGACGTATCCAGGCGGCCGTGGTGCTGTTGGCGCGCGATTTTCCGCCTAGTGCATTACGTCACAGTTTTTGGGACTCGTCACCGGCGACTACGGCCGGTCCGGTCGTTCTGGCGCAAGCGCAAGCGCGCAGGCCGGCATCGACTGAGGTGCGACGAGAACAGTGATGTCGAATGCGCCTTTCTGTAATGGCGGATGCCTCGGTGTTCGCATCACCGAAAGCGAAATTGACACGAATAAACGGAGCTTGTAAGTAAATATTTCTGCTGCATTCGACAATCTAATTTGTCATTCTACGATTAGTGGGCTCGTAGGCATATATCTCCGCAAAAAAAAAACGAACATAAATTTTTTTTGTCAGTATACTGCTTTATTGTACACCAGAATATCGTATTTCTCGCTTTTTTTTCCTTCAAAAGAAAAGCATCCCCAATGGCCGCGATTGAACCCACTTCTTTGGGTTCAGCACAGTAGTAGTAGTAGTATTAGTAGTAATAGTAGTAGTGCATAGTATTAGTAGTAGTATTAGTTATAATTATAGTAGTCTTAGTGGTGGAGGTACTAGTAGTAGTAGTAATAAGCCTGTCCTGACAGTGGAGGACGCATTGGGGCGAAAGAGAGCTTACTACCAAAAAGTAGTAATATTGTCACGAAGCCAAAGATGACGCAGTTTATTGGAGCGAACTTGTGCTCCCCTAACAACTAAAAAAATACACAGGCGGCGAAGCAGCAGTCAACAAAGTGACGTGCGCAGGCGAGTGTCGACGGAAGGAATGCCGCGGCGCCTGCTCTGCGGGAATTTATCTTTCGGCGCGGGTGTTTCTCGAACCGTCGAATTACACCGAGAACACTGTAGACAAAAGAAGGCTACTGACGTTAGGGCGAAACATTCTCCCTATCAAATGAGATAATCCGGGCAGTGTTTCAATCGGTACATGCGCTTCAATCGGGACTCAGAGAAGACAGCCCGGCGCAGTCGGGCGGTAAAAACAAAACAATTACTAAACAAAGCCAATGCATGGTTCGCGGCAGTATTAAGCAGTAAGCGAAATCCGAAACTGCTTCTTCCACCGAGGCACATGCGAGTTGTGTAGCGGAAATTTTACTGCGAAAGCAATATTGGTCTAGTCTAGCGAGTTTTGCCATGCCTCAAATTTTCACCTTGAAGCGATACCACGTGACTCGCCGCAGCCGTGGCGCGGGTGACTAGCGCCACCTATCTCCAAGTTGGAGAAGTAGGAGGAGCGACTGGCTCGCGGGGCGGAAAGAGACACGTCACGTTGCAACGAATATTTGAGGCGTGAGCACGCGTCCGCCGAGGGCTCATCATGCAATCTGCTACCATTCCTTATAAATCAAATTGTCCGCCAATGCACCGACAGCCGCCTGCTGCGTCGGACCATGTAAATTATGCGGCGCAAGCTCAGAACAAAAGTCCGCTACCGCGCCAAGTACACGACAGTTTTTTTTTTTCTTTCCTGCCCAGCTCTTCCTTGGGCCTTTTCTTCCTTCATCCCCAACCCACAGGAGAGAAGCATGTAGGCGTCTGTAAATGCCGGCAAACCTCTCTGCTTTTCCAATAAAGAGCCTTCTCTCTCTCTCTCTCCTGTAGACGTCGTTCGGCTTGCTCATGCGTTAAAGCGGAAACGTGAGTACCAGCGCACAAATGGGCAGACTAAAACGAGTGAAGAACGGTAACTCCGGGGAGCTAATCGTCGGGAGAAGGATGCACAAAAAATCGCGGTCCATCTCCACTAACGTGAAACCAGGGGAGGGGCGAAGCATGTAGTGGGTAATTGCATGCTTGGCGCCTGGGCGTTTTTGCCAGCGGAGATGAAACCGTTGGGCCGTAGAGGAATACAGCTTGGCTGTAAAAGTCTCGTGTCCTTGAAGCACGAAGCTGCCTTGCGCAAGGCGTAAACGAGTGTCCCGGTGTATTTTTAGTACGTGTTACGAAGCGCTTCAGCGCTAGGCGTAAATGAATGTCCCGGTGGTTTTTTAGTACTTATCACGTTCTACCCGAGGCGTAAACGAGTGCCCCGATGTTTTAGTACTGTTAAAGGAGCCATGAAGAGAAAACACAAGTTTGGTTCATTCGAAAGATTGCCTCGTTAGAACCATAACGACACCACTTATAACACAAACTTCGCTCAAATAAGCTACATAATTAGGAAAAAAGGAAATGACCATGCGACCCACCAGCTCATTTTCCGCAACAGAACCTATGATGTCACTCGAGAATGCTCTGCGATTGGCGGAGGCCGGCAAAAGCCAACGCATGTTACGCAGGGCTTACAGTTTGCATAGCGAGCTAAATGCCCGTGAAACATACTGCACATTCTTTTTATGGCAAAGAACGGTGGAGTAAACTGTTGAAGTTCCGAACGAACACGCAAGCGTGTGCGCCAATGCGTACGAAACTACCGCCGCCCGAGCTCGACATCTCGCCGTCGCGCAGACGAATTTTCGGGTTCGAGGCTCTCGGGGGCCAACGAACCGTTCCAGCACGTACAGCCGCGACCTTGCTTGGTATCTTAATCCCTTGACAGGAGGTTGGCCGTCATATCGCCAACCAGCAAAGGTAAAAATAGAAACGAGGGGAGTAAGGAACAGCAAGAAGCGACGAGATAGTGCCAGTCGTCGCAGAAGTTTCGAATGGTGTTGGCTTGCTGCTGTCGTTACGAGCTCGTTTCCAGTTTACAACCACTGAAAACTTCAGTTTGTTCGAGTACTTTACAATGAAATTTCGTTGCTGCGTTTTGAAATGCCCATGTAGTACGGGCAAATCGCCGAGGGAGTGCGACATCCCCGCCGGTGAGGAGATCTCCTTTCATGTGCTGCCCAACGACGAACCTCGGCGAAGCAAGTGGCTACGTTTTGTGAACTTTGCAAACGGAGGAGAAAGAGAGCTAAAGGAAGTACGAGTGTGCTCGCTTCATTTCCGAGGAAGTGATTACGGCAGGGACCCTTACGTTAGCTCACTCCTGGGACATGATCGCGCTCGTCGCCGACTTCGTCAAATCGCCGTAAAAGCGCTCTGACCTTGGGGGAAAACACGCGATTTGGTGGGAGAATCAAAATTCCCTCGCACTTCCCCGAGGGGGAGAGTGTGTAAGTGCGAATGCACGGTTGTTGATTGCGCGATTACGGTGGATATCGTGATCTTAATGAGTAGTCGAGAGATTACACACACGCACACAACTACAAAGAAAGATATTTCACTCGTTATTGCTGGTACCGTTGCCCGGTCCGCCATCATCGTTATCGAGATGCAGGACCAGCGACCGCTCTCGACGACGGCGCGCGCTCGACTAATACCCTCCCGCGCTACACGAGCGCCCTCACGCGTCGGAATGCGGAGCGCCAGCTACGCGAGCGAGAGCTCTCCCGCCCGAAGTGGAGAGGAGGCGCCCAACACCCGCAGTCACTGAGCGGAGAGAGGAGGAGGAGAGTAGCGCCCGCCGTTACGGCGAGGGCTACACGAGCGCCCTCACGCGTCGGAATGCGGAGCGCCAGCTACGCGAGCGAGAGCCCTCCCGCCCGAAGTGGAGAGGAGGCACCCAACACCCGCAGTCACTGAGCGGAGAGAGGAGGAGGAGAGTAGCGCGCGCCCATCTCCCCCCGTTGCTAGGGAAGACGAGGAGCGCGCGCACCCGCAGCTGTTGCTATGCGGACGACGGCATTAAGTGCATTCGCACTTAAAAAATGCCGTAAACACTGCGCATTGATGCTCGTATCTTTCTGGTCGAAGCAGAGAGCTCGCGCGAACGGCTTTCCATACACGACACCGGAACGGCTTTCCATACACGACACCGTAATAAAAATACGGCACATACGTACCAGTCTGTATTCGTCCGTCGCGACGGGGCTGACGAGGCAGCGGTGCCGCCGGCAGGGCGTTCGTCTGTTGTGGCTATCGCGGAATGGTCGCTTTCCCGTCCACCGCGTATCCCACAACTCTTGCCGCTCGTGCACTTAGAAGCATTGAGAGTTCAAGTGGTGTGAGGTTGTTAAATGCAAGCCCGAGCTCCTCGGCGAGAGTTTTGTTCTCCGGATCAGGCGATTCCATGGCTAGGGCTGCGGGTGCACTAGGTTTCACTAGTATTTTTAAAATGGCCGCCGTCTCGGTCGACTCCCGCGTGTGGGTGCTATATGGAGTCGACATACTAAGTATCTGTTTCATGGACCGGCTCGTATGGCGCCATTGTTCACGTCACGAAATGTGCAATTTTAGCGGGAGATTTAAAATTTTGGCTTAAATGGCCTTATTTCTCAGTGAATAAAGCATCATTTGCTTCCGGGAAAGCGCTTGGGGTACTATGAAACGCCTAATCTTTCGAATAAAACAAACTTTTGTTTTCTCTTCATGGCTCCTTTAATACATGAGACGACGGTTACGACTACGACATGAGATTGCGAAATCCCGAGCCCCTGAAACCGACAGCGACGAGCTTTACAGGCGTCAATGGACGCATTGCCTTCGACTTCGACGAGGGCTTCGGAAACTGATGAAACGACGGTATCCGGCCTAACAAAGCTAAGCCGCAGCCATTTTTTTTTATTTGGGAAGGTGTTGGGCGAGAGGGAAGAGAACCTTTTTTGGAAACAGGAAATCCTTTGCCGCCTTTTGAGCCACATGTTGACGCGTCAGTAGTAGCGGTGATAATCGAGCCGAGTGAAGGTCAGTCTGCCTTAAGGTGACCGCAGATGCGTAATGTCTACTAGGAACAAAACCGCCATTCTGAAAGAGACGGGAAGTTTTGTAAGTTCGGTATCCCCTAAATAAGACAGCGCGAGTAAAACGCACGCTGATAGGTTGTACATCATGTCTTGCTTGAATTTGAACCATTTGTACTATATTCCTGTCTTTTTGTTGCTATTAAGTATTGAATGTTACGTTATTACTTTTTTCAAGCTTACAGTGCGTATTTATTTGCGTTTACAGTTAGAACACTCCTGCTTCTTTTTATTTTTTTACCCTTCTTTTTATTGCGCTAATACAATACGTGTGCTATGTAACCCCCCAATATAATACCCCCCTCATGAGGGCCTTTAGGAGTATAAATAAATAAATAAATGAGTAAATAAATAAATAAATAATAAATAAATAAATTTTTGGCTTAGTTTCCAGCGAGATAGAGAGAACTCTTTAATGTGGGCTGGAGAGGTCAGCTCTGCTAGCGGCAGTGCTTGCTACGCCAGATGGGGGTGATTACAATGCAGTGAAGTGAATGTGAGAGATCGGGAAAGCAACAACAGAGAGAAAACAAAAGTTAAATAAAAAAACGGCACGCAACAAAATTCAAGAAGAAAAACTCGAAATAAAGTTAAGTAAAAGAAAAAAATAGAGCGAATGAAGCGTAGGAAGCGCAGAGCGCGTAACCAGAAAAAGGAGTCCAAGCGTACATGACGACGCAAACGCGTGCAGACGTAGCCATGCGCACAATGGAAGAATTACAAAGTTTTGTCTAGTCCTGAATCTCGAAAAAAACGCAGAAGAATTTTGTCCCTAAATATGAGTCATTGTTGTTGTCCCAGGGTCCAAGAAAGTGACACAACTGAAGGCTTGCTCCACAATGAACACGAGACAGGCAGCTCGCCGCTGTAACTCGCGCAGCGGAAAATCGCGGACATATACACAACAAGTGCTCGGTAGTCTCGCGCACAGCGCACGTGGGGCACAGTGGTGAATCCTCCCACCCTATTTTGAACTTGAAGCTTCGGGTGTAAGCCATGTTGAGACGCAAACGATGCAGTACGCCTTCAGACGTTTTGCTTAGGTCGGGTGAAACACGGAATTTACAGAAAGGGTCAATTCCATGCAGAGGTGGATATCCGCTGCGAGGGTGCTGCCACTTCAACATTTGCTCTCTCCAACCAGTTCGATAGATAAGGGCACAATCATCCTCTCGAGAGAAAGGAAGCTGTGTCGTGTTACGCAGAGAGTGGCCAGCGCTGGCGGCTGCATCAGATATTATATTTCCTTCTATTCCCGAATGACCAGGAAGCCATTGAAGCACGATGTGATGGCCCGCGCGCACCCCCGCTGTGTGGATTTCACTGATTTCACACACAAGCTGACTGCAGTGGTTGGACAGCCTTCTTAGAGCTTGCAAAGCCCCCCGTGAGTCTAAGAAGATCACCCATCGTCGAGCTTGATGTGCACCAATGAAATGAAGGGCATTCCTTACAGCCGCTAGCTCAGTAGCGGTGGATGATGTTTTATGGCTCAGTTTTTTCCTGATTGTGCACTGGACCGACGGAATCCACACGCCAATGGCAAATGATTCCGCGGTCACTGAGCCATCCGCATAAACGTGGGTGTGGCTTGCGTACGCGGTAAAAAATACTCAAGTGTGATAAACTTCAGTGCAGGTGCAGGCATGGACGACTTTTTGCTTATTCCGGGAGTTGTCGTTATTATATTCCATGGTGCAAGTATCCACAGTGGCAGTGCTGGCTTCACAGGTCACTGGAAATTTGCTGGAAGCAAGTCTTTTACATGCGATGCAGTGATGGCTGCCAGATGATGCGCATGGCACCGAGTGACGTGGCGTAGAGACGTTCGAAGGCACTCTTGATGTTGAAGCACTGACGCAGAGAGGCACCAAGCTTCCCGCAGTGTTCCAGTTGTCGACGTGCATTTGGGAAGACCCAGGCACACGCGTAGCGCTCTCGCCAGCACTGAATCTGTGACCTTCAAATTTGTAGAAGACAGTTGATCCAGGGCCGGCAGGCTGTAGCGTAAAAGGCCGAGAAAGAGTCCTTGATAGAGTCCAAGAAGAGAGGACACGGAGCACCCCCAAGGTTGTCCACTTAGCATGCGCAAAATGCGCACAAAAGACAAAAGCCTTTCTTTCAACTGCCGAATATGGGGATTCCAAGACATTGAGCGGTCAAAGACGACGCCGAGAAATCTGTGGCATTTGACATAGGGCATCTGCGTACCCTCTACACTGAGCGTATATTGTGAGACGTCACGCCGAGTGAACGCAATCGCTGCACACTTCTGAGGGGAAAAGATCAACCCGCAGCATCTCAGGTACTTTCGCATCGCCAGGATCACTCTCTGAAGTACGGCACGAATGTTTCGGCGGTTTTTGCCTGAGGCCCAGATGCAGATGTCATCTGCGTACAGCGAAATATTGACGCCTTTGGGAAGAACCGTTGGCAGGCGTATAAGGCATATGCTGAAAAGAGTCGGACTCAAGACGCCGCCTTGAGGAACTCCATGTGTGACAGGATGCTCGGTTGTTGCGCCATCACTGGTGACCATATAAACGTACCGATGTTGGAGGTAATCGCAGAGCCACTGGAACATACGTCCTCGCAGCCCTACGAACGTCATCTCTCTTCGGATAGCTTCGTGTGCCACGCTGTCAAACGCTGCCTTGACGTGCAAAAAGACAGCTATGGTGATATTTCCAGCTGCTTTTTGTCGCGAGATATCCGCCGCCAGGGAGATTATGTTATCCGTGCTGCTTCGTCCTCTCCTGAATCCAGACATCTGCGATGGATAAACATCTCGATTTTCAAGGTCCCAAGCAAGCCGTTCTAACACCATCTTCTCCATCACCTTGCTAATACAACTTAAAAGAGCAATTGGCCGGTGTGAATCTATATTGGTTGCCGGCTTGCCTGGTTTAAGGACCGCAACGATCCGGGCGACTTTCCAGCTGGCCTCAAGGCGCCCTCTCTGCCACGATTCTTCATCAGCTCTTCATTAGCTCCTCTCCGTGTCCAGCGAAATTATTGAAGCGAAGGTACGTTACTTTGTTTTATTACCGGCGTAACTGCATAAGATCGATGATAAACTAAATCTCCGTTTCCAGTTGTCAGCTTTTCTACGTAACATTTACGCAACCTGGAATCATCAAAGTGTAGGGAAGCACGTGTTTGAAACATCAGTTTGAAAAACGGTGGAACCCAGAATTTGAAGACGCGTACCCGAGGAGAGAGCGCCGGACAACACACACACACTTATCGAGAATAGAGTACACGAGAATTTTAATTCTCGTGAACGCGTCTTTAAGTCTGGGTTCCACCGTTCTTCAAACTACGTACCAACAGGCCCAGCACCAAACTCTTCTACGATATTAAACTTTAGGTTTACTTAGAGGCGTAAAACATCCGCCGCTTCCCAAATGGTGCACGACGTATCCTAGGCAGAAAGTTAACATTGAATCCTTCTTTTTGAACCCAGGGTACGTAGGATTATTTGGGGCAATAAAAAATGAAAAAGGAATAGAAGAGAATGAAAAACGAGAATGATGACTGGTCCCGACAAGCTCCGCAATCGTGCAGAAAAAATCTTCGTTTTATTTTTCCTTTCTTTCCCCGCATCCGGAATACGATGAACATGCCACGGCGATATCTCCCTCCTTACACGGAATGAAACGCGCATTGGCTGGAAGATGCTGCGCTGGGAGGAGCAGGAGGAGGAGGACGAGGAGGAGAAGCAGGAGGAGCGAACGTATACTACGCCGTAAAAGACGAGGGAGAGAGCGGAGGGGTCCGGAAATTTGGAGTCGCTTATCGGCAAGCTCGAGACTTGTCATTCACGGTAGTTCCGACAACGAGGCCTCGGCCCGCTTCGCCGCGCACCTCAGCGCCCCGACTCGGCGGCGATGCCCATTACGGCGCGGAAATGAAAGTGCCAGTTACGGGACGTTTCCTGGCGCCGGTCGGGGAGGAAGCTCTCTTGTCTCGAGCCACCCGAGACAAGTGTCCGATCCTTCCACATGGTCAGGGTGGAGATCTTCGTCGAGTCGCGAGCTCCAACAACGAGCTCGCGAGGAGTACCAGGCAGGTTGGGCCGCTGTATTTTCTTACGTTACGAAAATTACAACATATTGTACCCGAAGTTGTAAATTAAAGTTCACGTTGGCTATGATGCGCCAACTCGGGCATCTGGCGCGAGCCCTCGACGAATTGGCAGACGTCAGTTTGTATTTGCTGGCGCTCATTTTCGAGGACAAAGGAGGACAATGTCTATATATATTTTTGGCGCGTGCTCTATGGGTTAGATAGGCCATGCTCTGCGCATTTTTCACAGAGCATGGACTTCGACGGCCATGGGGAAGTTCCTGCTACGTGATAGCGCTACAGTAAGGTTTCTTTTCCCGGGAAAACAATGGAGAAATACTCTCACTCATTAGGCACAAGAGAAGGGATTTTCCAACACCACACAAGAATTTAGGTGCCATAGGATTGATTTATTGTATGGTTTAACGCGCCGACGCAACGCAGGAGATGAGGCGCGCCGTAGTGGAGGGCTCCGGATTCATTTTGACCGCCTGGGGATCTTTAACGTGCGCCGAAATCTCGTACACACGGGCGCTTACGCTTTTCGCCTCCATCAGAAAAGCGGCCGCCGCAGCCGGGAATCGAACCCGCGTCCTCGTGCTAAATGCCATAGGAGCCCACATGCTCAGGCAAATAGAAACAAACACATACCCGCACAGATCGCCGCTTTCCACTAATCATTTCAAGAATAATACGCAAAAAGCGGAGAAATAGCCATGCTGTTTCACGTAACCTTGGCGTGCCCGAGCATTTGGTTTCAAGAAAACACTCAAACCCACGTTAATCTTATCGAGAATAGAGACGAGGGCGGCAGCCCTTAACAGCCTATCCCTTGAAAATGTCGTATCTAGAGCCCTGGATGTCGGGCACCACTCACGAGCTCCCCGCTAACTTCCAACTCCATTCATTTCTCCTTTTTTTTTTCTGAAAAATGTTGTACTACCACTAATTCTACTACTATTACTGCTGCTGCAGTTTTCGTATAAACCTTGCCTATTCACTAAAACATTCATTTTTCAGTATCACGACTTTATCCATTTATTCTTGATTCGGAGCACAAGCAAATCCTCGCTTGCGCTCATCGTGACTCCACTTCGTAGCCAGCATCGTGATCACTGCCTCCCTACGATTCGCCCGTGTGCGGGATCCGTATTTCCAAACGCTGCGCTACACAGCGCCCCACGTGACATTTCTCTTCGCACGATGCGGAACGTTAAAGGCCAACTGCACTCAAAATTTCAACACCAATGTTATTTCCGTATAGTCTGCCTTAAAAGACTGCGAGATACAAAATATTACAGCTGAAATACGCGTATCCGCGGCGCAAACGACCATCAAAAATGAGTCATTAAACTACCGGCCAAGTTTCGTACGGGGACAAAGGCTACCACGAGGGGTGCCACCGCAGATCGGAGGGCATCTGGCGCGGCCGCCGCTGCTCTGTGGCCAGACCGGCAGGCAGGAACACAGTAGCTGCATGTCTGTTCGCACCACATTTTTTCGTCGCTCACAAAATGATAAGTTTATTTCAGCGGCCCAGGACACGTAAAGCGAAAACGCACTGCTGATAAGGCGCCGAGCGTCCGTTCCGTGCGAAACGCGCTCGGACCACTTCCCCTGCTGCCCTTCGATCAACACCAGCGCCGCGGCGCGGCCTCCCTGGGCAGCACACGAAGCTCTCCCTGAGCGTGACGGCGGAGTTTCAGGACCAGAAAAGCATTGAAGGAGCGCCGCGGATACGCGTATTTCAGCTGTCATATTTTGTATCTCGCAGTCTTTTAAGGCAGACTATACGGAAATAACATTTTCAGGGGGTTGAAATTTTGAGTGCAGTTGGCCTTCAACGTTCCGCATCGCGCGAAGAGAAATGTCACGTGGGGCGCTGTGTAGCGCAGCGTTTGGAAATACGCATCCCGCACACGGGCGAATCGTAGGGAGGCAGTGATCACGATGCTGGCTACGAAGTGGAGTCACGACGAGCGCAATAAGCGCGGATTTGCTTTATTTTTTGTGCGCTGCGAATCAAGAATAAATGGATAAAATCGTGATACTGAAAAATGAATGTTTTAGTGAATAGGCAAGGTTCAAGCGAAAACTGTATCAGCAGCAACAGCAGCAGCAGCAGTGGCGAAACTGACGAGACCGCGGTCATTACGGGCGGGCCGGCCGCAATGTCTCTTCCGCTTCGCGGCTGTTTGTGCGATGCGCCGGTAGGTGCAGCGCCGCATGCGACCAAGCTATTTTAAACGCTGATAACTAATTGACAATGTATTTCACGTGGCTACCAGCCATGTCCCCGTTGGTTTGGTTGTCCGTACTATACGTTCAAAATAAATTTGGCCGAGTTGAAATTCGAGTGCAGTTGGCTTTTAATTAAACATGGTCATTGGCTGCTCCCCGAGCCTAAAGCGACTTAAAACATACCAAATCACCATTATTAACAAAAAATGAAATACAGCACGTATAACTGAGTTTAGAAAACAGTTTGCACTAATTTAATGAAAATTTAAAAAGCAGTCAACAGAGACGCCGCAGCAGAGAAACCTCGGCGTAGTCGCTTGATAGCGTGCACTCGCCGGGAGCCATCTGAGATAACAGCAGCTAGAAAACGGCGTACGGAAAGCGTGACGCTTCTTTTATTATCAGACGGAAGAAGACCCGCGGGTCGGCTGTCTTTCTTTCTTTCTTTTTTCTTTCTTTCCTGAGGTTTTATTCTTTTTTCCCGCCAGGGGAAAGCTCTCCATGCTCCGAATTGCTTCATCGGTGCATTGTCGGCAGCGCCTTTTCACAGCTCTGAAGCTTTGAAGGAAGTTACTAAAACAATGCATATAGCTCGCAATCACGCGCGTCTTCCGATAAAAGCGCTCCTTTGTCGTCTGCTGTGCCGTGGGTCGGGCCCTCTTCCTAGCGCCTGGCATGCTTCCCCATATTATCACATTTTAAAATGGCCATGTAGTGCCACCAGTCTGCCTGTCGAAGTAATTTGTGCCGAACGACAAAGAAACGCAAGCGAAGAAATGGACGCAAATACGGTGTAGCAGTGAAGATTGATCGGTTGTAGGGTTTAACGCGCCGACGCAACGCTGGCGATGAGGCGCGCCGCAGTGGAGGGCTGCGGATTAATTTTGACCACCTGGGGATCTTTAACGTGCGCCGGAATCTCGAACACACGGTCGTTTTTACTTTTCGCCTCCATCAGAAAAGCGGCCGTGGCAGCCGGGAATCGAACCCGCGACCTCGTGCTCAGCAGCGCAACGCCTTAGCCACTGAGCCACCGCGGCGGGTGGCAGGTGGCAGTGAAGACGGCTTTGAAAGGTACATTGCAATGAGAAGCATTATTTCGTCTTCAAAGCTAGTAAACAGACTTAAAGAGGCCATGAAATGACGCCAACATAAAACTTCGTTCAATTATTTGACGGAACTAGTCTTTGTAAATCCCTCAGCGGCAATCTAGCCTAGAATTTTTTATTTCGAAGAAAAACGCTAGACGTATTGACAAACTTTCAAATTTCGCGCTACGGGGACGTAATATGGGCCTCAAACTTCAGAAACACCTCAGAACTCAGACCTGGTGACTTTTGGCGGAGCTGCCACCAGCAGCTGTCTGGAAGAAGGCTGCTGATAAATACCACCCACACCACAGCGACTATAAAAAAAAAGGGTTTTTTCTCTCTTTTCTCATAGCTGCATTTATTTTCCACTAGCAGTATAATACCACTCTGCTCCTGCCCCACACCTGACCGTCAAGCGCGGACCTCTACACCTCCTCTAATTTCTTACCGCAAAGTACTTCACCACTGCATAGTCCTCTCGCGCATTCAACCCCCCCCCCCCCCTCCCCCACCTGCATCATTTCTATTGTCGTACTTTCTGAAAAAAAGTATTGAACAACAAAAATAAGCCTGCGCTTTGCTCCACTGCACCAGCATCGGAGCTGGCGATCCGTCTTCTCGCAGAAACTCAGAATATAAGTCTAAATAACACACGTTTCTTTTCGTTTTTTCAACTAACTTATTCGTTGCGCCATAAATAGAGTATCCTGGAGATAGAATAAGTGTAGGTCAGAATACTATCACCTTTCACTCGACCACAATAACTGCTACTTGACGTGACGGAAGCGACCTTGCTCCCAGATATGAACGAACGAATTCTTTCAATCATGCCGGACGATTGAAAGAGGCGATGACTCACAGAAGTCAGTCAGCTAAGGCGAGTCCTGCAGAGTTAGTTGCTATTCGTGAGCAGCGCTCCAAACAGCATCCTGCATGACCGGTGAAAGAAATTGAGCCCCACGACCTCCTTCATTTTGTTATTTTCAGGTGGGCTTATAGCACCACAATAACTTATAATCTCCTGAATGAGGAGGCCGTTAGAACCTCAAGCTTTAACACTTCCCCCGGCCGATAAAACAAGTAGCAACAACTTATGCCCTTACAATGGCTATACAAACAAATCCCGTTATTGCGAACCTCAGATTAACGAACAATTTGAAAATCCCCTACCAAATCCCTAATAATTTCTATGTAAAAATATTTCATTACTACGAATTTCAGAACACCGAGTATTTCAGAATAACGAATCGAATTTTATCATCCTCACATAAAACAACACTTCAAAATAACGAATTCCGAGTGTACGAAATTACTCGTGTTGGTGTGAACGACGACTGTTGGTGGGAATGTAGCACTATCATGATAAGCACACTAAATGCGCGTTAGCTCTATCGCCATCGCCTGCGCTTGGGGGTCTCGCCGCCCTGCTAGCCTCTGTCGCCGCCTTTGTTCCTTCGTCCAGCTACGCAGCTACGTCGGTACGCTAATCATACGGCTGTTTTTGTTTCTACGTGCGCAATGGGCTCCGGAAGCAGCAAGAAAAAGAAATGGAGGCAGTTTTCTTTGCAAGAAAAGGTGGACATTCTCTGTCAAGTGGACGATGGGAAGAAACAAATCGACATCTCGAAGGAGTGGGGGATGGCACCATCAACGGTTGCAACAATTTTGAAGGACTGGCAAAAGATCAGCGAGCTGCACCGAGGCTCCCAACTTGCTCCTAACGCCGATACTTTGCAGTGCGTAGCAAGAATGCGCACTTTTCTTAGCAGGTGCGCCAATGCCACCGAGGCAGTGCACATGATTCGAACGTGGACAGCTTCGATTCGTTCGTCTTGCAGCAGTTGGGTGGAACAGGTCAGGCAAAGATCACCGATTTCTTCGAATAAACCTGCATCCAGACCCGCGTTAGAGGCTAACGCGATCGTGCACGTGTTCTCAATAAAGGTAGGTGGATGCTTTTGTTACGTTCACAATTTTTACTGCGCATTTTTTTTATTTTTTCACTATAACGATTATTCGAAATAACGAACTATTTTTAGCGGTCCCTTGAAATTCGTTGTATTGAGATGTAGCCAGTGCATATTTTCAATCTGTCACGGCTCTCACGGCCGACAAAAAGTGTTGCGAAACAAGCGACGGCTTGATAATGGCTTTATCACCCGCCGCGGTGGCTCAGTGGCTAAGGCGTTGCGCTGCTGAGCACGAGGTCGCGGGTTCGATTCCCGGCCGCGGCGGCCGCTTTTCTGATGGAGGCGAAAAGCAAAAACGCCCGTGTGTACGAGATTTCGGCGCACGTTAAAGATCCCCAGGTGGTCTAAATTAATCCGGAGCCCTCCACTACGGCGCGCCTCATCGCCTGCGTTGCGTCGGCGCGTTAAACCCCCACAATCAATCGATAATCGCTTTATCGCAGACAATAAATACTTTGAGCAAAGGGCAAATGCATTACAAAAAAGAAAAAAATTTCCCCAATTCGCCTAATGTATGCTAAGCAATAAAGGTATGTTAAAAGTAAGCTAAACGTATTTTAAGAAATATTCTACACAGAAGAAGACGCGCGGACCAGCAGGTGAGGGAAGAGCGCCTTGATCGTATGACTCGCACGTCGCTGAAAATTATTCACTACAGCGCGCATGCGCGGTAACTTCGTGGTAGCTCCGACAAGCTGCTGTGTGACCACAGAAAGATTACGCCACAGTTTCGGCGAAGCCGCGCATTTCTGTTTTCATGCCAACGTGAAAAAAAAAAAAACGCTAGATTTCCGTTTGCTTACCGTCAAGCTCTGCAAGCAGGTGACTCGTCGCAGATTCAAACTCACGCTTCCCCTTAGTTTTCGTCGCCGGAAACTTGAACAAGAATTCCGTTGCACATCAGTCCACAACAAGCATAGAAAAGTATTTCGGCACACACCAATGCGCGTCCTCAAGCGTCGCATTCAAGAGCGGAGTTTTCCGCAACATTTCCCCAAGCTGCCCGGAACACTCCACAAGCCCGAAACAGTGGCACAGTTTTGAGGTGCAGGCGCCGCCGAATACGGCAATCAAATGAATACCCGATCGTCTGGGCTTCGTTGCCATGACGACGGTACGCTTATCGTCAAGCGGGCATGTCTGGGCCCGCAGGCTACACGTATCTTCGTCGAGACAAGCTGGCGCGCCGTGACTGGTAGAAACTGCATTGTCATCCGACAGCGCCAACACCAACCTTTGTATCGCAATTGTACTTCGCCCGAACAAGCGAAACAAGGTTTGGGGAGTGGGCAAAAATTGACACAACAGATTAGCAATGGCTTGAATTTAACGTGGACTCCTGTTACTATCATGGGATGCTGACTAAACGATCCGAGCATATGTAGTGTTCCTCACAAAATAAAATTGGAAACTGATCAGGATCAATTTACACGGTGACACGCTGTTTGACGCGCTGTTGCTCTAGAAGAGCAACAGCGCGTCACCGTGTAAATTATGGTATGAGTACATGTTTTGACGGGCCAGACCATGTATTTTTTAAAGAATACTTTCCACTTTCGAGATACGCCATGGATATGAATTTCGTCTGTTTTCTCGTTATTTAAACGAAATAAACTATCCTGCGGTTTCTTTTTTTTTCAGGAACATTACGGAACGTTTATCGTACAAGATCGTCGACGATCGTCTGCGCGTTGACAGGTCAAGCCAGCTAGCTATTCAGCTGCTATAAAATACTTTTGACTTTGGAAAGTTTCAATATTGTTTGAAAGAAAATTCTATTCTTTTTGGGGGGGGGGGAGGGGGGGCGGAAGGGGGTAGCAGAAGGTCTACAAAACGCGTGTTGTCTGCGATCATCTGCGCTTCGACGGGCCAAACCACCTAGTTGTTTGGCTGTTACTTTTGACTTGTGATATAACCACGCGCATACATTTTATTAGTGCCATTATTATTCGGAAAAATAGATTATCTATTCTAGTTTTTATTCTAGCATGTCTACGAAACGGTCATCGTGTGTGATAGTGTGCGTTTCTGACAGTTCAACCTGGGCAGCTGTTCAGCTATAAACAAATACTTTCGACTTTTGAAATACCCCACGAAGACAGCTTTTACTTGTTTTATTGTTTTAAATATAAATTACCTTTCTCTTTTCTGGCTCTTTTGTAGAAAAGGGCTACGAAACATTTATCGTCTGCGACCACCTGCGGTTCAGACGAGTAAGTGAGTTGTGGAAAAATACTTCCTCACTTTTAAGATGCGCTACAAAGACACAATGTAATAATTTTTATTATAAGTTAACTTTTTCGTTACCACGCCATAGGCCATCGTTCGCGGGTGAACGATGATTTTCAAACCTCCCGCAAAAAGTATAAAAACGGTGTTATTTGGACAACTGACGCCTTCTGGAGCGTTCATTGGGAACCCCTTTTTCAGTTGTTTGCATTTTGCGTAGGTAGACGGGGTCGCGAGAAAAATTTAAAATAAAGGTGCGAAAATGGCTTCCTGTTTCACTGCGCGCTCTGCAAAGGCGGACAGCGGTTTCAGGGATTTCGGCCACTGCTGCTGCTGCTTTTTTTTTTTTACCTCAGCGGCAGTGATGACTTGCGCAACGATGTAGATTCTTCAGATTTTAGTTGTGAAGAACTCTGTCCCATTCAACAGCCTCACACTACGACACGTGCTGCCAGGGAAGATTCGTTTGACTTCACGCTGTATTTATAAACAAAAAGTGCCTAATATCTCACGAATGCAGTATTACTTTCATGTGTAGAGTCTAGACAACGTGCGGCGGGCATATTTTGCCAAATGCACCCCCGCCGTATCACGTTATCACCTTCAACATAGCCCGGCGCACGTTTAAAATTAGCGCTACGGAGCGACGCATGCTGCTTCTCAAGAGCGCTAAATTTGGTTTTTTTTACCACTTCTGTGATAAGGATTTGGTGACAGGACACAACCATGTTTAGATGCATATTTAAGAAAGACCGACTGACTCTCGAGTGGCTTCGCGGACTGACACAGTTGCCAGGGCCTTTAGATTGGTGGCCCGCAAAAATCTAGAACTTGGTGTACAGCATTGATGTATATATTTAATCATAGCTTAGGAACGTAGGAGCATTTCGTATGTCTTAGAATTCCTTAATTTTTACGCTCAGTAAAACCGCCTATATGTGTTTTGTGTATACTTTTCTGTGGATTTCTTTTTGTTTCGTGGACCAATAAGCTGTCACAAAACTGCTGTTATGCATTTGAAAGAGAAATCTATAAGCTACGAGTTCATGCATAGCAATGCTAAATGTGTCCAGTAGCTCAAGAAAAAAAGAAAGCTTTCTGGAAGCACCCAACATCAGCCATTTTTCCCGGGTCGCGAGGAAGTTAAGAGAAATAAAGTATTAAAAGGTGTTTGTAACTGTTCTATACGTACGATAAAACATTCGCGCCTCGGTCCATCACACTGATGAAGCTTATCCAATAGTACGGACGGCGCGTCGGTCAGCTATACGTATTGACCACGGTGCAAATGTTTGGTGTGTTACAACGACATATGAGCGTCTTTAAATTTTTTTCCTTAGTCAGCTCCGACCCAGCCAGGCCTCGCAAGCTTGGACGTTCCCTGGTTTCCCTATAGGCGGCGTAAAAATCGACGCCCCACGTGACCAACCTACAGGGCAAATTTCGACCATCTAATCCACCAGACGGCGCAAGCGAAAGGTTACTTTTGGTATAGAATACAAAACATTCATTCCGTGACTCAAAGAGCCCACACGGTTCGCTTACAATGTGTTATTTAAAAATATTATTAACAAGGTCCACATCAAACATCCGTTGAGCAAAAATGTACGCAACTTTTTACCAACAGCCGACTGGTGCACCACCTCGTTTCTGAATTCGCAACCACAAAGCCGCCAATTCAAATTGAAACCGCTGCAACGGCCCACCGTTTTTATGTGCGCGGGGCACTGGTTTCGTGACTTTTATTGCTGTTATATGCTTTTGCGTCCATCAGTTGTTGAGAGGACTGGCAAAACACGGGAATTGAGTGCTTGTTGAGTGACAAATGTGGGAAATTCCGCATCGGAAGACAGCTGCCGAGGCCAGAATATTTGATTCTTCTAACAGAAGGTGAGTGTTATGCACTCCGCTAGAAAGACTGTGCAAACGAAACCGTTTTCGCCGTCAATACCTCATTCGTGCCCTTCGTTCGAAATCTTTGCGCGAGTGAACGAGTTGTTATGGCAAAAAAAAAATGTTGTCATGAAAGCGACGTACAATTGCAGCGATCGAAATGAAATGATGTCCTGGCCTCTGTAAACTTGCGGATGTCAATAAACGATTTGTTCTCACTTGCTGCTCACTGTGGTCTGTGCCAGTTGAGGCCATCTGGTCACCTGGCGTAACATCACTTCACTAGCGCGGCGCAAGTAAACACGCGACCAGCGTGCCAGCCAGGAACCAGCAGGAGCAGCCACGGCCGGACTCGACGCTCCTTTCGCGCGCAGGAGGAGGAGAGTCGAGTCCGGCTGTGGAGCAGCGAGCCGGCGGCCGCCGTGCGAGGGCAGCTACCATGTTATTAAGGAGCTCAAGCGGCCTGTGCAAAAAGCATCCGCCATGTTTACAAAGCCGTGTTTACAGCGCCATCAAGCGGGCGTACTGGGTAGTTCACGACGCCGCCACTACGCTTTTTCTGGCACTACAGGCAAAGCTAGACCTTTGCTTCTCTAAAATCCTCCCTGTTCTGTGACCCAGCGAATCAAGTCTGGGCCATTCAGCTGGCCGAGGACGCTGCTAGAGCCCAAGGGCTCTTGGCCGACGTCTAGAATAACTGGCTGTTATGCAATAAAGTTCCCCCCCCCCCTCCTCTCTCTCTCTCTCTCTCTCTCTCTCTCTCTCTCTCTCTCTCTCTCTCTCTCTCTCTCTCTCTCTCTCTCTCTCTCTCTCTCTCTCTCTTAGTGAACCGCCTCTCCGTAGACACGAAATTTTCTCGGAGGTCATATTTGGCATTCTGTTTTGTTTAACACCACGATCAAAGACTGCACTTGCCAGTGTTTTTTTTTTTTTTTACAAAAAAAAAAGAAATTTCGTCTATGGGAAGATGGCGGCCATCTTGACCATTCTTGACCAACCTCGGTAGGGCGGCGCCACCTTAAATGTGCATAAAGGAACGCTAGATGCCGGAGATAAGAGCAGCGTCAGGGCAAAAACCGTCGCCAGCACAGGATGTGGATGACCACAAATAGTTACATATGTTCCTGTGGTTCATCGTTACTAGTACAAATAAACGTCTGCCTTTTCATCAGCTTTCGGGTCGTCTGTTGTCTGCTGTGCCAGATTACCATATTTTCCAAAATTCAGACTCACGATTCTCTCCCCAAGTTAGTTGGGTTGTTCTCGTTTTATTTTTGTTATTGTGTGCAAGCGTGTCTGTGCATGTGACGTGCAGTTATGAGATTCACTGCAGAGAAAAAGGGTGGCTTTTAAGCGCAGAGCACTTTATGGGCTCGTCTTGTCGTCGTAGCTTGGTAACGGTCGATCCGACTGCCGGAATCGGGGGGCGCAGCGAGATAACGGACCTAAGTAGAGCCTTGTTCACCGTCGTCAGTAAGTCACAATCAGGCTTGATCAGGCTTCGAAAACCACGCGGTTTATTCATAACCTTTCGAACCTCGTGAAGCGCTGGCGCTTGTCATACATCTCTTTATTGTTTAGGGCAAAAACAATTCCAGGTACATTTCAGGCAAAATCTGCGTATACAAACGGCAGCCCCCGCGTTCATTTAGTTAGCAACGCTCGTAGGGTTGGTTTTTACGATAGAAAGCGAAAAAAAAAAAAAAAAGCGCCCACGAAAGAAAAAAATGGCGGGTGCAAAATGACGCAGAAAGGCTCCAGCCGCGAAAGCACAAAATTGCGCGTTCGAAATGCCGCAGAACAGCTTTAGCCGCGCAAGAAAAAATCGCGTTCGAAATGAAGCAGAAAGGCTCCAGCCGCGCAAGATAAAAATTACGCCTTCGAAATGACGCAAAACATCTCCAGCATACGAAATTAAAGCAAGCACAAAAAGAACAGAACTCCTGCTGGCGTAGTTTCAGTCAGGGAGCGCGCGAGCCCTGCGAAGGCGGGAAATTTGACATGCATTGGGTCGCAGCAGTGAGCGGATAACGGCGCTGTAGCCCATTATGGCGAATCACTGCTCTGCACTTCCGACAGCTTTCACGTTGAGTGGAATGTGTAATTTTTGTCTGCCTTTTGCGTAAATAAATGTTAATATATAAGCTCCCAGCATGTGTTGACCCCGATGCACATTTCGAATTTTTTTAATGCACGCCGCGTTATTTCACTCGGCTAGCCAGGACCAAGTATCGCACAGGCGACCGCCAGGAGGGGTCAGGCGAAGGCATTGGGTTTGATGGCGCATGAGATACCACTGTCCACTGAACCACGTTGCGCTGCTCCAGCCTTGAGGTCGTCCTTGCTGATGTGATTCACCACAGCTGCGCCCACGCAGTCCCCCATCACGTTCACCACTGTCCGGAAGCGGTCCCTGGGGAAAGACGACAGTTTACTTCGTTTCTGGGGCGGAATTTTGCAGCGTGAGCTACACTGGCCGAGGTTGAGCAGTTTCACGTGGCTCCTGGAGAGCCATGCTGCGCATGCGTGAGGAGCACGTGAGTTCTCACGGCGCACGGCTGACATGCGGGAGCCGCCGCCGCGATTGGATTGGAATAAATTGTATTATGATGGATTGGATTGGATTTAATTAAATTGGATTAGATTGGATCGCATTGGATTGGATTGGAAATCGTTTTAGCAGCTTTAAGCATGATAATGAGCTAATCCTAGACAACCAGGAAAACTAAGAATAACCAGCTGAACCTTAGCTCACGCTACGTATATCCTGGCATAGCCGACCTAAGCCACTGCTAATTTTTATACCATGTCCGTTTCAAAGTGTTCCTTTCGAGTGAGCCCTGATTGGCTGACAGCTGATGATCAGGACGTCACACAGCGCAAGCAGGGCAGGGGACGGTTTCACGAACCTCTATTGTAGAAGACAAACCTCTACTTATTGTAGAAGATGAACCGCTACCTATGGCACATTCAATTATTGATCACCTGTAAATATTTAAGCCTGTCTCTTATCACCTGCAAATATTTAGGCCTGTTTCTTTTTTGCGCCCGCGTGGTAAGTGCAATAAATCGCGTATATTTTGTGGATGTATCATTTATCACCGGTAAATATTTAAGCCTGTTTCTTTTATCACCTGTAATTATTTGAGCCTGTTTCTTTTATCACCTGTAAATATTTAAGCCTGTTCCTTTTATCGCCTGCAATTATTTGAGCCTGTTTCTTTCTGCCCTCGCCTGGTAATTGCGATAAATCGCGTAGGTTTTGTGGACCTATTGGAGAATTGAACCTCTGCCGATTGAACAATTTATCATTCATTCCTTGTAAGTATTTCAGCCCGTTTCTTTTTATGGGCGCGTGGTAATTGCTGCAAATCACGTAGATTCTGTGCGAACAAGATTGCTTTCAATCTTTTGTGGTGCACGTATATTCTTACGTGAATTATGTACATTTAGTTGTTCTCCTATAAGCTGACTCGGGAATTGTGTATTAACGGATTAAATTGGTCCCCTACTGGCAGAGTTACTAAGTGTCCGCATGTTTTTGACACCAGTGTTTTCTCTGCACACAGGCGTGAAATAAAGCAATTGAATTGAACTGGAAATGCAGGTTTAATTACGTCACGATTTAAATGGACGCGAAACGGACATTTCTGAAACAAACAACCCTACTTCACCCCTGGTAGTCAGTGTGCGAAGATCTGGCACGATGCTGCCGGTGCGGGTGACAAAATCCACGGAAATGACAAGAAAAATAATCAGTGGCTTAGCTAGGCTATGCCAGCATATACGTAGCGTGAGCTAATGTTCAGCTGGTTATTCTTAGGTTTCCTAATTGTCTATGATTAGCTGATTGTCATGCTTACTGCTGCTAAAACGATTTCCAATCCAATACATTCTAGTCCAGTCCGGTCCATTCCAGTCCAGTCACTGCTCCTCGCGCATGCGTAGCACGCCTCTCTAGGAGCCACGCGAAACGGCTATCAAGCGGCTCCGGCGCAGCGTCAGACTTGGCTACTGCGCAACGGAGGCGCACAGCTGGGCACGCGCCGGCGCCAGTGCGTCTGCTGCGGCTATGACGTCCCTGCTCTGGAAATGCGCAGACCGTCCAATTTGCACATCGAATTCTCTACACACCCGCACTCCAATTGGATTGGATTTCGAATCCACTCCAAGACAATCCAATATAATTCAACCCAATCCAATCCAATCCAACCCAAATCCAATCCGATCCAATGCTCCTCGCGCTTCCGCAGCACGGCCCTTCAAGGTTCACGCGAACTGCTCAACCTCGGCCAGTGTAGCTTACGGTACAAAAAGTTTTATTCCGTTACTTCCTTAATACGAGACGGTAGAAATGCCCATAGCCGGCAGAAATGCAACCTAATTCCTAACCTCTCCGCTTCCTTTTTTTTAACCGCCGAGCAAAACCGTCAAAACTCCATTCTTCTAAGATACCTTTTGTGAAGAACTGCCCCGCTGCTGCCACTGCGGATGGCAGTAGGCACGGCAGCTCAAAAGTTTTATTTCGTTACTTCTTTAATACAATATAGCAGAATAGTCCACGGCTAATCTTTAACCCTTTGCTCTCTTTTTCCAGCAAAACTGTAAAATTTCAAATCCGTTCTTTTCAGATGTGTTTGTGCCCCATCGACCACATGGACATAACACGGAGCTTCGGAGCTTGCTTTTTTTTTCTTTCATTAATGCACGTACTATAAAATAAACATTGGCATGTTTGGTCGCTAAGATGATTTTGAAACAATACGGAAAGTTTCTCAAATTGGTAGGCGTTGCCGTTGAAGTAGTGCAGCGCAAACCGACGAAGGGCAGGGGAAGTCGTGGGCTTTATTCATATGTCCTTCCTCTGTCTTTTCTGCACCACTTCAATGTAAGCGATGTTGTACGTACGCTTCAGATTTGCTCTGAAATCTGTCGTCAACCTAAATTGGGATGGTCAACTTCTCTAAATCTCTGTTCGATCTCAGTACAAGCGCATCCGTAGGTATACGGTTCCACTAGACGGATGAAGCTCGCATTCTGGTAGAGGCATCCTGAGACCGGTATTTCTACGCATCGATATCGGTATTGATGGGTAGTGGCGCATGCGGAGATGTATGAACTTTCGGTATCCAGTCTGGTTACCATTAAACGCGTCAAAGCGCCGTAGTTAAACAGTAAAGTACAGCGATGAGTAATACGCACAGGAACCAGTCCACCGTTGCGATCAGGCCGATGTCCTCCGCCGGGAGTCCGATCGCCTGGAGGACGATGATCATGGTGACCAGGCCACCGCCGGGTATTCCCGCCGCCCCCACGCTCGCCACTGTGGCCGTCACGCTGCGTAACGCGTCACGACGAAGGGAAACGGATAAGCTCCACGTCAAGTTCTCCTAACAGTAAAATAACCTGTACAAACACCCTCCCCATGTCCCATGTGATAAAAGTTCACGCTGAAACATTCAAGCCGAGGCATGAACGGTTCACGGGCTGTTCCCGTATTGGGTACACGCCCGCCGCTTTATGTACACACCTAGCGCCATCTACCGGCATGCTATGAACACTTCTTTCGTTGTTTTGAGCAACTGCTATGTGTGTGCTATGTGTGTGCTTTTGAGCAACTCCAATGTGTGTGCTATCGCACACACATTGGACTCGAGGCGTTCCTTTGCGTTCTGTGGGGTAGAGTTTGTAACGTCTGACACAAATGATGGCCTTATCACGGACAAGTACCGCCACCCCGCGGAGCCCGATGTAACCAGTGACGGCGCACTCACATGGTTGCCTGCATCCGTGCCTCGCCAGTGAACACAACCTATAAGAACCTCACTGTTCAGCCTCAGTAGCTGAGGCCCCATTGAATCCGTTTTCTGCCAGTACGAAATGATAAGGGTGTGCCACATGATATGCTAATCGTTGTAAGCCTCCATAGCATATAAAAACAAGAATGGCTGTTAATCATGCTGATGTGACCGCGCGACTTGTACGACAGAATTTCACTAAATATGGTGTGTATCTGCGAGAGGTGTGTTGCACTCAGGCAGGACCGCCTCAGTGGTTACCAGTTCTTGAAAGTTATTTTCCTTGAAGAAATTTTAATGGAAATGCACGGTGGCAAAGCCGCCGCTGGTGTGTTTCTTTTCCTTCAGCATTTTTGTAGTGTCTTAGCGGGCAACAACGGAAAAAGCGCCTGAGTAGCTTATAGTTAGAACCATGGGTTTTGCGTGAACGACCTCGGTTAGAGTCTAAGCCGTGAGAAAATTACGGAAAGGCCCATGTTTTTTTTTTTTTTACTGTAAAATGTTCTGTTGTCTCATTTCTACGCATTCTTTTTGTGAATAGAGGTGGTTCGGTATCTTTTAGGTCGTTTTGTGGGCCGGAAATGCCATATCACCACGTTCAAATTCATGCACCACACCGGAAGCGTCTGTCTTGTACTTATCTCGTAAAATATACTGAACCCCCCCCCCCCCCCCCTCCACACACACACACACACACACACCCGCACGCAGGCGCATATTTTCAGAAATTCTCCGAATTAGAGACAATCATCGTATATAACTTTTTTGCCGTATTTTGAGAGGAATAATAACAGCGCCTCGATTAGTGCAGGATTTTTGGGCCACAAATGCATCACCAAACCTCTCCAGCGAACACTGACCTACAGAGTACCTGAAACGATACATTTTAGTATTGTGAAAAATCAATCACACGGCTTTCTTGCATTCATGACGACCTGTTGAACTTCTATATAAGCATTTACTAGACGTGTACCCAATCTCACCGAATATACCGGATTTTCGCGCGTACAACCCGCCCCCGCATAACCCTTTACCCCCTTTCCATCGACGAATAAAACCAATATAACCCCACCGTACGGGCCGCATATTTTATACATAAGGGGATGGACGAAATCTACTACCCAAGCAACATTACACATTTGTTTATGCCAAAGAACTTACCTAGCTGACTACGTAACTAGATGACTTGCCGCATACATTTTTTCAGGTTGGTATACTGTTGAGCTGAGTGTGCAAAATAAGCACTGCCAATGGGATAGCAGTGGCTTAGTCGCTATTACTGCTGTAGGGGCATCACGGCCCAACGTGCATTGCGGTGAAGCTGCACCAAAGGAAATACCCCGCACATTAACCCACACCTCTACTTCATACCTGAAATTTTCGCATTTTTGGTGCGGGTTATACGCGCGAAAATGCAGCATTGCAAGAATATGTTAGTTATATGTATAAAACTTTTTCGTGATCAATTCCCTATAAAGTGACCGTGGCATCGTTTTGCTCTTTGTGATTCTCCCTTCCGCATCTTCTTTCTTACCCCTTTCCCTCTCCACACAATGAAAAAAAAAAACCTACTCTCCGGCCTTTGTCGTAGACGAGTCTATTCCAGCGAGAATTCAATGCTGTACCCTGTGGAGTAACCACAAGCCCACATTTTCAATGACCCGCCACGGTGGCTCAGTGGCTAAGGCGTTGCGCTGCTGAGCACGAGGTCGCGGGTTCGATTACCGGCTGCGGCGGCCGCTTTTCTGATGGAGGCAAAATAAAAAACGCCCGTGTGTACGAGATTTCGGCGCATGTTAAAGATCCCCAGGTGGTCCAAATTAATCCGGAGCCCTCCACTACGGCGCGCCTCACGCCTGCGTTGCGTCGGCGCGTTAAACCCTACAATAAATCAATCACTCAATCACATTTTCAAGTTTCGAGCTCGTAGTTCTTTCTTACTGCAACACAGCCAGAAATATTTCCAGGAAACCTGCGAATCCACTGATGATTCGTCACTACGCTGTTCATACAATCTCGATGGCTCAAAGCCGTACGGCCCCAAGAAGCCTATTAAGCCTTTCGAAACTGGTGCGGCGATAAAAAAAAATATATACAAAGGTCCCGCTTTGGTGTTCCCTTGGCGCCCCGATGTCGCTGCAGGGCGCGCTCTTTACACCTCGTTTGACAACAGAGCAGAATAAACGAGTTCCCACGAGTATTCGTGCTCGCAGTAATAGTCAGCGAGTGATCGCGAGACATAGAGAGCGAGGAGGAATGAGGGGGAGGGGGCTCTTCGAGGAGATAGGTCTTGCAATGTGTTATGTCTTCTATCCTTTGTAAAGAAGTACCAATAGCGTTGAGAGCGATGCGACGTTCCCTTTTTACAACCAGAGGAGGCGAAAAAAAAAAAAGAACAGAACCAGCGGCAATTGTGAAACGCGGAGAGAGTCGACCACGCTCCGCGAAGCCGGGGATTCTTGGGCAAAGCGACGTTCCGTGTTTGTGCATTGGGGTGGCACCTTCCGCCTTTCATCCGAGCGCCGCTGCTTTTCGAAATGAGAAACAGAGGGTTGCAGCCGCTCCGATGGGAATGCGCGGCGTTACGGTAATGCACTACGCTGAAGCCATCAGTTACGATTTAAACGTATCTTCGCGCTTTTTTTTTCTTTTTTTGGCACCGTAGAAAGCAATAGGGCTGACGCCATAGCTACGGCCGGTTAAAACGCGCCGGGGTTAAGTGGAGGCTCTACAGAAGAGCCAATGGATTGAAGTAAAAAAAAAAGGGGGTTGGGCATAAGTAGCATTAGGTTTGCCTTGACGTTTTGAGCGACAAAATGCGCCGCCGCATCGGACGCAGTTGTCGCGACATTAGGGCGCAGCGGTATAAGTGCCCAGTAAACCGACCTTTTCCGCTAACAGTAAAATTCTGTACTACGAGGATATATAGAAGAATTGACCCTTACATTGAGCTTCCAGGAAAAATCAAAGCCCCCATTTTAACACTAAAGTGTTTTATTCCGAGATTCACGAAGATTTCACGTACGTCATACCCGTCGCGGAAATGACGTCAGAAAACGAAGCAAGCGGCCTTTAAAGGGTGCACCCCTGCACGCAGGGTCTTATTGCGGGGAAGTCACCGTCAGTACTAAAGAGCACGCTACACTTACGGCTGTTCGTTTTCGGGTTTTATATTGTAACACGAAAGTGTTTTATGCCGGAATACACCAAGATTTCACTGACGTCATATCCGTCACGGAAATGACGTGGGTACACCTTTGCCGAAGCGCCCCGCCAGCAGGACGTCGCTCGCCAAGCACACCCACAAGACAGCCTACGACCTGTAAATCATGATCAGCTGCAGATTTCGCAGCACATTTCACTTTAGTGTTTCACCGATTCCTATGACAGAGGAATCAACCACAGTTTTTCAAAAGAGAAATACACTTAAAACGCGAAGCTTTCTGCCTGCAACCTGCTGTTTCAGCGAACGAGTCTACCACAGAACAGGGAGGATTTCGGCTTCCTGGTAGCTCGTAGACTTGTTAATGCACAGTGAAGAAAGCAAGTCCCAAAAACCGCTAAAGAATCCAATTGTCATGCCAAGCCGAAGCCAAGAGTGGGGGGTGCTCCCATAAGCCCCCACGACGACATGGATTACCAGGCTGTTTCCTCTCTAGTATACTTACTAAGAAACTCTATGGCAGAAGCGGCTGGTTGCAGTCTCAGCGCATACGATAAAACGAGTCCCGCGCCACACGTCCGTAGCTCCCGCTCTGTGTGCGCCAATCATGGTTCCGCACGAGACGTTCGATGGTGGTTCAACAATGCATCTTACTTTACCTCCAAAATGTCTGGCGGACAGCGCAACCTCAGCGATAACGACAACGGGAGCTCTGGTAGTCTCGTTATGCATACTGGGGTTTGGTCGCTGAACTGTTAGTTATCTGTTATCTCTTTTAACTGTTACCTCTTAGTTTTAGTTTTAACAGCGCCCAGTACTTCGTGTGAGGACTGTGCCTAGGCGTTCCGGTGTACGAGCACCCGATTGATTGATTGATTGATTGATTGATTGATTGATTGATTGATTGATTGATTGATTGATTGATTGATTGATTGATTGATTGATTGATTGATTGATTGATTGATTGATTGATTGATTGCAGGGTTTAACGCGCCGACGCAACGCAGGCGATGAGGCGCACCGTAGTGGAGGGCTCCGGATTAATTTTGACCACCTGGGGATCTTTAATGTGCGCCGAAATCTCGTACACACGGGCGTTTTTGTTTTTCGCCGCCATAAGAAAAGCGGCCGCCGCAGCCGGGAATCGAACCCGCGACCTCGTGCTCACCAGCGCAACGCCTTGCCACTGAGCCACCGCAGCGGGTGTGTACGAACACCTCAATGACAGAATGTGTGCATTTGCGCGCAATTACTATGCAGGCGTGCGTATGCATTTCCGCCCGAAAAATCGAAAAGCACATCCAAATTTACGGCTCGAAAGATAGGCTTACGTAGCGCTGCCTTGGTATACGTGAACAATTACAAGTGCACAAATGTAATTCAAGCCGCGCCGACATTCGCAAGCTGCCAAGCCGCGGCGCCGCTGGCGGTTGCGTACATCCAACGTGGAGTTGGAGGTAACAGGCATGTGACATACGCCGAATCTGCCATAACTATCGCAACCGCCAGCGGCGCCGCGGCTTGGCAGCTTACGAATGTCGGCACGGCTTGAATTACATTTGTGCACTTGTAATTGTCCATGGCTTATGAAAGTTAGAGTGCAAAGAAATTTTACGTGATTCTTTGAGTGCTTGCGTGTGCCCTTCTCGTCCTGTTGTTCGTCACGTTACTCTTGGCACACCCGCTCCGTCGCCGTTTACGCCATCTCTGCTGGGCGACTGATAGCTTCATTTTTTTATTATTTACGAATTTAATTTGAAGGTACTGCCCCGGAGACCAGTAAATTTGCCTTTTGGGGACGCAAAGACTTCGGTTTTGGGTTCAGTGTTCCTTTAATCTTCCATCTGGATCTCCGAATATTGAAGCGGAGTTGCGGAGCTGGCGTGAATGGAAGAACTCTGCAGGCTACAGGGAAGCTCAAGCTTTATATTACTTGCACTGGTTGCCCCCCTGCGTGGCGAAGGTGAGGCAGGCTAGAATGAATAAAGGGAAGGGTGCCGCCACTTTGGGAGCTGTGCGGAGTTCTTGGTAGTCTTCCTTCCTCACCTGATGGCCATAACCCGACCGAAGTCCATCGGGATGCCGTGTAGCTGCGCCAGAAAGATGGCGGAAACGGCCTCGTACAGCGCCGCGCCGTCCATGTTCACCGTAGCACCCACGGGAACCATGAAGCGCACGACGCGAGAGTCCAGGCCGACGCGGTGCTCTAGCGTCGCTATCGTCACGGGCACCGTCGCCGAGCTGCGGTTGCGAACAGCGGATGAATCTGTCTCCGTGTCGACGCTGACGCTTAGGCAAGTTGCTTTTCGCCGCGAACATATCCTGCTTACGTTTTTGGGGCGAAGCACCTTAGGACCTCGCTTTGTCCGGTGTTTGGCGTCCGTGTATACACAGTGTTGCGCATGCGCGAGGAGCATTGGACTGGATTGGATTAGATTAAAATGGATTGGATTGTATTGGATTGGATTACATTGAATTGCATCAGATTGGATTGGATTTGGATTGTATTTGAATTGGATTGGATTTGATTAAATTGAATTGTATCGGATTGGATTGGATTGGAATTCTATATACTGTACACACGCGTTGTTACTCATTTACCTGCGCGAGTGGGCAATGCCACGGGTGATTTACGGTAAGAACGATCCCCAGTGCTTCGCCCAATTGTCATGATTCACTTCGTGGAGATGCGTGAATTTTTTATTAGCAGCGCTTGGCCCCGCCGGGCTGTCTTATTCTTTTCGAACTGAGCGCGGACTTGCTTGTTTACAGCGAGAAGGTTTCACCCCATCATCACTAGCCTAGAGCTTTTTTCTTTGATCGACAATGTTCTCGATTTAATTTGATGGTTCGGGGACAAAATATAACTGGGAGATAAATGCTCGCCGGGAAAACGCTTCGGCTTTCGATTCGCCGACGTTTGACTGTGCGTGGGCCTTCGTTTACCGCTGCTTCGACGCTTGTATTCAAGCCTTGTTTGTTCACAAGTTCACTCTAATCCACAAGTTCGCTCCAATGACCCTTGTTTACTGAAAGAAGCCCGCATCGTTCTTGGCTACGTGGCAATATTGTTGAATTCACAGCGCGACAATCACGGACGAAGGGAACACGAGGTGCGCAGGGGCTGACTCTCCAATGCGTTTATGGCTGTGACGTCCCGCACGTTATGACCGCAGACATCACGGCCACAAAGAAAAGAAAAGTAGACGTAACACGCGAGAGCAAATCAATCAAGCTGTCATGGCATCCACCTCAGGATTCGCTTACGAACTGTCGAGATAGACGTTCTTTGGCCGATAACGGTCAAAGGGGAAGCTCACACACGCTTTTGTTTCTATTTTATACGCTTCAATAATTGACTGATTATGGGGTTTAACTTGCCGGCTCTACAAAGGGGATAAGGCGCACCATAGTGGAAGGCTCCGGATTATATTTGACCACCTGGGGATCTTTAACATGCGCCGAAATCTCGAACACACGGGTGTTTTCGCTTTTTTGTATCCATCAGAGAAGCGGACGCCGCGGCCGGGATAAGCTTCAATGGTTTCTCACGGGAGTTGTTGCTTACTTCTATCCAGTATTATCGTGCAAATCCCACATAGGCTTGCACCCAGGGTAACGGCGATGCATCCCAAGAAGGTTACTGATATAAGTTTCTACGTTGTAATTACGTTCTTTTTATATTTTGATTGATTGTAGGGTTTAACGCGCCGACGCAACGCAGGCGATGAGGCGCGCCGTAGTGGAGGGCTCCGGATTAATTTTGACCACCTGGGGATCTTTAACGTGCGCCGAAATCTCGTACACACGGGCGTTTTTGCTTTTCGCCTCCATCAGAAAAGCGGCCGCCGCGGCCGGGAATCGAACCCGCGACCTCGTGCTCAGCAGCGCAACGCTCTTTTAATATCTCATTCCCCCTTATCCCCGTTTGTCCGATAAGTCTGTAAAGAATTATATGAGTGAAAGAATGAATTTATATTCTTATGCGAGAGGTCGAACGCCTGATGTTGACGAAGAGAAGCTGGTTTCAAAATACGTTTTGATAAGCTAAGCATTGGAGACAAAAGTATATCTAGGAAGCGGTATCCGATTCCGTGATCGAACAGAAACCATAGCAGCCACGGCTGGCTTCCAAGCTTCCACCACAGCGTCCTTATTTGTACGCAAGTCCGCACCCGTACTTACGATTCCGCATCAGTTTTACTTGCGAGCGTCCGAAGCTATCTTCCCAAAAGGGCAGCTTTTGAGGCCATCTTGGAGGATAATGCCACCGACATTGCAATACTAACGGAAACATGGCTAACTACTTCGAATAGAGACGAAGAGCTACTCACATCATGCCACGTGTACAGACTTCACCGCAACTGGCGTAGGGGTGGTGGTGTCCTGATCTGTGCCAAAAGTGATTTGCCTTCCTTCCATGTAAAAATTAACACTAATCATGAAATTCTTTGCGTAAAGATATCCTTTCCTTCTAGTACAAACATATTCATAGCGTGTTACCGAGCTCCTGACTCCGATATCTCGTTTATTTACGACCTTCACTCCGCCATGCTTGATATTCACTGTCGCTTTCCTCGTGCCAATTACTTCCTTTGCCGTGATGTCAATTTTCCTGACATCGACTGGAATAACCTGTCCGCACCATTCCGTCCTTCAAATTTTTTTCTGGATTTTGTACTAATGTTCAATTTCACCCAAGCAGTCAATATGCCGACACGTGGCCTTAACACTCTTGATTTGGTTCTTTCTTCGAAGCCTGATCTAATTCAATCGTTATCGTGCATGAATGGGCTAAGTGACCACAGAACTGTTTTGTTCGACATGCGCATTCCGAAATCGTCGATTACCCTCCATAAAATATATTCGGGATTACAACCAAGCGAACTTTACTGGCATCAATACCGATCTTGAAAACTTCTACAGCTTTTTTAGGGTTTCCGCCCCTCAGAGGACAGTCGA
Organism: Haemaphysalis longicornis; assembly: GCF_048455015.1. Lineage (NCBI taxonomy): Eukaryota > Metazoa > Arthropoda > Arachnida > Ixodida > Ixodidae > Haemaphysalis > Haemaphysalis longicornis. The sequence goes on from NW_027526225.1 coordinate 110,778,317, forward strand.
ACGAAACTGGCTACTTTACAAACATAAAATTCAAAAGCTGATCGAAAAGTATGTTCCTCTTATCCGTATTCGCGGCGATTCCAATCAACCATGGTATTCTAATGCCTTAAACTTTCGCAAAGGAAGAAACGCCTCTTTCGAGAGGCAAAACGCCGCACTACTGCAGCCAAGTGGACTAAATACTTCAAGTGTCTTCATGAATACACGCGTCTTCTGCGAAGCTCTAAAGAAAACTTTTATCACCATGACATGTTAAACATTTTATGCGTCAACCCCCGTAAATTGTGGATTCTCCGAACTCTGAAAAACAACCACACACATACAATTTCTTTGAGAAATTCCGACAGTTCGCAGGTACCGCAGGAAAAATGCTCTGACGTCATGAACACATATTTTCTGTCCATTTTCACCCATGAAAATGGCTTTGATAGCCCTGTTTTACCCATTCAAAAGTTCTCCCAAATGCTTCCGATTTGCATCACTGCCTCGGGTATCGCTAAACTCATAGAAAAACAAAAATATATTGTGCCCCGGGACCACATAAAATCACAGCTAAAATACTTAAAGGTACGCTAATGCTTTCAAGCAAAATATGAGAAATAATATTAACGCAAACGATAAAAGACAGTACGATTGCGCATGACTGGAAGCTAAGCAGCATATCTCCAATGTTTAAAGCGGGTAATCGGTCCGATCCTTTAAATTATCGTCTAATTTCTTCGTAAGTTGCTTGAGCACATAAACTACTCTAGCGTGGGAACCCATCTTGAAGACAACTCCTTCTTTTGTAAAAATCAGCATGGCTTTCGGCCAGGTTTTTCCTGTGAATCACAACTTTTTGAGTTTACGACGGACCTCCACTTAAACCTCGACTCTTCATTTCAAACCGATGTCATCTTCCTTGATTTTTCTAAGACGTTCGATCGCGTTCCTCATCAACGACTTATGTTTAAACTTTCCCCCCTTAATCTCGACCCGCTCATATTGTCATGGATACAACCTTTCTCACTAATCGATCCCAATACACTCATCGGAGGTCACCGTTCCTCGACTACAAATGTAATATCTGGCGTACCTCAAGGTTCCGTCCTTGGCCCTCTCCTCTTTCTAATTTTTAATAATGACCTTCCCTCAAGTATTACATCTTCAATACGTCTTTTTGCAGACGACTGCGTCGTTTACCGCCGTATACGTGGTAGCTCTGATCAACTTGCCCTCCAAAATTATTTAAACGTAATTGAAAATTGGTGTTCTTTATGTATGAGGCAATTTATTATTTTTAAATGTAAATTTATGCGTTTCCCGTAAGCGTTCCAACATAAATTATACTTATTCCCTGCAGTCTAATCATCTCACTCTAGCAGAATCGTACCGATACCTGGGTGTACTCATCAACAGCAAACTAACATGGACTGACCATACTGCACAGCTTACGGCCGATGCCTCCAAAACATTAGGTTTCATACGAAGGTCCCTGACCCACTCACCGGCCTCAGTTCGTAAACTCGCCTACGAAAGCTACGTCCGTAGTAAACTCTAATATGCTTCTCAAATTTGGAATCCACACCAGTCTTATTTAATCGACGCCCTTGAAGCCATTCAGAATCGCGCGGCTCGATTCATAACCTCCCCATACAATTTCCACACAAGTGTTACTACTATAAAATTATCACTGTCTGTCAACTCCCTGGATCTTAGACCAAAAATAGCACACCTTTGTTTCACAAACTGTATTTAAATTTTGCTTACTTACATGGCTCCCTGCTTCTTCCACCAATTCGAACTTCGCGCAGTCTCTTTAATTTTTTGAGTGTCCAAAATTTAAAAGGTTCAACTAACGCTTTCAACAAATCTTTTCTTCCGTTAACAATTGAGGATTGGAATAGGCTTCCAAATGCAATAGCCAATGAGCCTAATACTCTAAAGTTTAAAACATTACTCGAAACTCATTTGACAACCGCCCCATCGCAATTTCTGTGTATTAGTTGTGTAACCAGTTTCTTTTTTTTCACATTTTTATGCCACTTTGAATCGTGCTATTAGTAGTATAACGAGTTTTGTTATTATTATTGCCATGTAATTCCAATTCTTGGATTGTATCCTACTTTATGTTCTTGGTCTGCAATTGCCTTTGTGTATGCTTGTTCGCCCCCCCCCCTTATGCAATACCCTATCAGGGGCCCTTAAGTGTAAATAAATGATGATGATGAGGATGATGATGAGAAAAGGGAGAGAGGATACTATAAACAACAAGGCTACCTAAGTGCCGCGACAATCTTTTTTAATGGATGGAGTTGTACGCTACATGTAACCTAAGTTGAACAAAACGCCGCAGCCTACCGAGTTCGCTGAGCTAAAGTGAGGGAGGGAGGGAGGCATTTCGAATCGTAGTGGGGAAAAAATGGCAGCATCTCCACTCTGTGGATGATGGCGAGGGTGCGGAGTACGGGGACTAAAAAGGACATCCAAATAGCGCCCCAAGTGACATCCGATTTGCGCCCCGACCGTCATTCGATTTGAGCCGTGAGTTGCACCTTGAGTATTACCCTAAATGAAACTGCAACTGACGGTTCAAATCAAATTTCGCTTCATTTTCGCTTGATGGTGGTGTGCGCACGGATGGACGCGGGCGGACATTGGCAGGTCCTAAGGTACTCCGCACCGTTACAGGCGCGGGAGTAAGCCGTTCGACTCTCGGGTACTAACTCGCGGTCGCAGCCCAATGGGTAAGACGACTGACACCAACTCTGTCTGGTCTACCAGACGCAGGCTCGAATCCTGCCGGTGCCTGAGTGATTTTTTGCGATTGTAAATGCTATGCGCACGGACACGGACGGACATTGTGCTGTCCTAAGGTACTCCGCACCTAATAATTTCGGAAGCTCAGTTCAAAGTTTCCACAAAGCGCTTCCGCGGAACTGGAAAGGATACCTGGAGGACGTGCTGATGGCCATGAGCGCTGGCGTGATCATTGCCAGACAGAAGTTTGCGTAGCCGTGGCGCACAAAGATGGCGTAGATGGCTGAGAGTACGAAGCCCAGGTGGATGGCGAGACCCAGGAGAACGGTGACAACGTACAGGCCCAGCTGCGAAAGCACGCGGCCGAGGTCTTGTGTGGCCAGGATGCGGTGGGCTATGAGGAAACCTACGCCGATCGGACAGTACCTGCGAACGAAGCATCCCTTTTTGTGTTTCCATCGCAATCTGTCGCTCGGCAATGGTTATACAGTTCAACCTCTTTGTAACGAACACTGATATAGCGAATTATCGGTTATAGCGAAATAAATACAGATTTTGGTTGGTCACACTTTATTTCAATGACACTTATTCTTTTATAACGAAGCTGAAACTGTGAGAGCCGCGCGATATCGGATATAACGAAGAAATATTTGCCCACAAGGCTGATGGAAAAAACCCCCGTCGTCCGAAACTGCAGAAGATAAAGGCATTTTTGCTCTTGGGCACTGCGGAAAACTCCCTCATCACTGTCATCATCATCATCATCATCATCATCATCCTGTTTGTTTCTATCGCAGGAGGGAGGCTTCCACCAAAGATATCCTGCCACAATCGTGAGAAAATTTTTCAG